>NC_133367.1:26576438-26596369 GCF_049309525.1 Garra rufa | reverse complement strand
TAATAATGCTTAATATAACAATAAAAACGTGTTTTGTCATAGTGGATTTAACAGAAAAAATTAATAACATTGAACAAAAATACAAAAAAGAGCGAAAAACACAAAAATAATTTCTGTGATAAATATACATTTATTTATTTTAAATATTTACTTTAAATATGTATTTATGTTTATATATATATTTTTTTTAAATTAAAAGTAAAGAAGAGTAAAGCTAAACTAGTATTAGTCTGCTAAATATTTCTGTTATATTATTTTATACTAATACAACTTTATTAATCAATCATTCGTTAACATTAATAAAAGAAGTTCATCATAGTAAAAGGAATTTAATTTATAATTCACAAAATATTTTTTTTAAATTAAACAAAATATAAATATAAAGTCATTTATGAAGAAGTGCTAGAGTCAAACTATTATTATAGTCTACAAATTTTTCTGTAATATTATTTTATATTAATACAATTTACTAATCTATCATTCAATTCATTAACATTATTTAAATTAAAATGAATAAGTTCATCATAGTAAATGTAAATTAAACAAACATACAAAAATAATGAAAAATTAAAAAATAATATAGAATTGATAATGAAAATAAAAATATACAAAAAAATACAACAAAAATGAATAAGAAAAAACAGCAAATGTGATTAAGGCAAAATTCTGTTTAAAATATCAAAATAAAATCTCTGTGATATTATAAAAAAGTGGTAGAGCCATTATTAGTCTTATACTTATTATATTAATAATAATCATTTAATTATATTAATAAAACAATGTATTTAATTTCAATTTCATTAAATAAAACTAAATAAAAAAATACTACACTAAATACAAAAAACAATTCACTTAATATAATCACATAATATAATCGCAAAAGGTAAATGTGATTACAGTAAAATAAAGTAATAATAATAATAATTTCTGTTCAAAATGTATTTTTAACAGTATTTTATAAAGTAGTGGTAGACCCACGCTATTACCACATTAAATCCTTTTTATATTATAATAACTATTTTGCTTCTTTGCACACAAAGTGATATGTATCCTGAATTTATTTCTTTATTTGCTTACTGGTTCATCTGTAAAACATTGCTCATGTTCTAAACAGTCTGAAGACACTAAGGTAAAAAAATGTTTTCCTTGTTACATGGAAAGTAACAGTTGCTACCAGTTCTATCATCACATCCTTGTCACTGACAGACAATTATGATCAAGCATCACAAATGTATAAACTCAAACAACTGGACACACAATAGAGAAACACATTAACCTTGACTAAACGTGAGCCACTGTTTGACTAATAAAAGTTACAAACAGAATAACTGTAGCATGTAATAAATAAAACTGTATCAATATATTACCTCAAACATCTCCTCATGGACTTAACAGACACTCAGATCCCTTGTTACGACTGACTACGTTGAACTTGCATAGAGATGATGACTAAAAAACGTTTAGTTAAAGATGAAATGAGGGATTTTTGCAACTCTAGCGCCGCCAAGTGGAATTGCAAGGAAAAAACTCATATCAACCCAAAGACTGCCTTATCTTTTAACGCAGGCGTACGCCATTTTCTGTCAAAGTGCGCGACTTCCGGTTCATTAGCCGCTGTAAGGAAATAACAAAAACAATAACAAAACGCGGTAAACGTTAAAACCGTTTACACTACAAACCAATGTGTTCATAATTATGATAATACATTAAAATAACATGGTAAGACACACCAGTTTGCAATATCAAGCAACAAAATGTTAGTTTGTAGCCTATAGCTAAAAATAGCTGGAGTACAAAAAAAGGGTTGAAAACAAAATAATAAAATAAAGTTTTATTGTGGCACAATAACAAAATGTTCTTGTTTAGTATAGCCCTCATACATTAGCCCATTACAGGAAGCCCATATGTTAAAATATCAAATGAAAAGGCCCAGAAAGTTTTTGAAGGCCGCTTAGAAAACTACAAGCCCTTACCCCCCCACTGCCAAAAAATGTTCTCAATCAGCATTTTAGTCTTAATTGTCAGTAAAAACAATGAAAACGCCTTTTAAAATAGCATAAGTTCAAAGAACTTTCTCTTGTTTATTATTTGTTTATTTTTGTTGTTTTTGTTCCTTTTTTTGTTTTATTTATTTTTGTTCAAACAATGTTCTTGTTTTAGCCTGTATTTGTAGTTTTGATTTGTGTTCCATAAAAACATTTCAAAACAGTGTTAGATGTTAAAACTTACGCTCAGAAGATACTTATTTTGTTTATTTATTTTTTGTTAATGTTATTGTTTGTTTTTTATTTTATTTTTTACGTCCGTTGTTTTTTAAAAACAAGAAAAAACTGCCGTTTAAAACAATAGACAATAGTTTCTTTCTTGTTTTAGCACAAAACTAACTTCTATATATAAGGGGAAAAATATTAAAAATAAGAGGGAAAAATATTAAACTTGATAAAAAATATGTCCGTTGTTTTTAAAAACAAGAAAAAACAGCTGTTTTTAAAACAATGGACAACAATGAACAATGAAATTAAATAAACTATATATACAAACAATAAAAAACAAACATTAACATGAACAAAAACAGTTTCTTTCTTGTTTTAGCACAAAACTAACTTCTATATATAAGGGGAAAATATTAAAAATAAGAGGGAAAAATATTAAACTTAATAAAAAAACTAATTTGTTTTTTATTTTATTTTTTATGTCCGTTGTTTTTAAAAACAAGAAAAATTGGCGTTTTTAAAACAATGGACAACAATGAACAATGAAATAAAATAAACTAAATACAACAATAAAAAACAAAAAACAGTTTTTTTCTTGTTTTAGCACAAAACTAACTTCTATATATAAGGGGGAAAATATTAAAAATAAGAGGGAAAAATATTAAACTTAATAAAAAATATATCCGTTGTTTTTAAAAACAAGAAAAAACAGCTGTTTTTAAAACAATGGACAACAATGAACAATGAAATAAAATAAACTATATATACAAACAATAAAAAACAAACATTAACATGAACAAAAACCGTTTATTTCTTGTTTTAGCACAAAACTAACTTCTATATATAAGAGGGAAAATATTAAAAATAAGAGGGAAAAATATTAAACTTAATAAAAAAACTAATTTGTTTTTTATTTTATTTTTTATGTCCGTCGTTTTTAAAAACAAGAAAAAAATGCCGTTTTTAAAACAATGGACAACAATGAACAATGAAATAAAATAAAATAAATAAAACAATAAAAAACAAAAAACAGTTTCTTTCTTGTTTTAGCACAAAACTAACTTCTATATATAAGGGGAAACATATTAAAAATAAGAGGGAAAAATATTAAACTTAATAAAAAAACTAATTTGTTTTTTATTTTATATGTCTGTCGTTTTCAAAAACAAGAAAAACTGGCGTTTTTAAAACAATGGACAACAATGAAATAAACTAAACTAAATAAAACAATAAAAAACAAAAAACTGTTTCTTTCTTGTTACAGCACAAAACTAACTTCTATAAATAAGGGGGAAAATATTAAAAATAAGGGGAAAGATATTACACATAATAAAAAAAACGAATTCAAGATGAACAATAAGCCTTATAAACCTACTTACTTATGCTTAGATTTAAAAACAAGACAAAAATACAGATTAACAAAAAAATTTCAGTGTTAATTAGAGTCAAATAAATCCAGGAAGAACAAATTTGTATCAGTTCCTATAAAACATCACAGAATTATTGATTTCAATTTACTGCTAGACAGATCAAATGTAAAAACTAAGTACTCGCTGTCTTTTGATCCCCATTTCATTTTTTTTTTTCTACAACATTTGGGGTGTTTTCGGTAGTCGTCACTGATCAGACGTCAGTGCTTATGGCACGTGTGTTGGAGTAGAGGTCTGGTCGGCTTCGAGAGCTCAGCGAGGCGCTGTGTAACGAGGGAAGGGTGAGAGACAGGGACGGGCTTTCGTAGTGGGCCGGCATGTAAGTGATCCGTTCGGGCCCGTTGCGTGATTCCTCCATGGTGCTGATGTAGAATGGAGAGCTGTATGGAGAGCAGGTGGGGCAGAAGCTTTGTGGAGGCGTGGGCTCTGGTGACAGGGAGAGCGGGGTGGAGGCGGTCCCGTCCACCCTGGATGTGCTGCATGCGTTGCAGGAAAACTGGGGTTGTGGGCAAACAGCATCTGGATCAGATCCATTCTTCTTACAGCAATAATACTAGAAGATAAACAAGGCTGGTTAGTCAGTGATAGAGATAGGAATTAAATAGGACATCATTGGAGGTAAAAATTAATTAATAATAATAATAATAATAATAATAAATTATTAAATAAAATAATAGTTATTATTATTTAATTACTTTCATTTTAAATAATACAATATTTATAAATGAAACAATTCACTTATTCTTTTTAATTGATCAAAACATAAAGAAACAATATAATAGATTTTTTTTAATACAAATTTTACTTCCTACTCCTTCCTCCACAATTGTTACTGTTATAAATAAAAATAAAAGTAATTAACTTAATCAAAAAATAAAAATAAAGAAAGAAAATAAATTGTACTGTTGTTATCATTATAAATAGAGATGTTTCAAATCTATTAAAAATGATAGAAATATAAATAATTAAAAATATATAAATAACAAAAAATAATTACATTTTAAAAGCTGCATTCTACTGTTTGCCTAGTGTTATTATTATAAATAAAACTAAAATGAATTAAAAAATCATTAACATCTATAAAAACTAATAGTGTATAAATAAAATAAAAATCATCATTCAAATCAATAAATACAATTCATTAAAAATATTTAATTAAATAAAAAAATCTACCTTACTATTTTATTATTGCTACCTTTATAAATAAAGTAAAATGAATAGTGTATAAATAAAATCGAATTAAATATTAATATTATCTTATATTATATTATACATAAAGTCTGTAAATAAATAATTTAATTACATAAAAAATCTACAGCCAATTGTTTCACTGTTATATTATAGATAAAATAAAACTAATAAAGCGTATAAGAAAAAAAATTTAAATAATGTATTTTATTACATTTAAAAAATCTACACCATATACTATTGCTACCATTATACATAAAGTAAAAACATAATTTAAAAACAATATAATATTTAATTAAATAAAAAAATCCACAACCTCCTGTTCACTATTGCTATTATTGTAAATAAAATAAAATGAATAAAGTGTATAAATAACATAAAAAATCATTACAATCTATAAAAACAATTAATTTAAAATAACTGCTGTTTCACTATTGCTATCATTATAAATAAAATAAAACTAATAAAAAATCATTCACATCTATAAAACAAAAATTAATTACAAAATAATATTAAAAAAAAAAAATCTACACCCAACTGTTTTACTATTGCTACCATTATAAAAAAATAATAATAATAAAGTATATAAAAACATTCAAATCTATAAAACAAAAAATCATTAAAAAATAATCTAAAATGTAAATTTTAAAATCTGCACCCTACTGTTTCACTATTGCTACCATTATTTAAAAAAACAAAACTAATAAAGAAAAAAAATCTTTCAAATCTATAAAACTAAAATCTACGAAAAAATATTATTAATTAATATTTAATTAAATAAAATAAAAAAATCCACACCCTACTGTTTCACTATTGCTACCATTACAAATAAAATAAAAGTAATAAAGCATATAAATCAAATATAAAATCATTCAAATCTATAAAACAAAAATGTACTAAAAAAATAATATTTAATTAAATTAAAAACATCTACACCCTACTGTTTCACTATCGCTACCATTACAAATAAAATAAAAGTAATAAAGTTTAACAATAAAATAAGAACTGTTGATTTACATTTTATAGAAGAATTCAATAATAAACTATAAAAAATAAAAATAACTTTTTAAAAACTACAACAATTAATTTAAAAAAATAATAAACAAGTACACCCTACTTTTTTTCACTATTGTCATTATTACACACAAAAAACACTGTATACATAATTGAAAGAAATTTGGGGTTTTTGGACAATATTGGCATCCTTTTAATTTGTAATCATTCTGACAAAACAACAGAAAACATATTTTATTACATAAACAGTTTATACATAGAAAAAACTGTTTTTCTATGTACGATTTCTATGTACGATTAATCAAAATATCCACCATTAGCAGCTATTACAGCTCTGCTTAATCTGGGCATCCGAGCTGTCAGTTTATTCAAACATTGACTTGATATATTACTCCAAGCCTCCTGAAGGATTGCCCAAAGATGATTCTTGGCTGATATTGTCCAAAACACACTTTGGCAAACTTTGGTGGTGTTTCCAAACTTTTGAAGGGCAGTGTATATACAGTCAAGCCTGAAATTATTCATATCCCTGGCTAATTCTGACTTAAAGTTACTTTTATTCAACCAGCAAGTTTTTTTTTGACCGGAAATGACACAGGCTTCTCCCAACAGATGATAAGACGATGTACAAGAGGCATCATTGTGGAAAAAATATTACTCATCTTTTATTTACATTTGAACAAAAAGTGGCATGTCCAAAATTATTCAAACCCTTCTCAATAATCAATAGAAAAGCCTTTATTGGCTATTACAGCAATCAAACGCTTCCTATAATTGCTGACCAGCTTTTTGCATGTCTCCACTGGTATTTTTGCCCAATTATCTTTAGCGCTGAGCTCCAACACTTTCAGGTTGGAGGGTCTTCTTGCCATCACCCTGATCTTTAGCTCCCTCCACAGATTCTCAATTGGATTTAAGTCAGGACTCTGGCTGGGCCACTGCAAAATGTTAATGTTTTTGTCTGCTAACCATTTCTTCACCACTTTTGCTGTGTTTTGGGTCGTTGTCGTGCTGAAATGTCCACTGGTGCCCAAGGCCAAGTTTTTCTGCAGACTGCCTGATGTTGTTGTTGAGCATTTTGATGTATTGCTCCTTTTTCATGGTGCCGTTGACTGTGATTAGGTTCCCTGGTCCACCGGCTGAAAAAAACCCCCAAAACATTAGGTTCCCACCACCATGTTTGACAGTGGGGATGGTGTTCTTAGGGTTGAAGGCTTCTCCTTTTTTATGCCACATCATTGTGGCCAAACAATTAAATTTTTGTTTCATCTGACCATAAAGCAGAAGACCAGAAGTCTTCTTTGTCCAGATGAGCATTTGCAAAGGCCAAGCGAGCTTTTGTGTGCCTTATCTGGAGAAGTGTTGTCCTCCTCGGTCTGCGTCCGTGGAACCCAGCGGTGTGCAGTGTCCGTTGGACTGTCTGCCTTGAGATGTTTCCACCAGCAGAGCCCAGATTCATCAGGATGACCTTGGTGGTGATTCTTTGATTCTTTTTTACCTCTCTCACTATCCTCCTGGCCAGCACAGGCGCCACTTTTGTCTTGTATTTTTTAATAATACTTTGCACTGTAGCCACTGGAACTTCAAAACATTTAGATATGGTCTTATAGGCCTTTCCTGACCTGTGAGCAACCACAATGCGCAGCCGCAGGTCCTCAGTCAGCTCCTTTGTCTTAGCCATGACTGTCCACAAACCAACAGCAGAGAGCTTCTGTTTTTCACCTGTTGAGTTGATTAAAACAGCTGTTCCCAATGAATCAGGGTAATTAGGATGCTTTAGAACAACTTGGACTATTTGGAATGGTATAGAACTTTGGATTTTCCCATAGACTGTGACAGTTTGCAAAGGGTATGAATAATTTTGAACATTTTACATTTTTGTTCAAATGTAAATAAAAGCTGAGAAATATGTTTTTTCACAATGATGCCTCTTGTACATCGTCTTATTATCTTCTGGGTTGAATAAAGGTAACTTTAAGTCAGAATTTGCAGAGGGTATGAATAATTTCGGGCTTGACGATATATATAAAAAAATCTAGTTGTTTTGTTTTTTAATAAAACAATTTAGTCACCAAACGCAATGTATAAAGAAAAATATCTGTCATTATGTTTTAGCCATAAGTTACGAGTGTAAAGCTCAGGTATCAGACACATCCGCTTACCTGAAGTCGACAGTAACAGAGCACGACAATGATGCACAGGAGAATCACCGTGGCGAGAATTCCTCCGGTTATAACCACAGTTCCAGCTGTCATCCGACCGGATCTCCATCAAACTCTAGACGTGAACACACACACAGACTAACCGTCAGACCACCTGTACAAGTAAACATGCCAAACGACCACTTTAAGTGCCATTGTTTTGGGTGCAGTGTCCCACAAGATGGCGCCGCAAAAACACAAAAAAACATCCTTAGATTCAACATACTGTAACTATAAGTGACACGTTACTTCAGACAGACGTGTCAGTGTTAAGTCAGTTTGATTCAGCATGTGCTGACAGAGGAAGTGTCGGGTCAAGCAGCCCCGCCGCGATTGAGTTTGACCAGCACTGCAGATCTGATTAAGGAGCCGCACTGATGAAATGCAATCATGCAGTCGGAGGACAGAAATGAAGCTTCACAGCGACTGACAGACAGAGAGAGAGAGAGAGAGAGAGACACACACACCTGCTCATCTCTCCCTCTCTCTCTC
Organism: Garra rufa; assembly: GCF_049309525.1. Taxonomy (NCBI): domain Eukaryota; kingdom Metazoa; phylum Chordata; class Actinopteri; order Cypriniformes; family Cyprinidae; genus Garra; species Garra rufa. Next base: position 26,587,831 of record NC_133367.1, on the reverse strand, counting down.
TCTCTCCTGCTGTGTGGGAAATTACATCTCGACTTTTATTAGGAAAAAGTTTGCTGGTTAATTAAGTTAACAAGGTCACATAATGACCAAATTCAGTCAAATTTATCAAAAGTAATATAAATGAAATACAATAATAAAATAAAAATTATATATAATATAAAGTATATTTTATATATATATATATATATATATATATATATATATATATATATATACATTTAAAAAATATAAAGAATATTTCATTGTTGAAAAACATTAAATTTTTCAAGAATCTGAATTAAAATTAAAAATTTAAATTTAAAACATCAAATAAAAACCTATTTTACAATTATACTAACAATAAAAAATATATACTAAACATCTTTTCTAAAAGCAATTCTAACTATCTAATTAACTAAATAAATAAATTCTACATACAAAATAGAAATAAAATGCATGCGCCATACTGTTTTACTATTGTCATGATTGGCATATTTTTAATAATCTCATTTAAATATTTTATAATATCATATTTAATTGAATAAAACAACAACAACCTTCTGTCACAAAAATTCATCCAAATCTATCAAAAAATACCCAAAAAAGTTAGTTATCATTACAAATAGAAATGAAGTAATAAAGTATATAAATTATATTGTAAAAAAAAATCATTCAAAAGAATATAATATATATAATAATAAATCAATAAAAATATTATATTTAATTAAATAAAAAATCTACCCCTACTGTTTCACTATTGCTCTCATTATAAATAAAATAAAAGTAAAATATAAGCTCTACTGATTTACTTTTAAATAAAAGAATTCACAAAATTTACCCAAATCTATTAAAGAACTATGAAAACTAAAAAGCATACACATTTTACTGTTGTGATGAATGGCATATTAAAAATAATAGCAAACAAAGTGTTAGTGTTATCATTTCAAATAAAAAATAAAAGTAATGAAGTGTATAAATAAGAAGAAAAATCATTCAAATCTATAAAATAAAAAATGTATTTAAAAATATTATAATACTTAATTAAAACAAAAACTACTCCCTACTGTTTCACTATTGCTATCACTATAAACAAAACAAAGTTTTTCTTAAAAAAAAACAGTTCACAAATTGATCTAAATCTAACAAAAATAAACAAATCAATCTACAAAATATAAATATGAATGTTGTATTAAAAATACCAAAAAAAGTTAATATCATTACAAATAGAAATAAAAGTAATAAAGTATATAAATGATATTGTAAAAAATCATTCAAAAGAATATAATATATATAATAATAAATCAATAAAAATATTATATTTAATTAAATAAAAAATCTACCCCTACTGTTTCACTATTGCTCTCATTATAAATAAAATAAAAGTAAAATATAAGCTCTACTGATTTACTTTTAAATAAAAGAATTCACAAAATTTACCCAAATCTATTAAAGAACTATGAAAACTAAAAAGCATACACATTTTACTGTTGTGATGAATGGCATATTAAAAATAATAGCAAACAAAGTGTTAGTGTTATCATTTCAAATAAAAAATAAAAGTAATGAAGTGTATAAATAAGAAGAAAAATCATTCAAATCTATAAAATAAAAAATGTATTTAAAAATATTATAATACTTAATTAAAACAAAAACTACTCCCTACTGTTTCACTATTGCTATCACTATAAACAAAACAAAGTTTTTCTTAAAAAAAAACAGTTCACAAATTGATCTAAATCTAACAAAAATAAACAAATCAATCTACAAAATATAAATATGAATGTTGTATTAAAAATACCAAAAAAAAGTTAATATCATTACAAATAGAAATAAAAGTAATAAAGTATATAAATGATATTGTAAAAAATCATTCAAAAGAATATAATAATATATATAATAATAAATCAATAAAAATTGTATAATATTTAATTAAATAAAAAATCTACCCCTACTGTTTCACTATTGCTCTTATTATAAATAAAATAAAAGTAATTAAGTTTATAAATAAAATATAAGCTAAAATAGAAGTAATAAAGTGTATAAATAAGAAGAAAAATCATTCAAATCTATAAAAACAAACATGTATTTAAAAATAACACAACATTTAATTAAATAAAACAAAAACTACACCCTACTGTTTCACTATTGCTATTACTATAAGTAAAATTAAATAAAGTTTATAAAAAAATAAAAACTCTACATTTTTTCTAACTTAAAAAAAAAACAATTAATAAAATTCACCAAAATCTATCAAAAATAAATAAATAAATCTACAAAATATAGATATGAATAGTATTTCAAAAATACCAAAAAAAAGTTTGTGTTATCATTACAAATATAAATAAGTAATAAAGTATTTTTAAAAATCATTCAAAATAATATAAAAATAATAAATAAAATAATATAATATTTAATTCAATAATATGTATAAATAAAAGTAATAAAGTTTATAAATATAAGCTCTACTGATTCACTTTTAAATAACAGAATTCACAAAATTCACCCAAATCTATCAAAAAACAATGAAAAACAAAAATGCTAACTTTTCCAAGTCTATCTAAATAAATAAGAAAATAAATTAATCTACTAAATATAAATAAAAAGCATATCTCACACTGTTTTACTATAGCCATGAATGGTATATAAAAATAGCAAAAGTGTTCGTGTTATCATTACAAATAAGAAAAAAAAGTCATTATTTAAAAATAACACAACATTTAATTAAATAAAACAAAAACTACACCCTACGGTTTCACTATTGCTATTACTATAAATAAAATGAAATAAACTTTTTTCTAACTTAAAAAAAGTCTATCAAAAATAAATAAATAAACAAATCTACAAAATATAGATATGAACAGTATTTTAAAAATTCCAAAAAAAGTTTGTGTTATCATTACAAATAGAAATAAGTAATAAAGTATATAAATAATGTATATTTGTTTAAAAATCATTAAAAAAAATCAATTAAAAAAATCAATAAAACAATATAATATTTAATAAATTAATATTTATTATAAATAAAATAAAAGTATACGTATATAAAATAAAATACAAGCTCTACTGATTCACTTTTTAATAAAAAAGATTCACAAAATTCAGCCAAATCTATCAAAAAAACAATGAAAAACAAAAGTGCCAACTTTTTCAAGTCTAAATAAATAAGAAAATTAATAAATCTACAAAATATAAATAAAAAGCATTTCTCATACTATTGTCATGAACGGTATATAAAAAAGCTAAAAGTGTTAGTGTTATCATTCTAAAATAATAATAATAATAATAATAAAGTGTATAAATAAGATTAAAAAGTCATTAAAATTCATAACAATGTAACATTTTTTTAAATGTAATATTTAAGTTTAAAAAAAGTTTATAAATGAAATAAAAACAATTGACAAAATTCACCCAAATCTTTCAAAATAAATGAAAACCAAGAAATGCTAACTTTTTCAAATCTAGCAAAATAATAAATAATTAAATAAATAAATACATTTCACTATTATAAATAAAATAAGCTGCACAAATAGTATTTAATTTGTCTACTTCATTTAATATATAAAAACAGCAAAAAGTGCATTCAGCCCATATACAATAATACAAAATACAATGTTATTTAATATTCTAAATGAATACGTGTAAACATAAACCATAAGAAACAATGAAAAAAAATCTAATTTCTATTCATTCAATTCTATCAAAATAAGGCTCTCTTGCCAATTCCTAACCATAACTTCGTACTGAATTGCTGTTGCTGTCGCATCCTTTCTATGAATTGCTTTTAATATCTTCATTTATAAACCACTAAATGAATAAATGTAAAAGAACATCTTTCCAATAAAACAGCATCTCACCAGTCTAATGCAAAAAGCACAAGCTAAGTTTTTGCTGGTGAGAAATAATGCCTGATAGAGTGACATGTGGTGTGTATTTTAGCAATTCCACTCACACACACCGCATAAACGAAGCGGAGCAGACGCGATTTAGGATACGGACAGCAACAATAGAACAAACCCTGCTGAAGATCAGACATGCAGGCACACGCATCTGTATTCACAGCCACCTGCAAAAACACTAAACTATTAATGAGCACTTTATGAATTATTATACGCTGCCTTCTGTGCATTTTTACAGGAATCTATAAAGTGCTTAAAATGAAATGTAGCTTGACAGTTTAGTAGCGCAATTAATCTGGTGAATGTTACAAAATGTTGGCGGAAAAAAGAGTTTGTGTCATTTTTCATATTAGCAATCTGAAAAATGAAAGATAATATAACATTATTTTATAGGGATGAGGATAAATTTTTAATATCGAGTGAAAAGTGCCTGCATATGAATTCTCTCTTACGCTTAGAGATGTCAGTATGTGGTGCTGTGTCCCAAAATGCAATGCGCTAAACTTCATTTGCAACAAGAAAAGCAAATAAGCATGATTTTACTAAAAAAAAATTGGATTTTAAAAATCTTTTTATTTTAAAAAGTAGAGAAAAGTGTTAGTGTTATCATTACAAATAAAAAGTAAAAAAGATTTAAAAAAACATTGAAATCTATAAAAACTAAAATTAATTAAAATATATTTATTTATATTAAAAATATACACCTTACTGTTTCACTTTTGCCATTGTTATAAAATAAATGAAATTATTAAAGTTTAGAAATAAAATAAAAACTGTACTGATTCACTTTTTTTAAATAAAAATAACTTTTTTAAATAAAATAAAAAAAATCTCAAAATTCACCCAAATCTATCGGAAAAAAATAAAAAAATAAAAATAAATAATAAATAATATTAAATTAAAAACATGTCCACCCTAGTGTTTCACTATTGTCAAAATAGTAATATAAATAGTATTTAATATTTATATTTATATTTAACTTAATATATAACATAGCAAAGATATATACACAATAACAAAATACAACAATTTAATTTAAGGTTCTAAATGAATAAATATTAACATAAACCATAAGAAACAATTAAAAATACCAGAAACATTAAAGATTTTCCAGCTAAAATTCTATTAAATTCTATCAAAATAATAATAATTATTATTAAACAAAAAATCTAGTATATTTACAAGATCTCACTACTTTGTGATAGTTTTATTTAAATAGAACCACCACTATTTTTTACACTACCATTTATTTAAATTTTATTATTTAAATTTTTTTTTATAAAATACTATGATTATAAATTAAATAATGATATTAAAATACAAATATTATTTTTTTTAATTGTTAAAATTCAGATATATCAAAATACAATCATTTAAAAATGTAAAAAAAAATAGGAATTCAACTAAAATTAAAATGTAAACTGAAAATAACTAAGTAAATGGCAAATAAGTAAAAGTAAAAAAAAATAAAAATAAAACTGAACTAAAAACAAAAATAAAAATAACTGAATGAATAAACAAACAAACAAACAAACAAATATGTAACAACAGTAACTAAAATGAAAATGAAAACTGAAAATATAAAAATAAATACATATTTACATATAAATAAAAAACTAAAGTATAATAAAATAGTTTATAAATACCACTAAAAAATAAAAATAATGCATAGATATTAGATGAAAAACAAAGTAAACTAAAATTAGAAATTGTATTTTGGCAACTAACTGAAGTTTAAACTGAAGCAATAAAAATGATTAAGTAATCTGATTTGGATAAAATTAATAAACGTCAAAAATAAACCATAACAAAATAAATAAACACATTTAAATAAAATAAATTATCTCAAAGTAAAATACAAAATAACATATAACATCTATAACATACAAAATTATCAAATGAAATAAAATGACATAAAAAAATCCTGAAATGTTATTTAATGGGGGAATAAATGTTTTCTTTTTTCTTTTTTTAACTAAAAAAATAGATTTAAAGAAAATCTAAAATTAATATTTAAAAATATATATGAAATAAAATAATGGGTTCTTAAAGGAACACTCCACTTTTTTTGGAAATTAAGTTAATAAGTTGAGTTTTACCGTTTTGAAATTCATTCAGCCATTCTCCTGTTCTGGCGATATCACTTTTAGCATAGCTTAGCATAGATCATTGAATCCTATTAGACCAACAGCATCGCGTTCAAAAATGACCAACGAGTTTCCATATTTGTCCTGTTTAAAACTTGACTCTTCTGCAGTTATATCGTGTACTAAGACCGGCCGATTTTCTAGGACGATAAGATTAGGAACTACACTCCCATTTTGGCGTAATAGTCAAAGAAGTTTGCTGCCGTAACATGGCCGAAGCAGGCGCAGTAATATCACGCTGCACATGTGGAAATGCTAACTTCATCACATTGGAAGTTACCTAGCTGGGAACTAATTTCAGGCGCTGCATGATATGCGCCTGCTGCGTCCACTTTACATTTTCCGCTGGTTTTAGTACACGATATAACTACAGAAGAGTCAAGTTTTAAATACAACAAACATCGAAACTCGCTGTTCATTTTTGAACGCGATGCTATTGGTCTAATAGGATTCAATGATCTATGCTAAGCTATGCTAAAAGTGATATCGTCAGAACAGGAGAACGGCTGAATGGATTTCAAAACGGTAAAAATCAATTTATTAACTCGGGGGGAGTTGGAGAATGAGCCTATTTCCAAAAGAAGTGGAGTGTTCCTTTAAGTGACTATCAATATTGCACTTTTTTTATGAAGAAATGACTGACTTTTGAATGGCCTGTACAAGTGTACATACACTGAACTCAAAAACTTAAGTTTAGCAGCTGCCTTAAAATTTTAAGTTAAATCAACAAATTTTTATTGTAATAAGTTCAAATGACTTGTAGTTTTAAGCTGATTTAGCTTAAAATTTTAAGGCAGTTGCTGAACTTAAGTTTTTAAGTTGAATCTGGTGAAAACTTTTCAGTGTAGTATATATAATATTTATGCATAAATATGAAAATCTTCACATTCACTTCCTGTCTAAATCTCATTCAGTGTTGTCATCCTTCATCCTTTTGATAAGTCGCAATCCTTTCTATTTGTTGCTTTTTACTCACAAACCCATTTTCCTGTCTGTTTTTTTGTAAAATGCCATCACAGTCATTTCAATAGAAACCACATTTTATTTTACGGTCTGTGTATTTTGGATATGTTTTGTATGTTTAGTGAGTTTATTCGGTTCATACAGCCAAAAGAGAGACTTTAGAAATGTTTTTCTTGTTGCAAGTCTAAAAGAAAGTCATTTACTTAAAATGTCAATTCTGTTTATCATTATTAACTCTTATGCTGCTCTTATCCATATAATAAAAGCAAAAGCTTCAAAAAGGTTTACAAACTTTTACAAAATATATATTCACTGTCCATATACAGCATGTCTGCCCTTTCAAACTTGTATACTTTTGTATGAAAAGCTAATTGGGTTGTTACTCCGACCTAGGCTGCTTGTCTTTTCAAGAAACTGTCCAAACTCATATTTTTGAGCTGGTGTTTCTTATGGCCTTCACCTCAGTTGGCCGCCTGTAATAGATTTTTTGGAAAGCACTCACAGATTTAAAAGATTGAAGAGCAAAGTAAATATCAAATAAATCTAATATACTGTTACTTCACAAAGATGTGGATGGCTTTTTCTTGTTGAACATTTTTAGATATAACCAACTGCTGCTCACATTTACTTATTTACAATATAAATACAATCTATTGTACACTCTCAGGTAAAAAATGTACAAAAGGCGTCACTGGGAGGGTACCATTTCAAAAGGGACACATTTCTACCTTCTTTTTTATCCCTAAAGGGTGCATTTTAGTACCTTAAATGTACACATTTGTACCTAAAGTGTACATATTCATACCTGAATGGTACATTTTAGTAACTTTCAAAAAGGTCCTGCCCCAGTGACAGCTTTTGTATTTTTTTGTGTACAAAAAATTGTATATAAATATTAATAAAAAATTAAAACAATGCATAAATGTTGTGGAAAAAAACAATATGAAAAACAAAGTAAACTAAAATTAGAAGTGTTGTATTGGCATCTAACTGACATAAGTTTGAGTTGACGTACTAGAATTACTAACTGGAAATAAAAATAGATACTAAAACTTAACTAAAACTGAATCTAAATAGTAGTGTTAAAACAACAAAATTTTAATTGATAAATAAAATACATATATGTATGTGTGTGTGTGTGTGTGTGTGTGTGTGTGTGTGTGTGTGTGTGTGTGTGTGTGTGTGTAACAAAAAAGTAACAACAAAACTAAACCAATCTAAAACTGCAGAATTTAATTTAATTTATATTCAATTAGATAACATTATTTGTTATAAATGTACAGGCTGTATATTAATATATAACAACAACAACAACAATAATAATAATATTAATAATATATATTTAATATATAATCTATTTGATGACATTATTTAATACTAATTTACTGACTGTATTAATATATATGCTAATAATAATAATTAAAAAAAATTAATTAGTAGTATTGAAAAAACTAACTTAATTTAAAATTTAAAAATAAAATAAATATTTATTATTTAAATTATATTAAAACTAAAATTAAAATGTAAACTGAAAATAACGAAGTAAATGGCAAATAAGTAAAAGTGAAAAAAACTAAAAACTAATAAAAAACCTAAGTAGTATTAAAAAATAAATAAATAAACATCTAACTAACTAAACATCTAACTAAATTAAATGATTAATAATAAAAATAAAATTAAAATAAAACTGAAAATATAAAAATAAATACTTACTTACAATATAAATAAAAAACTAGTATAATAAAATATATACATAAATATTAGATAAAAAACAAAGTAAACAAAAAAAAAACAAATTAAAATAAGTTGAAAAAAACTAAAATAGTAGTATTAAAAAACTAAGACTAAGAATTCAACTAAAATTAAAATGAAAAATAAAAATAACAGTAAATGGCAAACAAAACTAGAAATAAATAAATAATAATAAATAAAAAAACTACAAACTAAAACTGAAATATAAATATAAATATAAATATAAATATAAATATATCAAACCTAAATAGTAATAATAAATACAAATTAAAAAACACATAACAAAATTAAATGATTACAAATAGAACAATTAAAAAAATAAAAATATAAAAAATTACAATATAAATAACTATAGTATAATAAATAAATAGAAATAATACATAAATATTGATTTAATTAATAAAATACACAAAAATTTAAAATGAAATAAGTTTAAGTTGAAATTGGAAATAAATAAAAACTAAAACCTAAATAATCAAAAATAGTAGTATTAAAAAACTGAAATTGAATTAATAAAAAATGTGGGAAAAAAACTAAATTAAATTACTAAGAATTCAACTAAAATTTAAATGAAAACTAAAAATATCTGGAAGTAAATGGCAAATAGGTAAAAGTGGAAATAAATAAATAAATACAAAAAAAAATCTAAAAACAAAACTGAACTAAAACTGAAATACAAATAAAAAAACATAACAAAATTAATCAAAATTAAAATAACTGGAAGTAAATGGCAAATAAGTAAAAGTGGAAATAAATCAATAGAAAATAACTAAAACTGAAATCAAAGTATATAAAACTTAAATAGTAGTATTTAAAATAAAATAAAACAAATAAAAAACACATAACAAAACTTAATGATTATAAATAAAACTAAAATTTAAATTTAAACTGAAAGTATATAAATAAATACTAATTTATGCAACTAAATGAAATAAGTTGAAGTTAAAGCACTACAATTACTAACTGGAAATAAATAAAAATAAAACTGAAATATCAAAATAGCAGTTTAAAAAAAAACTAAAATTTAATTCATAAAAAGAAAAACACATCAAATTAAATGACTAACAATTCAATTAAAATAAAAATAGAAAACAAATACGTGAAAGTGTAAATAAATAAACCCCCGAAACTAAAACTGAAATAAAAATATATAAAAACAGATCATCTAAATCCAATTCATCTCAGTTTTTTCCTCCAGTCTTCTTTTGTTTTATGACTATGGATCTGTTGGATCACTCCAGACATGCTGGAGGAACCAAATATGATTCGCAGACTAAGAAAAAATGTAATTAAAGTATATAACTCTGTTACCATCATTTCCAGCTGGCTGTGCACCTCTGCAAGCGTGCATGCTTAAGTGAAACATACTGTGTGTGCATGAAAACAATATTAATGGTCTATGATAAACACATCTGGATTATCTTGTGCATGGGACGTGTCGCACATCTGCCCACATGTTCAAATGCTTTTTTTAATGCAACATTGACCTATAATGTAACCATCTGTATTCTGTTCTTGGTCTCAGAGTCGTCTTCAACAGTCAGAACACATACTGTATGAGCCTATACATCCTCCACAATCCCATCATGCCTCTGCTTGTAGCCTGAGGGCGCAGGGGCGGCGAGTCCAGGATTTATAGGGGTTTTAAATGTGAGTCCCATTCCAAGGTCAATCCCAACTGTATTAGAGAGCAGCTCCAATATCAGACTGCTTCAAACTACTGACCTCTTATTCAGCGCTTTAGAGAATGGGACAGTGCTGCTTAGAAGTGGATTTCATTTCACACACCAACAAACCAGACGTTGACGTAATAATATGCGTTTTAAAAAAAAACATTAATATTTTTAGATATTTAAATTTCCCCCCATAGTCAAAAGCCACAGCACATTCATTAAATCATGAATTAACTATATATGAATGTTATGTAGGTATAAAGACAAATGTAAACATCACAGTGGGGAAAGTTGTCACAGGTTGTATGTGTATGTATTTAAAAGTTGATATTGTGATAAATATAAATAAGGAAAAAATATATATTTTAAATATTTTATATTAAATAAAGAAAGAGAATAATAATAATGTTAAAATATTAATAATTGATTCATGATTCCTATTTATATCTAGATCAGCGGTTCCCAATTCCAGTCCTGGGGACCCCCTGCTCTGCACATTTTGCATGTCTCCCTTTTTTAACACACCTGATTGAGATCATCAGATCATTAGTTCAGTTCATGGCTCTCTCCCTTAACAAGCTGATGATCTCTGTCAGGTGTGTTAAAAAAGGGAGACATGCAAAATGTGCAGAGCAGGGGGTCCCCAGGACTGGAATTGGGAACCGCTGATCTAGATAATTAATAATTATTATAATGTATTAAATATAATAACAATAATAATAATAATAATTATTATTATAATTATTGTATATTATATATGTAACATGTATATGTAAATTATTATTATATGTAATAATAAAAATAACTATTATGATTAAGTATAATAATTATACCTATTGTATAATAATACTACTACTAATAATTATTATTATTTAAATATTAAAAAACAAAACTATACTGCTTAAATTAAACAGAATTTAGATTTATTTAAAAACATTTAAAACAAATTTACAAACGGTATATACAAACACATAGATATATAA
>NC_133367.1:26539539-26575938 GCF_049309525.1 Garra rufa | reverse complement strand
ATATATATATATATATATTAATAACATTGAACAAAAATACAAAAAAGAGCAAAACACAAAAATAATACACTGAATGTAAACAAAGACGCAGAATTTTGATCGAAGTCAAAATAAAACTTTAAATTCTGTGATAAACAATTATTTATTTAAAATATTTATTTACTTTAAATATGTTTTTGTTTATTTATATATATATATATATATATATATATATATATATATATATATATATATATATATATATATATATATATATATTTGTTTTTTTAATTAATAACATTGAACAAAAATACAAAAAAGATTGAAAAACACATTTCTGTGATAAATATTCATTTATTTTATTTTTTTTGTAATTCAGTGTTTTATTTATTTTCAAAGAGCATGTTACATCAAACAAGAAAAAGTATCAAACAATTACTACCCCCCATATCCTCCCCCCAACCCTCTCCCAACCCACCGCACTTCAGGAATTGAAAAATAAATAATGTACAAATGAACAAACAAAATAACTACAAAATTTAAAGAAATGGTTTAAATGTCCAAAATCTCTCTAACTGAACAGATACAGTTCTTCCACATAGACAAAATGACCGGTTTAGCCTGGTTGGTCCGTGCTGAAGACAGTTCCAAATATAATATCTCAAGTAAGGAATGTAACCAATGCTTAATTGAAAGGTCATGAGGAGGTTTCCATCGTTGAACTAAAAGTTTCTTTGCAGCAGTCGAGGCAGCTAACCAAAATTTCCTGTCCTTCTCCTTTAGAGCGAATTGAGATATTCATTTATTTATTTTAAACATTTAAAATACTTATTTGCTTTAAATATGTATTCATGTTTATATACTTTTTTTATAAATATAAAGTCGTTTTTGAAGAAGTGGTAGAGCCTAACTAGTATTAGTCTACTAAATATTTCTGTTATATTATTTTATATTAATACAACTTTACTAATCAATCATTTTATTCACTGCTAGTATTCTGTGTGTAGGATTTAAATACCTAAACACAGAATTCTAGCAGTAAACCTACAGCAGGTGCGCTGCTGACTCACGCGTTTAAAGCGGTGGGCGTGGCTTTCTCCAGCGGCGGTGATGACGTCGCCTGCGCCATGTGAATGCGGCGCGGTCGCTGATGAGGTTTGCGGATGTTTCTGTGTGTGCACGCGCGTCGCTCAGCTGACAGACTCACAGCAAGTAAGTTGATTTTTACCCTCTCAGGAAACTCATAACAAACACCAAAATGAAAGAAAGCGTCCGCGTTGACACGACACACGCGTTCGGGTTGGTTTTGTATCCAGCGAAGGCGTGTTTACAAAGCCTTTGAGGCTCGTAAGTGTCTATTTAAAAGTTAAAGTGGCAGAAAATGAGCTAATTGTTGTTTAGCAGTGGCTAGCTGGCTAACAGACTAGCTTTAGTGTAGTAAGGCTGCTTCTCACTGACAGCACGCTACGTTGTGTTTGAGGTTTTAACTAGCTGTTATGATGGGGTTTGTGTGTGTGTGTTATGAGAAATCATGTTTAGTAGTACGAAACGGTAACGTTTTTTGTTGTTGAAGGCGTTTCCTGTTTGTTACTTTCAATCCCTGTTTGGTCAGTTTTTTTTTCAAAGTCACCAATGCTTAATTTGCAGCGTTTTCACACTTATTTATATTTTATCATTTTGTAAATATCTGGTCATAACAGCTGGGCAAACTAGGTTCGTTTTGTTTTACTGTTTACATACTGTACCTGTCTTTATAACACTAAATTTCATTATAGAAACATTCATGTTTCATATATATATATATATAAATATATAATATTGGCTCAAAACCTGTCAGATGACTGTTTCAGATAAGGAAACACATTTTGTGGTCTACATAACGGAGAGGCACACTAGTTTGTTTGGCTAATGGCTCAGGATGGTAAAACAAACATGTTAGTTTGTTTAAAACCTTCCAGTTTGCTAGCCATGAACTCCTCACCTGTGTTTTTTTAACGTTAAAGGCGTCGCTTATCCAAAGTTTAAGAATAACGGAATAATCTAATCTAGTAGCAACTTGTCTACAATTATTGAATATGACTTCATCTTACCACAACAATGAATAATTGCAAATGCTTCCTTGGTGATTGACAGGCTGTTATAGATCCATTACATCCTGTTCTGGTTCATTTACAGTTGCTGGTAAATGACCAATGTTAGATGTCTATAATCCTTTTTTCTTTCTAGTTTAAGTTTTAAGTAAATACCAATATTTTATTATTATTATTTATTTTATTTTTTTACATTATATCAATTATAATAATATTTAATACTAATAGTAAGTATAATTAGTGTGAATTAGTCTAGTAATTATACATTGGTGTAAATTCTAATAAAATAATCTGTTAAGTTTTGACCATATATAGGATTAATGTAAATGTAATATGATTTTATAATTAGTAATGCTGTTTTACAAGCGCAATTTGACTTATTATGAATAGATGATATTATAGTTTTTCTATGGTGTATGTGTGTATGTGTATATATATATGAGCAATATCACACTCGTAGACTTGAGATATGACTGTATATCGGCACGGTTGTGGTTCGCCGTAGGTAGGTAATCACAGAGTGCCGATATACAGCCATATCTCAAGTCTACGAGTGTGATATTGCGTTTATACAACAGTTCAACGGCACGAGTGTGTAAATATATAAACAAAATAACAACGGAGTGTCTTTAAAAGCCCCCTTTTGTGCGAACTATTCCTTCCGCCACGAATTCAAATCAAAGTTTGACGGTTGGTCAGCTGAGCATGAGCTTCTTCCTTACTAATTCCAAAACGTCACTTTAGAACTAGTAATGAAGGAATGTTGAGTTGCTTCATTGAAAGCCTATTGTATTACTGCATCAAAACCTCACTGTATCATGTTTGAGTATTATCACAGAGAGATGGACTGAGCGAGTCATTAAGGTACCTGCATCTGATTCATTCATTATTCATATTCATGATGATATGACTTTAGTTTGAATGTTTACTGAAGAAAGCGTTAATATCCGTTCATCTATTAAGGGTGATTTTGCTGCTCAGTGCATTTATTCGCTGTAGCAAGCTGTTGTTGAAGCTAAAAATAACTTCCCTTTAACTTTTCATTTTAAAAGTCCCAAAGTCACCATTAACTGCTCACTCATAAAACGGTCTCTTGTCGCCATCTAAAGGCGGAACAATGTAACGTTAACTAAAATCACCACAAATACGCGCACGTTTCTCAATAACTAACTAAATACTCACTAAATACTATTGTTAAATACATTATTTAAAATATAGTTTATATACATTTTTATTTATTGAGTAGTAATATTTAATAAACAACAACAACAAAAACAGGCATCAAAAAGTTGCTAGGTAATTCAGTCAAGAGTAAAGGCAGCATTCAGCATTGAATTTACATAAACATGCTACATCTTTTTCTCTGGAACAAATAATAAATTATTGAGATCAAAGACTGCCCGTTAGATTTACCCACAATGAATTACATGTCATGTGTAACCACTACAGAGACATCAGAGCCAGCGGTAAAGTCCTGAAGATCTGGCCGTGGTGAGAGCGCTCTGAGCGGATTGATGAGTGTAGAACGCCCCTGATGTTATGGGTCTCGCACGTCCGAAAACGACGAAGCAAATTTTCAAACAGACGTTAGCTTTATTAACAAACTGCATATTTGAACTATAAACAAGTACATTCTCGCCTGAAAACCTCTTAAAACTACATTCCGTGACACAAAAAGAGTAATATTTATAAAATGATACGGGATTTGGACGTCCGCCATGAAACTCGGGGAAAAAAAAGGTCCCGGCTAGAACACGCGGAGTGATACAAAATTGTGAAAGGGCGTTTCTGTAGCGATACCAGTAGAATATCTCACGGTTCTCAACCAATCAGATTTGAGAAGCAGAATGAACTGTTGTATGTATATATAAGCTGTGTCTCATTTGGAAGGCTGCGCCCTCCGGAGGTCGAATCCTCTGTAGGATGTGTATACGAAGTGTCCTTAACTTAGAACAAAAACGAGACAGCCTCCGTAGGACGGGAGGAAAGAAAAAAAAGGACAGTTGGAAAATGAAACAGGATTTATCACGTTACTATGCAAAAAAATTTAGAGCATCGTTGCACTCTCACACTACTTAAATGAAGGAAAATTATTTTTAAATTTAAGTAATTTGAAAAAAAAAAAGCTTGTTTTATTTTATTCATTGTTTCAAGAGCTGCAGCATATCTGTTAGAGGAAAAAATAGGAGGATATTAAGAACAACCTTATCCGTTTTTACCTATTTAAATGATAAACACCACATCTTAGCTTGTGAGTACATCTGCCGGTGCCGGCATTTTTCAAATTAACGACAGTTGTTTACGGCGACGCAAAGAATTGTGGGTTATCTGTAGTAGCAAAGGATACATCTCATGCATCCTTCGAATTCCTGTGAAAGAAGGTCGCATTCGAAGGTCGCATTTGAAGTGTCCTACTTGCTTTTCTGAAATGAGACAGCCTCGATGACGTATGCAGCCTTCGAATGCGACCTCCAGAGGGCGCATCCTTCTAAATGAGACACAGTTATAGACGTTTTTCCTGAACATGGAAGTAAGTCCGACTCTTAACTGAAAGAATCCTTTGCATTTCCGGTCTGCATTGTTTCTAGTCAAATTAGGGTATATTCCGAGCTAATGTTAAACCTATTAAAATGTTTTTAAAAAGCACATGGCTCCATAGCGCCATCACTTGGCAATGTCGCAATGACCGTCATTTGTCAGTGCCTCACTTTAATGAGTGTGTAGATGACACGAAGCAGCGGACGTTAGCTACATTAAAAACAGATGGACGCTATTTGAATGGGTTCCTATGGAAACCGGAACAGAAAAGCATTCAATCTGACGTTAGAATTCGTAATGGCGGCGCTCATCGTTTACTCAGGAAAAAGGTCTATATATATATATATATATATTATATATATATATACAATTTTTCTTAGCAATATTAATCTGCATATTATTATTATTTAGGCTGCATTTTCCTAAATAAAATAAATGCTCAAAATAACTACACATATTTATTTTATATTATATAATATTAATATAATAAGATTTTATAATGACTGTTATAAGCAATAAGACTTTTTTTTAAAATCATGAATAGAATGTATTTTATATAGAAAAATATGCTATAATTTATTTTATTACTTTTTTTTAAATCTGAAAGAAAAAACCCTTCTTCAATCCAAAAAAAATATTAATACTAAAATCTAAATATAATAAAAAATTATCAATAGTAATTATCAATAGTAATGTTCATTAGCACTATTTAGGCTGCATTTTTTCCAAATAAATTCATATGAAAAAATGTATTTATAGTTATTTTTAACATTTATTTTAGAAGGGGTACATATACCTGAGTTTCAGTTTTAAAAATGTGAAACTTAAAACCATTATTCAATTCAAAGGAATAATAAATATATGCTTTTTAATATATAATGTTTAATATTTTAATATTTTACCTATATTATTGTAATTATTTAATATAATTTTAATATTTTTATTTAACAAATAATTTAGTTTGTTTGTTGATTAATTCTATTATTTTGCACATTATTTAGTATTTCTGTTCAATTAAAATAAAATAATTAATATGTATTATTTCTTTTTGCTCTTTTTTTAATTTGTGTTTTCTTCCATTTTATTGTACTTTATTGTATGATAACAAATTAAATTAGGCCTACATTATACATCTATTTATGTTTTTATTATTTTTATTGAAGCACTTATAGCTGATAAGTAATTTGCATCTAAATTGAAATAATATAATGTAATGTAATATAGTATATTCACAATACTGCACAGCCTTGTACTTTATTGCTTAATTATATAGTTCCCCTGTTTGTTCCAATTACTCAAGTTCCTTTTTTGCTGGGTGATTTCATTAGGCAGATTATTCTCATATTACATCATGGCTGGCCCTGACCGAGAACTCAGATGGAGAGACCAATAACTGAGGAGACTGTTTTGAACTTTAAACACTGTGTTGGGTGGCAGGAAAGCCTTGGCTCTTTCTCAGTAGTTCAGTGTGAATGGTGTCCATGTTGTAGTAACAGCCTGTACAAATACAGTATCTGTTTATTGTTTTAAAATTATGGGTGTGAGTAACACAGAAAGCCTGTTTCTCCTGCTGCGGCCTGGTGTGTGTGTGTGTGTGTGTGTGTGTGTGTGTGTGTGTGTGTGTGTGTGTGTGTGTGTGTGTGTGTGTGTGTGTGTGTGTGTGTGTGTGTGTGTGTGTGTGTGTGTGTGTGTGTGTGTGTGTGTGTGTGTGTGTGTGTGAGAACTGTGGCTAATGCACACCCAGAATAAGTAAAGTGCACCAGTTTTATCTGTGGTTGAACATCTGAGACAGAGGCTCAGGCTCGGTTTAACCCTCCCTTCTGTTTGGTGGTGTTTACTGCTGATCACTATAGCTAAAGGCACATCTTGTGTATTGTATTGTAGATTTGGATTTATTTATTTATTTCAATTGTTTTATTCATTTTTTTTATTTGTCTTACTGGAATATTTTCATTAAATTTATGTATTGGATAATTTATTAGAATATAATAAAAATTGTACTAAATTCTGTAGTGTCAGTGACATAGCAACATGATATAATTTATTACAGTTTTTTGTGATTAGTCAATAATCTGTCTAAAATATATATTTTTATATTTTCTGTTCTCATTTTAATTTTAGCTCATTTTAGTTTAGAAATTGTTTTTGAGTGCACATAGCTTTTATTATTTTTTGTCAGCTTTATCTATTTTAGCATATTAAGTTATATTAAATAAAATAAGTGAATAAAAATATGTTTAAGATTTTTACATGTGCTATTACATTATTTCAGTTAACATTTCTTTATTTAAATTTTATTGTCTTATTTTTATTTTTAATTACATTTTTTTTCTTTTTTAGTAATACATTTTAATTTCAATTTCAGTTTTGTTGATGAAAGCTGCTTCTTGTTTAATTTATTCATTTTTTTTATAAAAACATTTAATATCTATTAATAATTTACTTTGTATTTATTAAGCATTTTCTAATTTCACAATTTTTGCCCATTACAAATAAATAAAAAATAAACAAAATTAAATTAAAAAAAAGAATACAAATAAAAAATAATAAATAAATAAAAGTAAAAATAAATACACAAAATAATAAAAAAATTATAGTTTTGTATATAATTATTTTTCATTTCAAATGAACTTATATAAGATTATATAAGATTTCTGTTGATTTGCGATTTTATTTCCGGATTTAATTCATTAACTGATTATTAATTTACTGTATATTTATTTAGCATTTTTCTAATTTCACAATTTTTGTCCATTACAAATAAATAAATGAATGAAAAAATAAGTTAATATAAGCTAAAAAATTAATAAATGTAAAATAATAAATGAAGGTAATAAAAATAAACCCAAAATTAAATTATTACAAATTAATTTAAATGACTATGTATCAAGCAATTTATTTATTTATCGATCATTGCTCTAATTTCACTATTTTTGCCCATTGCAAATAAATAAACAAATAAATAAATAAACAAAAGTTATAAAAAAATAACAAAAGAATAAAACATAAAATAATTTTATAAAAAATATAAACAAAATTTTAATATTATTTATTTTGTTTATGTATGTATATGTATGTATGTATTTATCTTTTTTTATGTAAATATTTTTATTACAAATAAATAAATGAATAGTTACAAATAATACAAATAAAAATAAATACAAAAAATTGAAATTAATATTTGTTTTATCATATAATTAATTTATTATTTTTCTTATTTCACTATTTTTGCTCATTACAAATAAATATAATAAATGTAAAAAATAAATCCAAAAATAATTGAAATGCATATGCTTTATCAAATCATTTATACTTTCATATTCTTTATATTCATATTATATATTTATTTATTTGTGAGGAGAAAAAATAGTGAAATTGGAAAAAAATATAAATAAATAAATCTATCTAGTCTTCTTTAAATGTAACTTGTATAAAATTAAGTTTTACATTTTGAAAATATTACATTTTTGTAATTGATATGATTATTATCAACTGATCTGTATCTTCGCCAGGCTACACTATAATAATTTAATGGACATGCAAAGAAGTGAATAGTAATCTTTATAGTTCCTTAACTGGCTTAATCTAAAATAATGAGCATGAGTTTGTAATTGGTTCAAGTTTCTGCTGTCTAATTCAATTTCAGTGACTAACTGGTTCTCTTTAGCAAGTATCTAAATGCATTCTCTGTTCATGTCAAGTGAGGAACTACTACATAATGAAAACAAAGCACACACAGAGACCTTCTGTTAGCGCTCGGTTTTATCCTGTGCTTTTTTCAACGGCTGTAATTGACAAAGAATGACGGCCACATGACTGCTGTGAATGTGAAGACCCCTTTCACCCACCGTGACCCACTGATATGAACTCAAGGAACCCAATGTCATGCTATTGCAGTTGCTTCATTGGCCGGACGCTTGTTTGAGATCCTCATCACAGTCACTGTTATCTGATTATAACACTTGATAGTTGTGTAATAGTGTGTGAGCTGTATAGGTGTGAACTTCAGTAGTGGTTTAGTTCAGAGTGCTTTAGTTTGCTTTGAGCTGCTTCAGGCTCTGAAGATGCACTCAGATAGATGACGCCTCAATAAATGTGAGCTTGCTTGTTGAATCAGCAATAATGTGTGAAATGCGAGATGGTTGATATCTTTTTCAGATGACACTGCTGTAACTCTCTGAAAGTGGCTGGTGCTTTAGTGCTGATTGATTTTGATGTTTTTTTTTTTTTTTTTTTTTTTTGATTCAGCTCCTGCCTGTCTGAACATAATTAGTATCTAAAGCTAAGTTGATGTGAAATTTCAAAATGGACCCTTTTTTATTTTTTTTTACCATATTGACTTGATATATTTATATATATATACTTTAGTTTGTATTTATTTATTTAGAATATATTTTTATTTTATTATTTTAGTAATTTTTATTTTAATAATTTTAATATTTTAATAAATCATTTCAATATTTTAATACTTATTTCTAATTAATACAAAGCTGCCAAAATAGCCTTACTGAAATTAAAATGTTATATATAAATATAAAATACACAACAATATTTTTTTAAAATAAATGAGTCATAATTTATTTATTTGTAATTCATTTTCATAGTTAATAATGTATTTATTTTAATTTATAATAATTTATATTTATAGTTTATGCAAATATAATTAATTGTAGTTAAAGGCTTACTGACATTGTTATATATGAATATAAAATACACAGCAAAACCTTTTAAAATGTATTTATTTATTTCTAATTAAAAAAAAATGTTATTGTTAATTTAATCATTTTAATAATTTAGAATTATTTTAGTTAATACATAGCTGGTGAAATTGCCTTACTGAAATTGTTAAACAAAATCGGCAGAAAAAACAAGATTTTAAATAAATACATTTTATAATACTTTATTTATTTAGTTATTTATTTATAATTTTATTCTTAATAATTTTAAGAATTATTTATTCATTTATTTAGGTACAGTAAATACAAAGCTGGCAAATAGCCTTGCTAAAATTATAACATTATATGTCAGTATAAAATACACAAAAATAACATTTTAAAATAATCAAATAAATATATTTATAATACTTTATTTTATATTTATTTAGAATACCTTTTTGTAATTAATAATTAATCATTTTTAAATTAATACAAAAAAGAAATACAACATAAATTGTTATAAATATGTAAAAAACTTTTCTTTTTAAATAAATAAACCAGTTGATCAATTTTGTATTTTTTTTATTTATTTATAATTTTATAATTTATTATTTAAATTATAAATTTACTGTATAATTATTTATAGTTATAGTATACATATAAATGTAAAGTAGGCAACAAAAACTTTTTAAAATAGACATTAATAAATACGTTTTATAATACTTTATATTATAGTTTATTTATTATTAACTTTAAAATAATAATATAAATACTTTAATACTTTATAATTATCTATAGTTGATAAAAAGCTGGCAAAGTAGCCTTACTGAAATTATGTTATATATAAATCTAAAATAGACAATAGTAACTTTGTAAAACAAACAAATAAATAAATAATAATTTTTTAAAAGTTAATAATTTAATAATGTAATCTTTTGTAGTTATTTATAGTTAAAATTATAATAAATGTTCAATTCAGTTCAATTAAATTCTGCTCAATTGTATTATGTATGTTATGTTAAAAAATAATAATTTAAAAATTAAGTTATATATGTTACATATGTACAAATCAGCCACTAGTAGTTTTTATTAATAATAATAATAATAATAGGCTTAAGATGCAAGGAAATGCAATGCAGAGAAAACCATCCAGTCATTGAGGTTTTTTTTTTTTTTCTGTTGCGGAAGTTAAAGTAGATTTTGTAATCCAGCTTGTACCCAGTGTAACAGGTCTGTCTTGTTGGTAGGGTTGCAGCAGCAGCAGTGGGCCGAGCGGGCGGACTGTCCCAGGCTATCATGGATGACAGCTCCTCTCTGGGCAGAGTGAGCGGCTCCACTGAATCTGTGTCAACCGTCACCAGTGAGGAGTTTGTGCTTGTGCAGCCCACCGCTGGGGGTTCCCCCTGCAGCACAGAGGGGAGGCCCAGGCTCAAGGTGTCTCTTTCTACAGCCTGTTAAACATCCTTTACTCTTTAATTTCATGTCTCAAAAAGAATGATGTTCAAAGTAATATAGAATATTTATACTTTGCCATCTCATTGTGTGTCAGATGTCGTGGAATGGGAGTGAGCAGTTGGAGCGGGCGATGGAGGAAGTGTTGGATGATGTTGGTGATGGAGCAGGATCTTCAGAGGAGAAAGGAAGTCCTGCAGCTCCCAGCTCTCAGATCAGACCACCCAGCTTAAACCTGGACACAGCTCCTCATGGTACGTCCTTATTTTTATCCCGTAACACCCATTGGTCCTGCTTCTTCCGCTTTGGAAGTCTATGGCAGCCCATAGAACCACTTGCGGGAAAGTTATGAAATTTGGCACACATATAGAGGACAGTCTCATCATTGACCACAGTGAACAGTGAGTCTCTAACTCAAACTCTCTAGCACCACCAACAGGCCAAATTTGCTCTTATATTTCTGCTATTAACTTTTGAACCATACGGTCTAGAAGCAATTTTGAATTATGCGAAAAATCGACTTTTTCGAACTCGTCTTAGACAATTTGTCCAATTTTCACCATCTTTAAAAATGGACATATATTTTTGCAACACATTTAGTATGCGTTTTACCTGTGGGCATGAGTAGTTTTTCCACAACGCCACCTACTTGTCAAAAGATGTTCATAATTTCTGAACAGTTTGACCAAAAATCAGAAGATTGATCTTGTTAGATGTGGAGCAGCATACTGAATCAAACACTTCCCAGTTTTCCTATGTCAAATATTTAGAAGAATCTACTTTTTCATACTCGTCCAAGACAGTTTGTCCAATTTTCACCAAAATTGGCTTAGATCATCTTCAGAGAATTCTGGCAAAAGCTATCAAAAGCTTTTTGATCTACTAAATGGTTTTCGTAAAGCGTGTTAACGAATTTGATGAAGTTTATGCAAAAATGGACACAAGGCTGTATCTTCACAACGTTTTAGCAGATTCTGACCAAACTTGGTACCTGTTGTACTAAGCATGACCTGAGGGCACATAAGCAATTTTGGCACAACGACACCTACTGGTCAAAAGATCATAATTTACATTTTTGTTTATAATTTCTGAAGAGTTTGAGTTTTGAATTTTGCATATGAGTTTTGAATTTTGTAGTAAAATGCGGAATTTTTCAAACACTTTAACGTATTATAAATCTTAAAGAGCGCTGCTTGCAGGAAAGCCATAAAATTTGGCAAATAGGACAGTCTCATTGTTAACCACATCAAAATTTAGAGTCTCTAACTCAAACTCTTTAGCGCCACCAACAGGCCAAAATTGCACTCATGTTTCTGTCTGTAAGCAAAATTCTTTTTTCTCTGATTTCTTGGCTCAACCCAAATGCACATCAACATTTTTTAATTTCTGTAGGTCAAGATTTTTTGCAATTTTTCCGAAAAATTTAGTTTTTTTGTGATCATCCTAGATGCATTGTCCAATTTTCACCAAAATTTGCTCAGATCATCTTTAGACAGTGTTTACCAAAAGTTGTCAAAGTTTTTAAAGTTATACCAACAGGCAAAATTTGCACATGTTTCTGCTAGTAACTTTTAAACCGTAAGGTCTTAAAGCAAAATTCTTTTTCCTCTGATTCCTTGACTCATGCTAAATGGAATGCACACTAAAAGTTTAGTTCCTAAAATTTCTCTCATTTTTGAATTTTCCAAATTCACTTTTTTTTGTGTGTGTCCAGTTTCCTTCAAACTTGTCTCAGATCACCTTCAGATAATCCTGGCAAAAAGTTGTAAAAGGATTTCAGAAAGACCCAACTGCTTTAATAAAACGTGTTAACCAATTTGATAATTTGTGCAAAAACTGACATGAGGCTACATCTTCCCAATGCTTTAACGGATTCAGATCAAACTTGGTACATGTTATACTAAGCATGACCTAAGGGCATACGAGTATTTTTGGAACAACGCTGTTTGTGTTAAAATGTTGTATTTTACAAATGCTTCAGTGAATGAGTCTCATGATATTATAATCGTATAGAAGTCTGTTTGCAGGAAAGTTAGGAAATTTGGCACACAGATAGAGGACAGTCTCCTCATTAATCACAGCAAGTTTGGAGTCTCTTACTCAAACTCTATAGCGCCACCAACAGGCCAAATTTGCACTCATGTTTCTACTAATAACTTTTAAACCATAAGGTCTAAAAGCAAAATTCTTTTTCGCTCTCATTCCTTGGCTCAAGTCTTATGCATACCAAAATGTACATTTCTATAGGTCAAGATTGTTCACCATTTAGAATTTTTGGAAAAATCCCGTTTTTCATGATCGTCCTAAATGGTTTGTCCAAATATCACCAAAATTGGCACAGATCATCTTTAGAGCATTCTATTAAAAAGTTATCAAAAGATTTTTGATATACCAAAACATTTTCATCATGTGCGTTAACGAATTTGACAAAGTTTGTGCAACAATGGACATGAGGCGTTGCAATGATTTAGCGGATTCTGACTTATGTGTTATAAAAGGGAGCATGACCTTAGGTAGTTTTGGCACAGTGCCACCTACTGGTAAAAGAATTTGCATTTTTGCTTATAACTTCTGACCAGTTTGGCCAAGAAAAATTAAGACTAATCTCGTTACTGATACTGAATCAAACAATACCTAATTTTGTCTGCCTTTTTGGGTGTTGACCGTATTGAGTTTTGTTGTAAAATGCTGTAATAACTTTATTAACTATATTAACTATTACAGACAGGTCTGTTGAAACAGCAGGGTTGGAGAACCTTGATCTTAACTGAGGAACTAAAGACAGCTCCTTAGCTCTTTATTTTATTTTTCTGTTAGGCTATATTTATGTTTTTTTTTGTTTTTTTTTTTACTTTATTTTTTATGGAACATTTTTACATCAAAGGAAAAGAAAGAAACAAAAAAAAAAAATCCAAATAAAACAAATACAGTAGGGGGTATACATTCTGTTTTTTAACAAGTATGCATAAAATTCTAATTTGTACTTGTACATTATTTATATTCAGTGGTTGTTTATATTACAGTATTCAGTCCATTTCTTCCAATATTTTAGAAACAAGTCCTTTTTGAGTCTCAAAATAAAAGTCAATTCTTCCATATTACATATTTCTTTAACAATTTCTATCCATTCACCAAGTGAGGGGGTGTCTTGCTTATACCAATGCCTGGTGATGCTCTTCTTACATGCTACACTTAATATATTTACAAGATACACATCTTCTTTCAACACAATGTCTGCAAAATTTCCAAGATACAATGTTATAAAATCTCTTGGTACTTCATATCCTAAGATCTTTTTAAACTCCGATAAAACCATGTTCCAAAAAGGTAATATCTTTGTACAACTCCAGAAAATATGAAAATGGTCAACATCGACCTGACCGCACATCCTCCAGCATAGTTGTGATGTAGATAATTGTTTACTTTTAATTTTAGGAGTAATGAAAAAACGCACCAAATTTTTCCATGCAAACTCTTTTCACCTCCGTGAGCAGGTAATTGTATGCTGTGACTTACAGGAAAAATACCATTTTTCATTTGGAATTTCTTCCTCTAATTCTTTTTCCCATTTCTGCTTAATATAGCTAGATGAGTCTTTTCCACTCTCCCTCAGGGCCAGGTAGAAAGAAGAAATTATTTTAGAATTATTCCTTGTGTAGGATTCAGTTATCAATATATTTATGTTTCTTATGAACAGGGTGAAACACACAGGGGTTTCAGCAGATGCCATTTAAACTAGCTCTATTTATCATAACTGCTTCCTGTTGCCACGTGCTAAAATTAGGGGGGCTTTGAATGCTTACTTCCTCTCTACCTCACACAGACTTCCTCATTCAGTCACTTTTGACAATAGACAAAGGTTTATGCAAAGCAAGAGGTTATTGTTTGAGCCTAAAGAAATAGTCAGCATAAAAGACATTGTTCTACTGTGTTAATATGACTGGATAAGCCACTATCATAAATAAGATGAAAATAAACACAGGCACGTTTCTGCAACCTTGTATTGACACTTCATTGTCTGTGTCCACAGATGCATCAGCAGCAGTTTTGGAGAGTTCAACAGTACAGGAGGAAGAAAGCGTGCAGTTCAGTAAACTGTCCTATCTTGGCTGCACCTGGGTGAAGGCCCCTCGTAACGAGACTGAGGCCCAGAAAGCCATGGCCACCCTGCGGGCAGAGAGCGCCATCCCCATCCCTGTCACCCTCCATGTGCCCAACGGTCCAGACGGTTGTGTCCGGTCAGTCATTTCCCAAAAATTATAAAAAAAAAAAAAACAAATAAACCTAGATTTGTAGAGGTTCCTCAAATTTCTGGACTACATCAGCTACATCTCACAACCATTTTTTTTGCATTTATTTCCACGTGTTACTCCTGAGGATTCATAAAAGCTTTAAGACTGAGCACATTTAGCTTTCCTGCTCTGAGACAAACCACATTCAACATTGGGAGTATAAATGTGACTTCTCTGTAGTTTCTGAGTTCTTGTGATCTTCATGGTGGGTGTTTGTCTGTCAAGAGCTAACACAGCTGTCATCCGAGCTGCTTTTAGCTCCTGCTTTCAGGTTCGTAAATGTGATGTTGCACTTCTGTTTTCACACCCTGAGTGCACTTTTTTTCTTTTTCTCAGGAACTGTGGCATAACCTCAGGTTTAACATCTCGCTGTATCTTCTTCGTAAACCTCAAACCATCTCTAAAGATAGCTAAGTGAACTTCGATGCACATGACATGTGCCACTTTCTTTTAGCTTAATTCTGGTGCCAATGAACATTAACGAATTGTTCATTAAAGTACTACTTCTAAAATATCTTATTTAGCATTAATTTCACATCACGAGTGCACTATTAAATCTTGACCTCCAAAATCGGTTTACGTTTGAAATGTATTGTAAAAGATGTCAGATTGTCCAAAAGAAACTGGTTTAGCTTTAGTTATATTTAAATTTTGTTGTTTTTTTATCACTCTAGGATTGTCGACCAGGCCACAGGAACAGAAATAGCATCTTTTCCTCTCTACAAGGTGTTGTTCTGTGCCCGAGGACGTGAGGGATCTGTCGAGAGTGACTGCTTTTCCTTCACCGAGAGCTACCGCAGCTCGGAGGACTTTCAAATCCACGTCTTCTCCTGCCATATCAAAGAAGCTGTGAGTTGCATTTGTTCATAAATGTTCATCGAGTAATTCTCAAAGCTCAACCTCTTTTTTTTTTTATTTAGGTTAGTCGCATCCTCTATAGCTTCTCAACGGCCTTCAAGCGTTCGTCAAAAGCTGCCACAGACATGCGAGACTCGGCGTTGCCACTTTCCCCTGATAGCGATGAGTTCACCTTCACCGTTTCTCTAGAAGTGAAAGAAGATGACAGCAAAGGAAACTTCAGGTCTGTTATTACTCAGTTCTGAATAACTTCTGCTTACTTCTCTCGTTTTTCAAAAGAGGTGTTTACTGTTGCTATTCAGTGAGTGAAATTAACTGTTGCCTCATTTGGGTTTCTGTTGTGGGAAACCAGAATATAAGTGTAATTGTGTCTTTCTTACGTCTTTCCCTCTTTCTTCCTCGATATCTTGCAGTCCAGTTCCCAAGGATAGAGATAAATATTATTTCAAGCTGCGGCAGGGTGTACAGAAAAAGCTTGTGATTACCGTCCAGCAGATGAACAATAAGGAACTGGTAATAGAGAGGTGGGTTCTGGGATGTGGTCAAACCATATTTTGCCTTATAATGACTGCCATTGCAAAAAAATTATAAATAATTGACTTAACCCCTTATCATCCAAGATGTTCATGTCTTTCTTTCTTCAGTCGTAAAGAAATTGTTTTTTTTTGAGAAAAACAATTCAGGAATTTTTCCCATGTAGTGGATTTCAATGGTGCCCCGAGGAATAGGGGTCTTATATAGCTAAGCGATTGGATATTTTCTTAAATTAATTGTTTATACACTTTTTAACCACAAATGCTCATATTGTCTAGCTCTGCGATGCACATGCATACTGTGTGCTCCAGTTCAAGACAGTTAGGGTATGACGAAAAACTCCAACCTCCAACTTCAAAATTGGCCTGCATCGCTGTTTTATCTTTTTTGTAAAGGTCATTTGATCTTCTTTGCATGTTCACTTTGTAAACACTTAGCTGTTACTTCTGCAGCGATGTTGACGATTTTGAAGTTGGAGGAGAAAATGAGATGGGAGTTTATCGACATACCCTAACTGTATTGAAGTGCAGAGTATGCATGTGCATCGCAGAGCTAACCAAGATAAGCATTTGTGGTTTGGAAGTGTATAAAAATGAATTTATTTTAAAAAAATGAGGGATCATTTTGCTAGATAAGATCCTTCTTCCTCAGCTGGGATCGTTTAGAGCTCTTTGAAGCTGCATTTAAACTGCATTTTAGACGTTCAAACTCCTGGGCACCATAGAAGTCCACTATATGGAGAAAATTCCTGAAATGTTTTCCTCAAAAAGCATAACTGTTGGGCGACTGAAGAAAGAAAGACATGGACATCTTGGATGACAAGGGGGTGAGTAAGTTATCTGTACATTTTTTGTTGTGGAAGTGAACTAATCCTTTAAAGATGCAATATAAATGACAGAATATTTACCACAAATTGAAAGTGAAGGCGGAGGAACATGTAAGAACACATATTTTTTTAATTAGTACATATACAGTTACACCAAAATTTATTCAGACACCTTCAACATTTCTCACATTATCACTGTTTATTCGCTATAGTTTAGAAAATGCTAACAAATTCATCTTGATAATGTCAGAATACTTTGATAGAAAGGTATGTAACAAAACATAATCAGGTCAAAGTGTCCAATTACATTTTCGGTCCCAAATTTTGATTAATTTTACTGGTAGTCCACTGTATGAACAATTTTTGGGTATAATATGTCACAGTTGACTTTGTTTTGCTATCATCACTTACATAAATTAATTATAGTGTCCTGCACCCACTTGTAAAATATAATTACAAGGAAATTATTGCAGTTGGTAACAAACACAGTGGCTCCAGCGATCTTTGTGGTTTAATGGCGCTGCACAAGCACAGAAATGCAGAGAGAAAAAGACTCTCCCAAGATCATTTCTTTTGAAAGTTAACACTTTAAAATTGACCATATTCATAAAAGGAGATTTGCTGTTTTCACAATTTACAAAACCAGGATGTTGATATGTAAGCTAACACATTAGTTGAGAGAGAGAGAGAGAGAGAGAATAATGTAGAAAACAGCTTGATTTAGTCTGACACTAAATTAAAATAATTATAACCAATAGATCTCATGTTTTGTCATCAGACTTTAAATTCACTGACATTTGCTTTATCATAGTGGTATAATGTCAAAAATCCCTTTTATCGATTAGTGATGTTTCTCTTCCACTCAGATGGTGCTAAAATTAAAGCTATGTTTTTATATTTATAACCTAGAATATTGAGCAAATTTTCTAGGATAAATTTAAAATAGAAAAATTTCACATAGTTTCCAAGTGTTTAGTTCAGCCACAGCGTCTACAAGAGCAACACACTCAACACTTTTAGTGAATGAATCCAAAGTTAATTTCTTAACTTAAAATGAATAAGATTGTGGCAAAAATAAAATATACATGTTTAGGTACCGTGACTCGACTTGATGTATGTCTAATAAACAATGTATAACATTTTAATTGTTTAATTGTAAAAGTAAATATATGTAATTAAACATTAGTTCATACAATAGTTTCATATATATATATATATATATATATATATATATATATATATATATATATACTCACACACTGTCGTCCAGAAGTTTGGGATTAGTAAGATATTTTTTTTTTTTAAAGAAGTCTCTTATGTCAATCAAAGTTCCATTTATTTGATCAAAAATACAGAAAAAGGGGTAATATTATTACATGCCATTGCAATTTAAAATAACCGTTTCATATTTTAATACACTTTAATATACTTTATGTACATACTATTATCTATTAAGCTTTGCATCACAGGAATACAATTATTTTTAATGTATGTACACTGCAGTTTAAAAGTTTGAATCAGTAAGATTTTTAATGTAAGTTGATTTAAAAATACCTCAAAAAAAAAAAACAGTAATATTATGAAATATTTTTGCAATTTAAAATAGTGGTTTTCTATTTTAATATACTTTTAAAATACAATTTATTCCTGTGATGCAAAGCTGAATTTTTAAGCATCATTGCTCCAGTCTTCAGTGTCACATGATCCTTCAGAAATCATTCAAATATGCAGATTTATTATGAATGTTGCAAACAGTTGTGCTGCTTAATATTTTTTTCTTTTAATATTTTTCTGTGATACTTTTTCAGCTTTTTTGATGAAGAAAAAGTTCAAAAGAATAGCATTCATTCAAAATACTAAAATACTAAAATACTAATATAAGTATTAATTTCTTTAAAAAAAACCCCCGAAAGAATAAAGTTTACTGACACTCTTTACTGACTGTTCTTTTTAATGTTTTAGTCATCAAATAATAAAAAAAAAACACATATTCCAAAAAATGAATAAGCATACAGGTTTCCAACATTGATAATAATTCAGCATATTAGAATGATTTCTGAAGGATCATGTGACGCTGAAGACTGGAGTAATGACGCAGAAAATCTAGATTTGATCACAGGAATAAATTCTATTTTAAAGTATATATTAAAAAAAAACAATATATATATATTTTTTTTAAATTGCAATAATATTTCACGATATTAGTTTTTCATGTATCCATCTTGAAGAGCATAAAAGTCTTCTTTAAAAACTATGTAAATTTATTCTATTAATATATTATGGAGTAGAAATGTATAAGTGTGATTCTTTGTGCAACCACTTGATGCCGCTCTAGTCACAGCACAGTCACTTTGTGAGACACTATGAAAATGAGCCTTACAGAGACATCAGTTCCTGTCTGTTTCAGTCCAAACTAATGATGCTATTTCATAATCACTTTCTGATAACATTATGTAATAAGCAGTCACTTTTCTTTAATGCCTCATCCTCTCCGTCTAAACCATTTCTGTGTTTTCCAGGTGCTTTGGGATGCTGCTCAGTCCTGGTCAGAAAGTGCGTAACAACGACATGCACCTCCTCGACATGGTGAGGCCATGAGTGTTTCCCAGCATTCTCGTTTAACTCTTACAGCCGTACCTCAGGCTCAATATTGCATGTTAATATCCAATATCCTGACTCATTTTAATTACCACTCTGTTGCCAGGTTTAGAAACACTTAATGGAAATATAGGCTTTTTTATTATTCATTAAAAACGTCATTTTACATCGGCCCTTGAGCGAATTAAGTAATGGCGGTTTGCACATCAAGACCAAAAACAATTAGCAGTTGAATCAAGCGTAATTGGGTTCACGGGGATTGTTAAATTAAACGTCCTACAAGGCATAATGTCATACTGTTCTCCATGTTGCCATCTGGACAGTTTAGACAAACGCCATCATTTGATGCTTTGCCCAGAAGTCTCTATATTAGAGTTGTCGATAGATTAAAATAATCATGATAATCTCATTATTTTTATAGTTTTGATGCATTCAGTTTCTCTTCTAAAGAAGCAAACCACCGTTAAGAAAGATGTCTTATTAATGCGGTCGCAGGTGGTTTTCATGATGTTTAATGAGATTCTGCCATGGAAAGATTGCAAATGAGTTTGCTTTTAATAAAAGTCCCATGTGAGGTTGATTTATCGATATCTAATTAGTCATTAAAAGGGTCTTTCTCTATAATTTCCTCCAACCACTTTTTAGAAATCACTCTCTAATGAATAAAACGCATGTCAGATTAGATAAATGCTTTTGATATGTTAAATTTAACACTGTTAGGCATATTTAATGATACTTGGATTTTATCCAGTGACCCTTGTCATTAAATAAGTGATGAAAACTTGTGTTTGAAGGAGTCTATGGGCAAAAGTGCTGATGGGAAGTCGTATGTGATCACTGGCACCTGGAATCCAAATACTCCGGCTTTCCAGCCACTGAACGAGGACACGCCGAAAGGTAAGAGCTAAAATGCAATCCTTGGTTATAAAACATCCAAGGAAAATCTATTTTTTTCACACATTACATCAATATCTGTTACACCAGCTTTTCTTGATATGGTCAAAATGTCTCGTCTCTCAGCAGCTCTGAAAGCAGTGCTGATTTAATTTAGTTTTTATCTCAATTTGGCCTGAACTAGAGGTTGACTAATACATCATTATTGCCTATATATAGGTATATATATATATAGGTATGCCAATTTTGTATTATACTTGTGGTGTAATTTATATTATAATTCTAATGTAAAAATATAGTGATTTTAAACATTCAACTACTAAAGTAATCATGTATTTTATTTTATATGTACATGTATATACATTAAAATACAGATTTCATTAATACATTTTATCATAAATTATACATATTGTCAAATTTCCTTATTTATAATTAAAATTACGAAATTAATTAATTTTATATAATTTATATTGTAGATTATTTTTTAATTATTCAAATTTAATTATTCAAAATTCCCTTTATATTTCATTGACAAGGCTGTCTGTGAAACTGATGACAGGAAAACATCCATTTTAAAACAAAAACAAAGCAAAAAACAACAACAAAAAAAATTCCCTTAAAATATTTAAAATGTTATTCATTGACTAATTCTAATCTTCAGTTTTATCCAATTAATGTATAATTAAAATTTATAGATTTAATTTAAAAATGCCTGTTGTTTAAAAGTATGTCCTGTTTATATATATGTTTGTATAAATTATTCAAATTTAATTCACTAAAAAAAAATCTCAAAATATTTAAAATGATATTCATGGACAAATTCTAATATTCAATTTTAATGTAATTTATGTATAATTAAAATGTACATTTAATTTTAAAAAGTCAGTTTAATTTGGCATAATTCATATTTTAGATAATTTTAATAAGTTATTCAAATTGAATTATTCACAAGGCTGCCTTTAAAACTGAGGACAAGAAAACATTGATTTTAAAACATAACAAAACAAAAATATTCTCAATATTTCAAATGTGTTAATCATTGACAAATCTTAATCTTAAATTTTTCTTTTTTAAATATATATCCGTTTATGTTCACTTAATACTAGTGGTGGGCATAGATACATTTTTTTAATCTAGATTAATCTCACTGTAATCTTGGAATTAATCTAGATTAAAATGGCTAATTTGAATTCTGCCGAAGGCATTCAGAATATGTGTGCTACCCAAATAATGACTAAAAGTAAATCTTTGAGAACAGGTTTCTCAAGCCAGGTGGCGCATTAGACCAGGGACTCATCTCCTGTTTCCAAAATGCATCACAGTTGTGTTGTAAATGCAGTTGTCAAGCAGTTTAACTATACAAACTTGTGTAACCAACTATTCCTGCACTGCATGTACTTCTGCATAAAAGGCTGCGCGACGTGCGCGTTGCAGTTAAATACACAGACACGCGTGGGCATGGATATCTACGTGTATAGTCTTCGATTAACTGCGTTGCTTTTAGAAGCGTCAATTCAGTTGTTGCATATAGTTTATCAAAGTCAATTATAACTCACGCACGTGCCCCAGTAAAAAGGGTCTAGCAACGCACCTGCCCTGAAGCAAACCCAGCGACTTCATAGCTGCATCCATGTTAGCACGTCTTGTTTGATGTGGTAATTTCACAGTAGGCATACACACAGGTTCGAAGACTCGTTCTCGGCCCCTACAGTGCAATTCGGCTAGGTATACATCTGCGCTAAAATATCAAGGTGAAAGTCATCATAGCTTGCATAGTATAGACCCAGCTCCCAACCCAACTTTAAGAATAGATTAATGTCGATATTTTTTTTATCGCCCGATTAGAGTCTCACATTAATGCAGCATGTTAACGCCGATAACGGCCCACCACTACTTAATACATAACTGAGTGTTTGAGGATACATGCCGAGACGGGTATTTTGACATACTTTTGTATGCATTTGTCCGTATTGAAACTCAATTCGAGGCCTGCACGCTGCCTGAGAAGCGGCTCTCTATAAAAGCGCTATACACACAACACAATTAGTTGTTAGTAATAACAATTGAGTTGTTTTTCACATCTTCTTGCGCTTGAATGCTTTAAAATCACTTAAATGTTCAAACTGGCAAGCTGTATTTGTCTGTTAAAGCGCAAGATGTGAAAGAGAACTCAATGCGGGCTTGCACGTTGCCAGAGACGCAGCAATCGGCAGTCCTTATTGTCAAGTCCTGCAGTTAAAGACATTTGGGTGGAGAAAATATTAACCAGTAATATCATAAACCCACTTTTCACATTCTAGTCAAGTACAAGCAGAAAAAAACAAGTCCTGCCTACATTATTTCCCATTGCATACTGTTTTTCAAATTCAGTGTCACATTTCATGACTTTTACACTGAACGAAGACTTAAATCAGCTCAGGTTATTTCTCAAGTCAACTGTAGCAAGATGTCACATTCTGAGAACTGATCTCATGATATTCTCTCTCAGGTGAGCCCTACAATTATTAAAAAAGCAGACTGCTAAGAGAAACAAATCACAAAGCAGTCCAAACCATAAAAAGGGGTTGTATTATTTCAATTAACAGGAAACAAAGACGGCAACAGTTGCAGATTTATGACGGAAACGCTGAAAATAGATTCCAATTACGATAGTGTCAGGTCAGAAAAGATGGCAGTGAGGAAGATGGGGAGGTAAATAATAGAAGATCTGTGGTGGGCCCGACTGAGACGTCCAAACAGACACACAACCACGCAGAGGTCTGTGAAATGTTTTACTGTGAGTGTAATAAAGTGTAGACTTGAAATGAAAAACTCAGTTCGTTCAGGTCGCTGAATTAAACACTGTTTAAACCGAGGTGGTTATCTGAATCTACCAGACTGGAATTAAATTTCAAAGTAAACTCCATATAATTTCACAACAGAACATTTAAAGCTGCAGTTACGAGATGCACTGCTTACAGTTTGGCCTCATACCAAATCAACAATACACAGACTATGATTAGGATTACTGGTACTCTAGTCATTTGAGTCATTAAATAAAGAGACCATTACTGCTATCTGTTCCAAATTGGACCAATCTGACTTCCTTACATTTAGGGCTTTTGTTTTTTTGTTTTTGTTTGTTTGTTTGTTTCAAAATCAATATTTCCTTTTCGTAGGTTTTATAGGCAGCCTTGTGAGTCAAATATTAACTGAATTTTGAATAATACTTAAAAAAAATAAATATAAATAAATTTAACTAAATTTGTACATTTTGATTATACAATAAATTACATAAAATTAAGGAATATGATTTGTCAATGAATAACACAATTTAAATATTGTGAGGGGATTTAATTTTTTTTAATCAATGTTTTCTTGTCATCGGTATATATATATATATATATATATATATATATAAAAATGTAAAACACAACATTTATATAAACGTCGGACGTTATTCAATTAAAATATTTATTATACCATAAATTATATAAAATGTAAAAATTAGGATTTGTCAATGAATAACGCATTTTCACATATTTTCAGGGGATTGTTTTTTTTTGTTTGCGTTTCAAAATCAATGTTTTCTTGTCACCAGTTTTCAGGCGGTCTTGTCAATGAAATATTAAGTGAATTTTGAATAATTAATTTTGAATAATTTATTTTAAAAAATATATAAAAATGATATAATTAAAAACAACAGAAGTTTAATTAAATTAGTAAAAAAGTAAAAACTGCAAGGGAAAGTCAGAATTGCAAGTTTATAACAGTTTTGATATTAAAAAGTCAGAATTGCAAGTTTGTATCACAATTATGAGGAAAAAAAGTCAGAATTGCAAGTTTGTAACACAATTATGAGGGAAAAAAGTCAGAATTGCAAGTTTGTAACACAATTATGAGGAAAAAAGTCAGAATTGCAAGTTTGTAACACAATTATGAGGAAAAAAAAGTCAGAATTGCAAGTTTGTATCACAATTATGAGGAAAAAAGTCAGAATTGCAAGTTTGTATCACAATTATGAGGAAAAAAGTCAGAATTGCAAGTTTGTAACACAATTATGAGGAAAAAAAGTCAGAATTGGAAGTTTGTAACATGCAATTCTGTGATTTAAAATTTTTTATTGTAATTTTGTAACACAATTCTGACAAAAAAGTCAGAATTGCAAGTTTATAACAGTTCTGATATAAAAAAAAGTCAGAATTGCAAGTTTATAACAGTTCTGAGATTTAAAAAGTCAGAATCAACATTCGTAACGCAATTCTGATAAAGTAAAAGTTGCAAGTTTGTAACGCAATTCTGAGATTTAAAAAGACAGAATTGCAAGTTTGTAACAGTTCTGATATATAAAAAAGTCAGAATTGCAAGTTTGTATCACAATTATGAGGAAAAAATTCAGAATTGCTAGTTTGTAACACAATTATGAGGAAAAAAAAGTCAGAATTGCAAGTTTTTATCACAATTATGAGGAAAAAAGTCAGAATTGCAAGTTTGTATCACAATTATGAGGAAAAAAGTCAGAATTGCAAGTTTGTAACACAATTATGAGGAAAAAAAGTCAGAATTGCAAGTTTGTAACACAATTATGAGGAAAAAAAAGTCAGAATTGCAAGTTTGTATCACAATTATGAGGAAAAAAGTCAGAATTGCAAGTTTGTATCACAATTATGAGGAAAAAAGTCAGAATTGCAAGTTTGTATCACAATTATGAGGAAAAAAGTCAGAATTGCAAGTTTGTAACACAATTATGAGGAAAAAAAGTCAGAATTGCAAGTTTGTAACACAATTATGAGGAAAAAAAAGTCAGAATTGCAAGTTTGTATCACAATTATGAGGAAAAAAGTCAGAATTGCAAGTTTGTATCACAATTATGAGGAAAAAAGTCAGAATTGCAAGTTTGTAACACAATTATGAGGAAAAAAAGTCAGAATTGCAAGTTTGTAACACAATTATGAGGAAAAAAAGTCAGAATTGCAAGTTTGTAACACAATTATGAGGAAAAAAAAGTCAGAATTGCAAGTTTGTATCACAATTATGAGGAAAAAAGTCAGAATTGCAAGTTTGTATCACAATTATGAGGAAAAAAGTCAGAATTGCAAGTTTGTAACACAATTATGAGGAAAAAAAGTCAGAATTGCAAGTTTGTAACACAATTATGAGGAAAAAAAAGTCAGAATTGCAAGTTTGTATCACAATTATGAGGAAAAAAGTCAGAATTGCAAGTTTGTATCACAATTATGAGGAAAAAAGTCAGAATTGCAAGTTTGTAACACAATTATGAGGAAAAAAAGTCAGAATTGCAAGTTTGTAACATGCAATTCTGTGATTTAAAATTTTTTATTGTAATTTTGTAACACAATTCTGACAAAAAAGTCAGAATTGCAAGTTTATAACAGTTCTGATATAAAAAAAAGTCAGAATTGCAAGTTTATAACAGTTCTGAGATTTAAAAAGTCAGAATCAACATTCGTAACGCAATTCTGATAAAGTAAAAGTTGCAAGTTTGTAACGCAATTCTGAGATTTAAAAAGACAGAATTGCAAGTTTGTAACAGTTCTGATATATAAAAAAGTCAGAATTGCAAGTTTGTAACACAATTATGAGGAAAAAAGTCAGAATTGCAAGTTTGTAACACAATTATGAGGAAAAAAAAGTCAGAATTGCAAGTTTGTATCACAATTATGAGGAAAAAAGTCAGAATTGCAAGTTTGTATCACAATTATGAGGAAAAAAGTCAGAATTGCAAGTTTGTAACACAATTATGAGGAAAAAAAGTCAGAATTGCAAGTTTGTAACATGCAATTCTGTGATTTAAAATTTTTTATTGTAATTTTGTAACACAATTCTGACAAAAAAGTCAGAATTGCAAGTTTATAACAGTTCTGATATAAAAAAAAGTCAGAATTGCAAGTTTATAACAGTTCTGAGATTTAAAAAGTCAGAATCAACATTCGTAACGCAATTCTGATAAAGTAAAAGTTGCAAGTTTGTAACGCAATTCTGAGATTTAAAAAGACAGAATTGCAAGTTTGTAACAGTTCTGATATATAAAAAAGTCAGAATTGCAAGTTTGTAACACAATTATGAGGAAAAAAGTCAGAATTGCAAGTTTGTAACACAATTATGAGGAAAAAAAAGTCAGAATTGCAAGTTTGTATCACAATTATGAGGAAAAAAGTCAGAATTGCAAGTTTGTATCACAATTATGAGGAAAAAAGTCAGAATTGCAAGTTTGTAACACAATTATGAGGAAAAAAAGTCAGAATTGCAAGTTTGTAACATGCAATTCTGTGATTTAAAATTTTTTATTGTAATTTTGTAACACAATTCTGACAAAAAAGTCAGAATTGCAAGTTTATAACAGTTCTGATATAAAAAAAAGTCAGAATTGCAAGTTTATAACAGTTCTGAGATTTAAAAAGTCAGAATCAACATTCGTAACGCAATTCTGATAAAGTAAAAGTTGCAAGTTTGTAACGCAATTCTGAGATTTAAAAAGACAGAATTGCAAGTTTGTAACAGTTCTGATATATAAAAAAGTCAGAATTGCAAGTTTGTATCACAATTATGAGGAAAAAATTCAGAATTGCTAGTTTGTAACATGCAATTCTGTGATTTAAAAAATTTAATTGTAATTTTGTAACACAATTCTGACAAAAAAAGTCAGAATTGCAAGATGTAAACTCACAATAGTGAGAAAAAAAGTCAGAATTGTTAATCACAATTACCTTTTTTATTTGTTATCAAGTGGCAGAAACTGGCTTCCATACACAAACCTAAAAACATAAATCACTGTCATCTTTGTTCCATTTACTTGTGCGCTGTTGCTTGTAATTTGTTCATTTGTTCTTATTCACTGACTTTCCACTTGTCTTTAATAATCGCTGAACTTATTTGTTAGGCTAGTAGTTATTTGCCGTGGTATTGAAAATGTAATGGAGAATTGTAAAATGTAACTGGTATCTAAAATTGTGGTGTCAATAAGCTTTTTTTTAAAAATCAGAATACAAGAAAATATAGGCCAAAAACAATGATAAAATTATAAATGTACTGATTTAAACCACTGGCCTGAAAAAATCCTTAGCATTGAGCACTAAACCGTGATCTTTCTTTCTCCTCCAGACAAGCAGGTGTACATGACGGTGGCAGTGGACCTGGTTGTAACCGAAGTCGTAGAACCCGTCCGGTTCCTCATGGAGGCGCTAGTTCGGGTCTATCCGGCTAACGAGAGGTTCTGGTATTTCAGCAGGAAGGCCTTCTCTGAAACGTTTTACCTCAAACTCAAACAGGTAAATTTGATAGGCTTTTACAATCGAATTTCTTATTGTTGCATATCGACCTAGAAACCTTCTCGACAGGCTTCGTGAGATTCACCCATTTCTCACTAAGCCTGTGAACTGCCTATGAACAGTTATAGACAGCGATGTAGCGGCTGCACAGATTGGAGAACAAACCTTGAGGAAGGAAGTGAGCTTTTGTGAAGGGTGAATGGGAGCAGTAACTCCTGGAAGCTGTGAAGCGGCAAATGGAGGCTTTGTATAATTCGTAGCTTAATAAGAGGCCCGGCGCTCATTATCATGCTCAAGTAATTAGAGCTTGCAGCCTGCATCTCTGCCTGATTGCCTCCGTAGTTATCTTATCGCGGAGAGAAAGAATGCCTGGGCTGTAGTTAAAAGCTAATTAAAAGATAATATTATGGCGTTAGCGATAGGCCAGGCCCATTCGCCACGTTATTTTATTATTTCGTATTTGTTTACGCTGCTCATTAGGTGCGAGGAATTAGCGTGTAATTATTCTGGCTGTAAACATCATTCTTCGCCTGTAGTACAGTTCCACTTTGCAATTAAAAATGGAAACGGCGGTTTACATAAGAGCCACATGGCACGAGGGGAGCGGTGTCAATAGAAATGTTTGTAAGAGTTAGTGGAAGCGCAGCGGTACAGGTGTAATCTCCGCCGAACGCATCAAAGGGCTGTTTTTCTATCACCACTTGTTTTCATTTCCTCCCGTGCGTGTAATTATGTATTTGTCGTTTCCCCTCAAGCGGTGGCGAAGGTGAAGCTAACTTTGAATGCGACTCTCTTGCTGCAGACTTTGAGCAGTTTGTCTAAAAAGGAGAATTCTGTACTTTATTCACCCCATGTGACCTTTGTTATATTTCTTTATTTACATAATATTTACATAGCTATTGTTCTCTACGTAGTTATTTATATTTAAGTAATATTTATTGCATATATAGTGATGCATATAAATATTTAATATTTCTTAATGCGTTTCTTTGTACAAGCTAATGTATTAATATTTATAAAATTCATAAATAATAAAAAATAACAAATATATATGTAATAGTTGTTGTTGCTGTTGTTGTGTGTACAAATCTATCAAATATAATATATTTATATAATTATTTCTGTAATTATATTAAAGTAATATTTATTGTGTATATAAAATTAATTTTATTTTTACAAATCTATGACACGTTAAATTACTGAATATAGTAATGCATATAAGTTTCACAAATATATATGTATTAATTATCGTTTTGTATATATTGATATCTATTACACATTCATGCATTTATAAAATACTAATATTTGCTATTAATTTAATTTAATATTTGTATATTTAGTATTATTAAATGATTTATTGGATATGTGTGTGTATGTTTATATATCGTATAAATATAAACAATTGTATAATATTTTAATATGTACATAATGATTAATTTCGTTCTATATTATGTTGTATATTTTATAGTTAGAATTAAGAATATATATTTATATATTTATATTTATAATTTGGTAACATTACATTCAGAAAATGTAAATATCAACTAATATAATATTTTTTATTATAAATAATTATATTAATAATTATTTTTATTTTAAATTTCATATTTATATTTTATAAATGGAATGGGCTATAGATTTTTGTGTGCATACATTTAATTAATTAATTTAACTATTTACCAACGTAATATTTACATAAATATGATTTCTATAATTAGATTTCTATCTTTTTTGGAATTTTTAATATATATTGTTTTTTCTTTTTCTTTTACAAGTTGGACACATTACATTTAGAAAATGTAGATAACAACTATTTATTTATATATTACTTCATTTACAATAATGATTAATTATATTAATATTTGTAAATGAAATTCTATAGTTTGAATTAAATCAATGCACACATCTGTAATGCATTACATTAATGAAATATAATTATAAATATATAAAAAACATATGTATGTAATATTCACATAAGTATGACTTCTAAAAAAAATTTGGTGCTATTTATTGTGTGTATACATTTATTTATATATTTATATCAATTTGTTAATTAATCTCTTCACATGCAAATCTGTAACACATTGCATTCAGAAAATAAAAAAAATAATATTATATATTATAAATATTAATTTCTATAGTTATTTATAATATATATATATATATATACATTACAGTACAGTGCATTTTGGGTGTAAAAGGCCTTTTTAAAATCATTTCTATTGTTGTTATTTGTGTTTTTGTATAGTAATTGCTTCTTAAAAATGTTTATATTATTGTGATTGATGTATTGAAATGATACTGTTAATGTTGCCATGAATATACAGTAACCATTGTTGCTGATACAGCGTTAAAAAAAAACATACATGCATGCATAAAAGTAGAAATAGATGTTTTGTTTTTTTTTGTTTTTTTTTTGCATACTGTGACCCTGATGATGTACCTGCACAGTATTTGTAATGCATCTCTATGGCTTTGACATGCTGCTTTGTTTACAGTGTGTGTTTGCTCTATATGTTTGTAGGGCACAGGGAAGGGCAGCCAAGGAGATGCCATGTATGAAGTGGTCAGCCTGCAGAAACATACAGAATGTGCAGCAGGAGCACGTGGCCGCCTGCAGTCTCCCACAGAGGAAGAGGAACCAGAGGAAGGTACGCCACCGTCTAGTTCATCAGAGTGCTTTTCTGTGTTTTATGTTTGTTGCCATTTTGAGGGCTCCTCCTTTGAGGTGAACTGCTTTCAAGGAACCTTATTCTACACGTATGGTAAAGTTTTTGTGCAAAAATCACATTAATATATATTAATATTTTATTTATTTTAATTGTTAAATATTTAAATAAATAATAAAAAGTTTCAAAATATATTATCTATTTTACTTTTTAACATTTTTCTACAGAAATATTTATTTATTATTTATTTTTATGAGCAGATACTGAGTGAACCTGTTAAGGTAATTTCATTTCCATTGAGTTTGCAGACTTTGGCCCACTTAGCCTCATCCACTCTCACAAAATACTGGAAAAATTACCATCTCTCATTTTATTCAGATCTCTTTTCACAGTGAGAGCAAGTGTATGTATATACATGCGGACATAAAAAGAACAGATTGCCTTGGTAGCAAAGCTGTAGCAGGTCCATTTGTTTTGCAGTTTTTTTTCCCCCTTTATATGTCAGTGCTAACACATCAAGTGAATAAGATCATCCGTCCAGAATTTTTCCCCCCCACCAAATTTTAACATGATCAACATTCGCTCCCCTTGCGTTTTCCTGCCTGAGGTTTGGCAGCACGAATCCATCGCAAGCTTTAATTTAGTCTCGGCCGGGAGCTCTAGGTGAAGTGTTTCAGCCGCCTCTCTTTTTCACGAAGCAGAGGCGGCCTGTGTTTTTGACAGGGTGCCACAAGCTGGAGATGTGAAACCCTGGCGGCTTTCAAGTGGTTATCAGCACCCATTTCAGAAGAATGGATTCCAATTTGGTTAAGTGGTATTGGCTCTCGGGCTCTGTGTGTCATCTGACCACCTGGAACTGGCTGATTTTTTTTTTCTTATTCTGTGTTCTTTGGTTCTGCTCAGTTGATTTTTGCACACAACATGGAGTAGTGATTACATGGGTTTGAGTAGCACGTTGAATATCACTTATCACTTACTACCAAATATCCGTGAACGGTGTGATTATTGTGCTTTTTAACTATTTATCTGCAGGGCTGCTTGCTTGCGAGGCGTCCATTATGGCACAAATGTTGTCTTCCTAAATGTTCTTACACCTGCAAAAATGGTTTAGTACATTACCAGTCAAAAGTTTTTGAACAGTTTGATTTTTAACGTTTTCTCTGCTCTTCTGCTCACCAAGCCTGCATTTATTTAATCCAAAATACAGCAATATTCTGAAATATTTTTACTGTTTAAAATAACTGCTTTCTATTTGAATATATTTTAAAATGTAATTTATTCCTGTGAGCAAAGCAACATTTTCAGCATCATTAGTCCAGTCTTCAGTGTCGCATGATCTTTCAGAAATCATTCAAATATGCTGATTTGCTGTTCAAGAACATGTAGTAGTATTATTATTATTAGTAATATTTAAAACAGTCGAGTAAATTTTTTCAGTATTCTTTGATGAATAGAAAGATCCAAAGATCAGCATTAATCATACTTAATGAATACTTTTATTTAACAAGGATGCTTTAAATTGATCAAAAGTGATGATAAAGACATTTATAATGTTACAAGAAAAATGCTGTTCTTCTGAACTTTCTATTCATCAAAGAAACCTGAAAAAATTCTACTCGGCTGTTTTCAACATAATAATAATAAAATGTTTTTTGAGCAGCAAATCAAAATATTAGAAGGATTTCTGAAGGATCATGTGACTAAAGACTGGAGTAATGATGCAAAAAAATCAGCTTTGAAATCACAGGAATAAATTAAAATTTAAAATATATTCAAATTGCAAACAGTCCTTTTGAATAGTAAAATATTTCAAAATTGATTGTTTTTGCTGTACGTCAAAATCAAATAAATGGCTTGGTGAGCAGAAGAGACTTTTTTTAAAAACATTAAAAATCTTACTGTTCAAAAACTTTTGACTAGTAGTTTATATATTAGTAATATACATAACACGTGATTTAACTCCTTAGTGGGAATTGAGGGCATGGCTAGTTATGTAATTTAGATGATGTTGAAGGTTGCCAGATTTAGCGGATGTTTGCATTTTTCAAAGCATAAATACAGGAACTCCATATGTTTGCAAAACAGAGCTGGAATAAAATGCGTCTTGTTACGTACAATAGGGGCAAGATTTCCATAGGCTAAGCAATTCGTTTTTCCACATAGTCAGGTCCCATATTTGATAACATGAATGATATAGGACTACCCTAACTTTAGTAGCTCATAAATGAGTTGAATATGTATTTTTATATGAATGTTTAAAGAGAATGTATCACT
The DNA here is from genome assembly GCF_049309525.1 of Garra rufa. Classification (NCBI taxonomy): domain Eukaryota; kingdom Metazoa; phylum Chordata; class Actinopteri; order Cypriniformes; family Cyprinidae; genus Garra; species Garra rufa. The sequence continues at coordinate 26,543,011 of NC_133367.1, read as the reverse complement.
GAGTCGATATCGGCAGTTTTTCTTTCAACTCAGCTTGCCAAAAAAAAATCATTAGGATATTAAGTAAAGATCATGTTCCATGAAGATATTTTGTAAATTTCCTACCGTAAATATATTAAAACTTAATTTTTACTAGATTCGTATGCATTGCTAAGAACTTCACTTGGACAATGATTTTCTCAGCGTTTTGATTTTTTTTCATCCTCAGATTCCAGATTTTTAAATAGTTGTATATCGGCCAAATATTGTCATATTCTAGCAAACCATACATCAATGAAAAGCTTTTTATTCAACATTCAACATTTCAGATTATGATTGGTTTTGTGGTCCAGGGTCACACATTTTCATGCATCCTTAATTTCTTAAACACCAACCACTACATTTAATAAATTAAAATGTGCCGTGTGTAGCTTCTCTGTGGACCTTTTGCAAATTAAATGAATGATTCCTTTTTATTCAGCCGTTTCTCATCGAATCTCATCTTTTGGTTTGTGCGGTTTGTTCCAAGCCTCGATTTCTGGGCTGTACAAGCAAGTCATTGTTGTTTTTGGAAGCGTTCGCCCTCGCCAGTTTTCTCTACCGTTTCTGAGATCTATTGGGGAGGCAGATGGGAAAGAAGATTCATCCGCCCACATCTGCTACCAAACCGCCATGTCACCTTGCGACAGAGGCTCTGCTCAAGGCTGGTCTCTCTCTCTCTCTCAGTCTCTCTGTCTCTCTCCCTATCTCAATCTCTCTCCTTGCAACGTTGCCAAGGTACTTGTGCAGTAAATGTAAAAAGAAGCCCTTTTTAAAGCATTTCAAAAGAAACCACTGTGTTCCAGACCTCACATCGGGGATTGTAAAACGTACGCCATTTGAGGCTCTCGCTGGAGGTTGTGAACATTGTAAATGGGCTCAAAAAGCAGTGTTCAGTTTGGTGACCCATAAATTCATCCCCTTTTTCAGTTGTACAACCATTTCTCGTCTTTATTTAAAGATCATTAGATTTAAAACTTGCTGTAATTGCTATCTTTTTGATGCCACCAGATGCATTGCCGTTCATTTCCTCCAAACGTCTTTACAGACGGCGGTGTTGTGGACGCAGACCTTGAGATATGAGCTCGGAGGGCAGTGAGTCTGCTGGTCGGCTCTTAATGACCTTTGCGGACATTAAGTCCAAGACATTTTCTTTATCACCTCAAGGCGTGACAGTAATCTTGGCACTCCGCGGCCCTGACTAATGCAGGTGCGTCTGCCGTATAACTCACCTCAGTCTTCTGGATGCTGCAAGGACGATTCTGTCATTTCGCCTGAATGCTGTGTTTCAAAGGAGTCGTGCAGCATCCTAACATGTCCGAATGGAGTTATCCGAAGTGCTGCCCTGCGGGGAGTTGTTGGAATGATGTTTGCCCACAACGTACATGCTTTCGCAGTCGGCGACGACAGGACAGGATGTACTTTGAGTCTCAGAGCGTAGACTCTGGGTTCTGATTGCGTCACTTAGTTCTTAATATTGATTTGTTATGTTTAAATGTTACTGTCAAAGCGTGACAACAGCTGTAGTGTGGCAGAATGCTCAACATATGGCCATAATTGATGGAGCCAGTGTTTTTTTTTTTTTTGTTTTTTTTTTTACAGTAAATGTGTGGTTACATTTACTGTTGTTTACGGGCAAAACCCATTTATTTTAATAGGAATGAACAAGATCAGGCAAAAGATTTCCCAACATAGATTTCCTAAGTTCAGTCCAGAATTAAAATTTCCTGATAAGGTGTTCATGTCTTTCTTTCTTCAGTCAAAAAGAAGTTAAGGTTTTTGAAGAAAACATTCCAGGATTGTTCTCCATAAAGTGGGCTTCAATGGGGGTTGAAGGTCCAAATTGCAGTTTCAATGGAGCTTCAAATGGGCTCTACACTATCCCAGCTGAGGAATAAGGGTCTTATCTAGCAAACAATCGTCATTTAAAAAAAAAATACAAATTAAAAAAATATATTAAAATGTATAAACTCTTTAACCACAAATGCTCATTTCGCACTAGCTCAGCGTCCACAACTTAGCTCATTAAATAGTCACTTTGGAAATGTCCCTCACGGTGAAGACGAAAGTACCAACCCAGTGTTTACAAAGCAAATGTGCGAAGAAAGTCAAACAGCCTTTACAAAAAAAGGTAAAACAGCGATGTTGGATGATTTTTGTAGTTTTTTTTACCCTACCCTACCTTTTTGAACCGAAGTACACAGGAGTTAACTAATACTTAACGCGTGCCACTTGTTTTGAAAGTAAGTTTTATTTGAGCTACACTATTATCAATAATCATTTTTTTGTCAGCAAAATTTTGTGAAAGTGTTGCTTACAATCAGGGATGCGCTGAAATTTCGACAGCCAAAAATTGACGGCCAGTAACGGCATTTTAGTTTTTGTTCTGAAAGAGAAAAGTGGCCAAAAATATATGCTACACCTCACGCTATGACAATAATAGCTTTGTAGGACTATACATTTGGATAATTAAATTTATAATTAAATTTAATATTTTCTTTAAGTTTTATTGTTTAACTATATATATTACAAGTTCAAAAGTCTTACAAAACTATTTTATATTATTTAATAAAATAATAAATATTTATTAAAAAGTGGTTTCAGTTTTTGGCCAAGTAGATCCAGAATTCTCTTAATAGCTGTAGTGTGGTGGATTTCTAACTCTGTGACCATGGTTGATAGAGCTTGCGTAATTTTACAAGTTTTTCTGTCATTTTAATCATTTTAATAAGAATTCACACAAACAGGAATTTTGCTAAAGATTTCCCCGTTTGGTTTTCGTAATTGGTCCAAGTTGGTTATGTACATTTGCTATGTTGATCAACATATAATTTACCTTTTTTGGCCTGCAAAATATCATGAAAATATTGTTAATATTAATTTTTGTCCAAAGGCAAAAACTATGACTACATGTGCGGCCACCTGTAGTCATAGTTCTCGTCTTTGGACAAAATATATATTTTTAGTAATATATTTAGTAAACGACAACCGGAAAAACTAAAATTTATATTTTGTCTTTTAAACATTAAGAACATCGTCGAGAACGTCGACAATAAAAATGTGTCGACAAATATTTTTATTGTCAAATAGTTGTTTCTGATATGATATGACCTGATCTGATCTAATATGACCTAATGTAAAGGCCTGCAGTAACGTGGCTTGACCAGTGTGGCGCTGTAGTGTAAAATTGTAATTCATCCCTCCTAGATGCAGATTAAAGTAAACACACTGCGATTTGGAGTGCAAACACAACTGAATCAGACACTGCTGAGAGCAGCGTTCAGATGAATATGTAAATATATGCTGTATGCTTTCCTCTCAATAACGAAATAAACACAGCAAAAATGACAGCAGTGAGAAAACAGTAGTTGAGTTTATTGTTAGAATATTAATTGGTGAAATGATCGACGATTAGTCGATTAACAGTTGTAATAATTATTATATTAATCGATTA
>NC_133367.1:26443880-26539039 GCF_049309525.1 Garra rufa | reverse complement strand
ATTTAAAAACATTTAAAACTAATTTACAAACGGTATATACAAACACATAGATATATAAGATAAAAAATAATAATACATCGACCATTCTCATCAAAATAATTTATTTGAAAATTAAATCATTATTACAATTATTCAAATAAATATTTAGATGATTAATAATTATTATAATGTATTAAATATAATAACAATAATAATAATTATTATTATTATTATTAATATGTAAATGTAGTCATTACTATTAATGTTACTATTATTATTGCTAATAATTATTAGTTATTATTAATGATTTATTAATTTATTAAGAATAATAATTATCATTATAATTGCTAATATTTATATATGTAATTATTATTAATAAAAATAATTTAATCATTGTTAGAATTATTCAAATATTTAGATAATAATTATGATGTATTCAAATGAGTAATAATAATTTATTATTATTTATATGTAATTTATATTAATTATTATTTATTTAATTTTTTAATTTATTATTACTATTACAATTATTATTATGACTAATCATTTATTATTAGTTATTATTAATAATTTATTAATGCATTATATATATATATATATATATATATATATATATATATATATTAATATATTAATTATTGTTAATAAAATAATACAAATTATTATTACTATCCCTCTCATTTCAGCAACCATTTTAGTATATCTTCTCAAGGGACAATACTATAGAAATTAAACTTTGATATATTTTCGATCTAAGTTTATATAGATTTATATAGATTTACTGTCCACTGGAAATAACTCAACATACAGCCATTATTGTCAAAACAGCTGGCAACAAAAGTGAGTGTACCCTAAATGAACTTGTCCAAAGTGTCAATATATTGTGTTAGCACTATTGTTATCTGGCACTGCCTTAATCATCCTGGCCATGGAATTGGCCAGAGCTGCACAGGTTGTTGCTGGGATCCTCTTCCACTCCTCACAGAGCTGCTGGACGTCAGACACATGGTGCTCCACCTTAAGCTTGAGGATGCCCCTCAGGTGCTTAATAGGGCTCAGGAGACATGGCCACCCAATCACCTTCACCTTCAGCTTCCTCAGCAAGGCAGTTGCCATCTTGGTGGTGTGTTTCTGGAGGGAAGGCATCATGTTCTGCTTCAGAATGTACAGTACATAATGGAATCCATGTTTCCCTCAATGAACTGCAGCACCTCAGTACCAGCAGCCCCAGACCATGATGCTACCACCACTATCCTTGACTGTAGGCAAGACACAATTTTCTTGGTACTCCTCACCAGGGCATCGCCACACATGCTGGACACCATCTGAGTCAAACAAGTTTATCTTATAGTCTCATCAGACCACAGAACATGGTTCCAGTAATTCATGCTCTTGGACAGGTTGTCTTCAGCAAACTGTTTGCTAGCTTTCTAATGAGCCAGCTTCAGATGAGGCTTCCTTCTGGGGTGACGCCTAAAAGCAAACCGACTTGTTGCAGTGTGCAGCGTATGGTCTGAACACTGACAAGCTGACCTTCTACTTCTGCAACCTTTAAAGCAATGCTTGCAGCACTCATGCGTCTGTTTTTGAAGCCAGATTCTGCACCTGACTAACAGAACGACTGCTTAACTTTGTTGATCGAGCCTTGCAAGGCCTGTTCTGAATGGAACCCATCTTTGAAAACCTCTGTATGACCCTGACCGCTGAAGTGTAACTCAGTTTTAGGGTGTGACTGAACCTTTAATAGCTTTGGCCATCTTTGTGGAGAGCAACAATTCTAATTCTCAAATCCTCAGAGATTTCCTTGCCATGAGATGCCATGTTGAACATCCAGTGGTCAGTATGAGAGAATTGTACTTAAAGCACCTAATTTGAACTGCTCTAATACAAGATACACAACTTTGTATGGTCCTGCCAAGCAGACTAAAACATAAACATGACAAATAGGACATGTGGCTTTGCATGGGTAAACAACATACTGCTATCACTTTGTTGCCAGCTGTTTTGACAATAATGGCTGTATGCTGAGTTATTTTCAGTGGACAGTAAATCTATACTGCCATACAAGCTGCACACTGACTACTCGAAAATATATCCAAGCTTCATTTCTATAGTATTGTCCCTTGAGAAGATACACTAAATGGTATAATCTCTGGTTCTCAATATTGGTTGTTGGCTCTATTGTGAACTGGCTTTAATTCATCTCTACTACAGAGGACTTGGGAGTAGCTCAGTGCATTAACCAATTTCCAGCCTCTAGGGCACCAAAACCAACTCACAGTGTTTGATGCCAAAACAATGACCTTTAGAAGAACTGATATCTTGTTACAACACATGTAACGCAGAGAATGGAATATAAACCCCTCACTTTTTGAGTAACCTTTTACACAATACATGTGCGGTCTAGTAAATAGCAGAATACAGCAAAATAAATAAATAAACAAATTTTACTGATAAAAATTCAGTAACCCAATCTATAACTTACTAATTTTGATCTAGTTTTAAATGGGTGAGGTTGTAAACCAGTCAACCCAAATATACAAGGGAACATGTACATAGCAATACATCATTGTAATCTGCTACACTGTCATTGCAAAAATCACAGCTTCAGTTTTTCAATAATTCAGAATAGCACTCACACAACAATATTCTTCCATCAGCAGCAGCTTTGGTCAGGTATGCAGGTTGAGTTCATCCCACAGCCTCTGGAAAAGCTCTTATTTCTCTGTTTCCGCACAGAATAGATTTGCATTTTGGTTGGCCACAAAGCCCAGATGCAATCAGCATCTCTATTAGAAAACCTCTCCCCTGAGATTAGTGCAAAGAGGGATGTACATTCATGTAAATTAAGTGACATGTAATCATTAAACAAAACAGCACTAGAGATCTAAACCCAACTGCTTTCCATCCTGATAATCCTAGAAGAACATTAGGATTAAATTTAGGTTTAAGGTTTGAGTTAAGTTTAAGGGTATGGGTTAGAAGTATGAACAACATTCAACCATCACTATCACCTTATACCACTAAACCACAGGGAAGACATTTGTGACCTCGGACCACAAAACCAGTCATAAGGTTAAATTTTACAAAACTGAGATGTATACATCATATGAAAGCTCAATCAATAAGCTTTCTATTGATGTATGGTTTGTTATGATAGGACAATATTTGGCCGAGATACATCTATTTGAAATCTGGAATCTGAGGGTTCAAAAAAATCAAAATACTGAGAAAATCACCTTTAAAGTTGTCCAAATTAAGTTCTTAACAATGCATATTACTAATCAAAAATTATATTTTGATAGGTTTACAGTAGGAATTTTACAAAAAATCTTAATGTAACATGATCTTTACTTAATTTCCTAATGATTTTTGGCATAAAAGAAAAATCAATAATTTTGACCCATACTATGTATTTTTGGCTATTGCTACAAATATACCCCAGCGACTTAAGACTGGTTTTGTGGTCCAGGGTCACATTTGGTCTGCAGAATTGTCTTTTACTTAAAAAAGGTTAGATACTATCAGTTCAGTTTTCTACAAAATATTTATTAAACGTTTATTCTGTATTATATTTATTTAGTAAAAAAAAATTCTCTATCCGCCTTATTTTTAACATAAAAACCAGCCGAGGCCATTTGTAACTTTAATGGACTTCCAGTTTAATTTTCTTCAGGGTTGCCAGATCTGCGTAAAATCTAGCCCAGCTGGATTCTGGGGGAAAATGGCTTTTAAATTCGCTTTTCAATTTAAATTTAAATTTAAAGTGAGCGGGGTGGTTCACTTCAACCTCCGGACTAAAAAAAAAACTTCCTGCAGCAGCAGCAGCGTAAAGGTAGCCCAATTCTGCAGGAAAAACGTGGACTTGGCAACTAAAAGAGGCTAATATTTACATTGCGTTATCACTCTAGATTACTGGCGAGATGTTTTTCATGTCACACGTGCAAATAAAATCATAGCATAATGCTCTCCGCTAACCAGATGTGTTGAACTGAGTGTGTCAATAAGCTCTTTGCTGATTGGCTTGTGCGACAAGGCGCAATTCACATTTTCCACTCAAGCTGAAATTTTTCCAACTTACATGGAAGACTCGATTTGAGGCGTATATCAAGCAGCTGAAATTTTTGCACGAAAGACGAAAATTGAGGCAAATATTGCACATCCGCGTCATCCGCACTATAGCGGCTAATTGTAAAACAAAAATTACAATTTATATATTTTTTAACCTCAAATGCTAGCGAAGCTAATATTAGTATCATGTCACTCTAGATTAATCACGGGATGTTTTTCGCATCACTAGCACAAATAAAATCGTGTGTAATGCTCTTCTCCATTTTCTGAAACAACCAGATGCATCAACAAGCTCTTTGCTTGTTGGCTTGCGTGACAATACATTATGCAAATTTTCTTCTTAAATCAGAAGCCTCGCACATTCACAGAAAATCGCTTACTTCTGCATTTAAAAAGGTGGATAACAAGTGTGCAAATTGTTAAACTGGGCTACTAAGAATGTATGTTTTCTGAGATATTTTTGATAAAATCTTGAATCACAATCGTATCGTTAATTTATATCGCAAACAGTTTGAGTATATTCACCTCATTTTTCCCTTAAAGGAGTGGTTCACTCTCAGAACAAAAATGTACAGATAATGTACTCACCCCCTTTTCATCCAAGATGTTCAAGTATTTCTTTCTTCAGTCGTACAGAAATAATTTTTTGAGGAAAACATATAATGGACTTCTATATGGTGCCCCTGAGTTTGAACTTCCAAAATGCAGTTTAAGTGCAGCTTCAAAGTGCTCTAAATGATCCCAGCCGAGGAAGAAGCGTCTAGAATCTAGCAAAATGATCAGTTATTTTCTAAAAACATTTACAATTTATATACTTTTTAAATCTCTAAACAGAGTACACACAGAGCTAGACAAGACGAGCATTTGAGGTTAAAAAGTATATAAATTTTTATTTTTATTTTTAGAAAACAATCTATCGTTTCGCTAGATAAGACCCTTCTTTCCTCGGCTGTGATCTCTTCGAAGCCCTTTGAAGCTGCATTTCGGAAGTTCAAACTGGGGGGCACCTTCGAAGTCCATTATATGGAGAGAAATCCAGAAATGTTTTCCACAAAAAAACAATTTCCTTATGATTGAAGAAAGAAATACATGAACATCTAGGATGACAAGGGGGGGGGTGAGTACATTATCTGTACATTTTTGTTCTGAAAGTGAAATACTCCTTTAAGAGTGGGCACGGCCATTCATGAATTGTAAATCCAGACATTTTTATCTGTACAAAATTGCTTGTTTTGCAACTTGTTATTGCAAACTAGTGTCTATACAATGTTATTTTAATGTATTATCTTAATTATGAACAGACTGGTTTGTAGTGCAGTTTTACCGTTTACAAAACGTTATTATTCTTCTGGTTATTTTCCTACAGCGGCTAATGAAGCACATTCACAGAAAACGGCTAACTTCCTCCGCCTTAAAAAATATATATAGAAGGTGCATAATTAGAGCAAAATCTGTTAAATACACACACACACACAACCTGTGAGAACTTTCCCTAGTGTGACATAAAAATACATTTGTTCTTTTAACTACATAACTTTAATTAAATAGTTAATTCACGACTAGATGTCACTGTTTTATGTAACGATATCTATATGGCGCTAGAGTTTAACAAACACAGAACACATCAGACTACATTTAGACTTTTTACCAACGTGAAGTAAAAATAAGTTAAATCCAAAACAAAATCCACACAAATCAACATGGTCGTTATAACAATACTACAATAATTCCATCAAAACGTTTGGGTTAAGAAATAAATCGGCTTTTGTCGAACCTAACCGTCTAATTTTCCAGAACAGCACAAACTAAACACAAACAAACAGGATGTGAAAAGACAAATCCAATCTTACCTTCAGTGAACGTCTGTATGTTTAGAGAGGGGTTTGGAGACGAGAGCTCGATCACACCATCTCTCCTCCGACTATTTCCACACAAAAGGGCTAAAAAACTTATTTCCACACCTGAAATCCGTCGGTCTACATGTTTGTATCTCCCAGGTTTGTGGTAATGCCCATGGAAGTACAAGAGAAATAGCGAAAGGAGGAGTTACTCCCGGTGCGTGGAGACGAGAGAGACTGGAGGAGACGTGTGCGCTGAGATGAAGCATCAGATGATGGATACTTACTCTGTAAAGGTCAGGCACTATCGTACGTCAGGCAGAGCAGATTTGTGTTCGTTCTCCTTAAAGTTTTAATCAAAAAGTTTCACTGAGGATAACATAAAAACTAGATTAAAACACGCCGCACTTTTAGATTTTAAGCAATATTATTAGCTTGGTCCGTGGCGCTAATTTTTAGTATTATGATATTAATTCTATACAGTAATTAAATAAACAAGTCATTAATTAGCTCTTGATCCACTCGGAGTTTTCGTTTCTTCACTAATGAAAGAAACTCTTCATTTTATCCACCTTATGTTTGAGGTAACAACAAGAATGTTTGTTTTTAAACGTATTAAATGTGAGGTAAGACTTTGAGTCAGCACTTTCAGTTATTTTAACCGTTCAAAACAGTGTTACATCGTCGCAAACTGGTATTTATCAGTTTATTATTGTAATAATATAAACATTGTTTTGTAGAGCAAAACTATTTTACTGTTTACTGCATCTCTAATAATGTTATTCGTCTAGTTTACCCATCACCTTTTTCTTCAACGCCAAACTAAGCCTATGGGCAAGACTTCCGGTTCATTCGCGGCAATAGAACCATAGATATATATACATATATATATATCTATGGAGTAAACGATGAGCGCCGCCAATACGAATTCTAACGTCAGATTGAATGCTTTTCTGTTCCGGTTTCCATAGGAACCCATTCAAATAGCGTCCATCTGTTTTTAATGTAGCTAACGTCCGCTGCTTCGTGTCATCTACACACTCATTAAAGTGAGGCACTGACAAATGACGGTCATTGCTACATTGCCAAGTGATGGCGCTATGGAGCCATGTGCTTTTTAAAAACATTTTAATAGGTTTAACATTAGTTTATTAGCTCGGAATATACCCTAATTTGACTAGAAACAATGCAGACCGGAAATGCAAAGCATTCTTTCAGTTAAGAGTCGGACTTACTTCCGTGTTCAGGAAAAAGGTCTATAATGAAGAGATAACGTGCAGTAAACGGTAAAACTATTTGCACTACAAACCAGCCTGTTCGTAATTAAGATAATACATTAAAATAATATGATAAGGCTTATTAATTTGAGATATCAAGCAGTAAAATTAGCTGCTTTGTACATCAAAAAAAAAAAAACTGGATGCACCTGCTCTTAAGTACGGTGTACATTTTAGGACATCCTCAGACCTCAGCCATACAACGAAAAGGTGTCGTGCCTCAGACTGAAAGACTTCAGGTCTCAGGAAAAATGACGTCAGGTGTCGTACAATTAGACATCAGACGAAACGGACTCAGATTAAAAAGCATCAAACAAAAAGACATCAGACGAAACGGACTCAGATTAAAAGACATCAGACGAAACGGACTTAATAAAACGTAATAAAAAATATGTTTATAACAAAACAAGCATTGCTTTTAGTAGAGTCAGAATCACAATGTCCTAAAATAATGCATTTGAAAGTAATGGATACATCTTGCTGGATATTATCATTCAAAAATGAACCAACATTTTCACAGAATTGTTCAGTATAGTGAAAAGTCCAGAATAAATGACGTTCCACACCATTTTGTTTGTTCCTAACCGCGTGCGTGACGTCACAGTCCTAAATCCGTTTCACCTGATGTTTTTTTTTTGTCTGATGCCTTTGAATCTGAGTCCGTTTCGTTTGATGACTTTTTGTTTGATACCTTTTAATCTGAGTCTGCTTCGTCTGATGTCTTTTTGTCTGATGCCTTTGAATCTGAGTCCGTTTCGTCTGATGACTTTTTGTTTGATACCTTTTAATCTGAGTCTGTTTCGTCTGATGTCTTTTTGTTTGATGCCTTTTAATCTGAGTCTGTTTCGTCTGATGTCTTTTTGTTTGATGCCTTTTAATCTGAGTCTGTTTCATCTGATGTCTTTTTGTTTGATGCCTTTTAATCTGAGTCCGTTTCGTCCGATGTCTTTTTGTTTGATGACTTTTAATATGAGTCCGTTTCATCTGATATCTTTTAATCTGAGTCTGTTTCGTCTGATGTCTTTTTGTTTGATGCCTTTTAATGTGAGTCCGTTTCGTCCGATGTCTTTTTGTTTGATGCCTTTTAATCTGAGTCAGTTTCATCTGATGTCTTTTTGTTTGATGACTTTTAAACTGAGTCCATTTCATCTGACGTCTTTTAATCTGAGTCTGTTTCGTCTGATGTCTTTTTGTTTGATGTCTTTTAATCTGAGTCCGTTTTGTCTGATGTCTTTTTGTTTGATGACTTTTAATCTGAGTCCGTTTCATCTGATGTCTTTTAATCGGAGTCTGTTTCGTCTGATGTCTTTTTGCCTGATGCCTTTTAATCTGAGTCTGTTTCGTTTGATGTCTTTTTGCCTGATGCCTTTTAATCTGAGTCCGTTTCGTCTGATGTCTTTTTGTTTGATGACTTTTAAACTGAGTCCGTTTCATCTGATGTCTTTTAATCTGAGTCTGTTTCGTCTGATGTCTTTTTGTTTGATGTCTTTTAATCTGAGTCCGTTTCGTCTGATGTCTTTTTGTTTGATGACTTTTAATCTGAGTCCGTTTCATCTGATGTCTTTTAATCTGAGTCTGTTTCGTCTGATGTCTTTTTGTTTGATGTCTTTTAATCTGAGTCCGTTTCGTCTGATGTCTTTTTGTTTGATGACTTTTAATCTGAGTCCGTTTCATCTGATGTCTTTTTGTTTGATGACTTTTAATCTGAGTCCGTTTCATCTGATGTCTTTTTGTTTGATGACTTTTAATCTGAGTCCGTTTCGTCTGATGTCTTTTTGTTTGATGACTTTTAATCTGAGTCCGTTTCGTCTGATGTCTTTTTGTCTGATGACTTTTAATCTGAGTCCGTTTCGTCTGATGTCTTTTTGTCTGATGACTTTTAATCTGAGTCCGTTTCGTCTGATGTCTTTTTGTCTGATGCCTTTTAATCTGAGTCCGTTTCGTCTGATGTCTTTTTGTCTGATGCCTTTTAATCTGAGTCCGTTTCGTCTGATGTCTTTTTGTCTGATGCCTTTTAATCTGAGTCCGTTTCGTCTGATGTCTTTTTGTCTGATGCCTTTTAATCTGAGTCCGTTTCGTCTGATGTCTTTTTGTCTGATGCCTTTTAATCTGAGTCCGTTTCGTCTGATGTCTTTTTGTCTGATGCCTTTTAATCTGAGTCCGTTTCGTCTGATGTCTTTTTGTTTGATGACTTTTAATCTGAGTCCGTTTCGTTCGATGTCTAATTGTACGAGACCTGATCTCATTTTTCCTGAGACCTGAAGCCTTTCAGTCTAGACACAATGCCGTTTTGTCCTGTGACTGCCGCCTTTTAGTCTGAGGCATGAAACCTTTTCGCTGTATGGCTGAGGTCTGAGAATGTCCTAAAATGTACACTGTACTTATGAGAAAAATAAGGTGGATAACAGCCAGTGATCAAATCTGAAGTTCCTCACATTTACAGTAAATTGAGTGCTTCAGCTCTGAAAAAAAAGTGCTGGATACTGGATATCTCTGACTTAATAAAATTATTCTGAAATTTCATTTTGGAAGACAAAATTCACAAAACAAGGTGTCTGAAACCAATATACAAATTGGGTAATTGATTTTGGACTCAAAACCTTAGTTACTGAGATATGATAACTTGATAACTAGTCTTCTCTACAGTTTGTAAGTCCACATATTGACTCTTTTCCAGATCCTGGGGGTAGAAAAGCAGTCTCTATGGTAACCAGTGGCATCTTGGCAGGGAAAATGTCTGTGTGGGTCAGTTAACCAGGGTAATATGATTTGCCATGCAGCAGTGTGCTTTAATTTGATCCGTATCAGAGCTCCCTTCCCTCTTGCGTTTGCACAAAGACTCTCCTAATGGCAAAATTCACTGCGTCATTCTCCAAATTCTCTCAAAGTTCATCAGTGCGAAGCTTTCAAGCTTTCAAAAAGAACAAAAGAATGATTAAACAACCCATTTGGTGATGCTAATGCGACAGAAATGATTGTTTTGATGCTCCACGGTGGCAGAATGCCGAGATATGATGTGAAATGAAAAGTCCTTATGTAATTTGTATTTTCTGTCACATGAATATAGACATACTAGCATTGCTCTAACAAACAAAAGTTTACCCACAAAAAATGAGTCACTGCCTTATTTTGCTTATCGAGTTCATCTTCCATTATTGGAGCTGGCAGAGGTTAGCAAAAGATATTAGAATTCATCAGCTGTGGCAAAGCATATTATAAGCTTGAGGAAACAGAAAGAGGAAAGGCCTGGACTGCTTTTGATTTGATTTTATGGTTCATTTTCATTAAAGTAGTGAGAAAAGACTGACATGCATTACGTTTCAGAACACTAAACCGTTAATGGAAATGAAATCAACCTACTTATGAATGTAACCACCTGTTATTTTGTTCGTGAATAATTTCAAATGGCTGAAAATATTGGCAGACTGTAACATTGTGGGAGGATCCTAAGCCATATTTAGTGTTCTTTTGACATGAATATAATTAAGTCATATTCATGAAATTAAAAGTCAAAATTATGATACGAGATAAAAAGTCAAAATGATGGCATAAAGTCAATTATTATAAGTCAAAATGATAAGAAAAAAGTTCAATTCATGACAGATCATTATTATGAGATAAAAGTCAAAAACATTAGAGCATTAGCAGTCAATGGCATAAAACATATTACATATTATTTAATATCATTAAAACATATTATGGCATGCTATGACATGTTAAGCTGTAATTATGACAAGTCAGCTATGAGATTCTCTAAATTATGACACAATTATAAATTAAAAAGTTGAAATTATGACACCTATTTTGAAATAAGTCAATTACAGCATAAGCCATAATTATGATAAAGTAGATATTTTGACAAGCTAAGTAATAATTATAAGTCTTATGGGATAACATCAAAATTATGACATTGAATTGACAAGTCGAAATATGGACATAAAAGATGAAATTATGACAGCTATAGTTATGAGGTAAAGTCAACTATGGGATAAAGTCTTAAGTGGAAATTATTATTACTTAGTCATCATTTTGAAGAAAACGTTAAAAAAAATGGCATAGTGAATTATGACAAGATAAAATTCAGATTCTAAGTCAAAATTATGAGATAATAAAATAATACATAACTTATGACAGTCTTGAAATAAAAGGTCAATTACGGCATTAGTAGATATTATGACATGCTAAGTTACAATTATGACAAGTCAGTTATGAGATAACATCAAAATTATGACACTCAATTGGCAAGCCGAAATTTTAAGATAAAACATTGAAATTAGTTTTAATTATAAGATGAAAAGTCAATTATGAGATCAATTGAGAAGCCAATTGAGACGTAAGGTGAAATGATGACATACTAGGTCATAATTTTGAGAAAAAAGTTCAAAATTATGACTTCTCAATTTCAATAAAAAGGTAAAATTGTCAATTAAAAAAACCCCGTCAATTACAGCTTAAGTCATAATTATGACAAAATCGATATTATGACATGCTAAGTGACAATTTTGACAAGTCGAAATTTGAAGATTAAAAAGTTGACAAACTATGACAGCTATAATTATGAGAAGTCAATTTTGGAATAAACAAAAATCTTAATTTTATTACATGTTGAAATAAAAAAATTTTTTTAAATTGAGTCAAAATTATGAGATAAAGTCATTTAGGATAAAATTCTGACAATTGACAAGTCAAAATTGAGAGATAGAAAGGTTGAAATTATGCCAGTTATAATTGAGATAAAACGTCAATTATGGGTATTAAAATGTTAAAGTTGAAATTGAGATAGCAAGTCAAAATTTTGAGATAAAACATTTAAATTATGACAGCCATTACGAGATAAAAGTTAATGACGGCATAAGTTATTATGACACGGCAAGTTATGATTATGACGAGTCCGAGATAAAGTCAAGTTCAATTGACAAGTCGAAATTTAGAGATAAAAAGTTGAAATTACAACAGTTGTAATTATGAGATAAGTTATAGGATAAAAACTAAATTGATGAAATATGGCCTAGTCAATTATGACAAGTTGAAATTAAGATACTAAATCAAAGATAAAAAGTTTAAATTAGTCATGAGATGAAAAGTCTATTGTAAGTCATAAAAGACAAAGAACAAATAAAATCCTCATATTTATGACAAATCAGACTTGTCAATTGTAAGCATGATTTTTGAATTGTGTGACAGAAATGGATATGCAAAGCCATAATTACGACATAAAAAGTCAAAATTTACCTAAGCATGATTTCTCTTGTGTGGCAGAAATGGGCTTCCATACTCAGAAAAATGTGTTTCTTCAATTAAACTTCATTAGCTTAGCGTCCAATGCTAATTTGGTTTCTGCAACATTCAGCTTTCGTTTCTCCCTCCCTAAATGAGGTAATATTTTTGCCTTCCCCGGCTGGTCTTGTTAAGACACCAGGCATCTTCAGGGCCTCGAAGAAAGCTCATTAAGATGCCATTAACAGTAATTGGACCAAACAAGGAAGATTCAGAACCGGCGGAGCTCTCTAAACCTGTACCCCTTTCCTTGGCTCCACTGTTTGTTTGGCATGTTATGAATGCACTTGGATACACAATGTCCTGTTTGAGTAATTTAATATTTCAACATGCTCAGTGGAGCAAAGACCCACCCACGGTGAATTCTGGGTCGAAATAAATACTCAAAAAAGCGGAAAACCAGTGGGTGGAATTGATCAAATGTACAAAAAAGAAAACAACCGATTGAATTTTGTACGCTGTTGCACGTTTTTATAAACAATCCAATGAAACTAGAAAACACTGGCCACAGAAGATGATCGGTAGCATGTCCACATGTGTATAAGATCATATCAAGTGCGTAACGAAAAATAAACTTTGACATTGTCTTGCCTTCGCAAGAGTGGCAAATGTTTTGTGAAAAATGACAGAAAAGCGATTATAGTATTCAGAAATAGTTTTGTCATACCTAAAAAAGATATCAGATGCAAAACAGACACAATTTTCAGTATATCCTCCTTTTTTATCCCATTTTTTTCTTTATAAAACTCTTTAGTTCTTATTAAAAGAAAAAATCTGAATCGAACACTCGAACAAGCAGCTTAATAACAAATAAAACAAACAAATTGGCAGTTTGGTCCATAGTGAAAACATAAAAACAAAACTTTAGCACTGTACTTGCAAATACATACAAATAAAGAACAATCTGCGACTGGAGAGATATTGCGCTAAAAGTATAAGAAATGTATCTGCTTTGACGTGTCCTCTGCTGCTTTTCTTATATATCATTTGATATATTTTCCTGGGACGTTGCAGCCAAAGAAACAAAGGAACAAAAGTTATTGAACATGACGAGAGTACAAAACACGCACCGCTTTTAGTCCATCAGGCTATGTGACCGGAGCGCCACTGTAGGATGTTGGCCCCGGCGGACAGACGCGCAGCTGGTCTCAGAGCTAATGGAGATGTGAGGTTTGGACCCTGTCCCAGGTGAACTGGACTGCCGAACAACTGCATCATGAAGTGGGAAAGCTGTGGCTGGACTGGAATAACGGGTACACCTGGAAAAACTAGGAAAACTCATGACGTCAAAGCAAACTAGGGTCAGATTTCATATGAAGATATTTCGTATTGTGGTACCTGGATAGCTGGAGTTGATCCTGATGGGGATAGGAGTAGGTGGGCTGGTGCATGTTTTTGGAACAGGTTTTGGTTTAGTTGGAGATGCACACATCTGAGGTTCACTTACTGCTGCTTGGGCAGGTGGAGGAGTAGACACAGTCTCAGGCTATGTGAAAAAAACATGAAAACTGATGTAGATCATTTAATTTGCTTTTAAAAATGTTTAAAGGGATAGTTTCCCCAAAAATGAAAACTCTGTCATTAATTACTCACCATCATGAGTTCCAAACCCAGACCTTCGTTCATCTTTGGAACACAAATGAAGATATTTTAGATGAAATTATAGAGCTTTCTGACCGTACATAGACAGCAATGTAACTGACATGTTCAAGGCTCAGAAAGGTAGTAAGGACATTGATAAAATAGTCCATGTGACATCAGTGGTTCAACCATAATGTTACAAAGCTATGGTAATACTTTTTGTGTGCAAAGAAAACAAAAACAATGACTTTATTCAATGATTTTTGTCTTCTGTGCCAGTCTTCGCTGTGGATTTCATCAAAAATTCCTTAATTTGTGTTCCGAAGATGAACGAAGGTCGTACGGGTGCAACATCCAAAAGACTATTTTTACTTTCCAAAATATTTGTAATGATTTTACATATTGATTAATATTAGATATTAAGTTAGGCAAGTATGTTAACATAAAAATGACACTTTAGCTACTCTGTATAAAAAAATTAAAAAAAAATTCTCACAGAAAGTTATAGCCTAGAAGCATAGCGGGTAAAGTTATTTTCAATATATGATTTAGGTAAGCAACATAGCACAACGTTTCCATAAATATAAATAAGATTGCAATGTGACACTGATTTTATACAACAGTAGTTCAATAAACAAAAAGTTAAAATTAAGTGACTTACATTTTAGACACCGGTTTTGCTCAGTTTCGCTGACGAAAAGTTCTTATCAAAACCACAGCAGAACTTTTGTGTGTGTCTGAGAGCATCACAAATCAATGTTCTGTTACTGAATGAATCCACGTTTTTGAATTAATCAATTGAGTCAATGCTTTAGTAACCCATTCATAAAAACAGTTACCTTGTTTCTGAATGAAACAGTCATTTGAACGAATCTGTTGAATGAAGGACTAAATGACTCATTCATTCAAACGTCCATTTTTGGTTTCATATTTAAAAGTATTGTCCACTTTTCCCCAACATTTCCTATATGTATGTTCCAAAAATATTTAAAAAACTAAAATTATTTTGTGGTGTAAATGCAATTATGGCACCTCAACTTCATAAAACTGTCTGTGTAAATACATCTAATGCCACTTACCCCCTGTTCACACGGGGCGCAAGCGTCAACGCTTCCCATTGACTTTGAATGGGTGACGTCAAGCTTTGCCGAAAGGAATTGTGGATCCGTCGGCGGCGCTTCACTCGCATTGCTCGCGGCAGAAGTTGAGAAATTTTCAACTTCTGCCGCGAGCAACGCCAGTGAAGCATCGCGTCAGCCAATCAGATCGCTCTATGCAAATACAGTGGCCAGGCGGCAGCCAATCACGTTCATCCTGTTCAAGCGCAGCATTTCATTGGCTGACGCTGCTATGACCATAAACGTCAGCCACGCCTTCCGTTAAGTGTTGACGCTTGCGCCCCGTGTGAACACACCGTTAAGATGTATGATATTCTGTTTCTTCTGCAGTGGAAAGAAACAATGTTTGAAACAATACAAGAATTTGATGTGAAAGATGACACATTTAATAAGGTTTTGTTAGATACAGCAACTCCTTTTCAGTTAATTGTTATTTCTACCTTTTCCAGTCACAGAGCACTTTATTTTGAGAGTTGTTTAAGTGAGAGAACATCTGTAACTTAGTCCAGATTGGGGGAATTGTAATGTTTAATAGTTTTTTATTATGTAAATAATTTTATCTGTTGCATGAAAAAAAAAAAAAAATTTGTTTCTATATAGAAACCAGAATTGGCAAAAAAGCGGTAAATCTGAATCGACTAAGAAAACTGCAATCGGTGAATCTCTGTGGAAAAAAAGTAATACTATTACATAGGGGTCGGCAATATGACCCAAATCTTATGTCATAATATGAGTAATTTTATCTTACGATAAAGATCAGGGTTTCTGCAGATATGAACAAGTGAAATTTAAGACTTTTTAAGACCTTTTTAATACCACCTTATATGAAATTTAAGACCTAAACCTGTAATGGAAATAGATATTATATTACATGCATATGTGATATTTAATGTGTTTAATGTAAAAAGTAAACAAAATTTCATGGCTGTCATAAATTAAATTTATTACTACGATATACAGTGAACTTTCCATATCAGCAGATACTATTCCACACAAAATATCCCCATAAAAGTACCACTAGAAATATCTGATTTAAAAAAAAAAAATCTGAAGCGATTTTTTTTTTTTACTTTTGAAATGTATGCGTACCTTTGAAATTTATTTTATGAATTTATCAATAAATTCTAAATGGCTGTTAGCAGTGAGATTACATAATTTACACTGCAAAATTAAAAGTGAGATTAATGTTTTAAATACATTTATTGATTTATAAATATATATATTATAAATGTTATATAAATACTGCGATTCTGTCTGAAGACGCAGAAACTTCCACAGAGGGAGAAAAAAAATCTACAGTTGTTAGCAACTGGCCTTAGCCAAGCCCTATATTCAGTTTTTCCAAGCCCAGTTTCGCTAAACTTGCACTTCCTCATAGCTAAAAAGTTAAATCCATTTGACTTCTGCGGTACAATCCGAGAGAGACTCGCGCCAATAACAGAAAGCTGATTGGCTATTGCATGCTGGTCTCATTTGTAGTTTAAATTCAGCAAATTATATTTGGAATAGTGAAATAAAGAACTACAACACCACGGAAACAACAGAAAGAGAATTTAAATGAGCATTAGAGGTAGCGTTACATGGACATCGGAAAAATAAGACCTGTGTAAAATTATTTAAGACCTAGAACAGCGAATTTAAGACTTTTTAAGGCCTAAAATTTTGATTTTTAAATTTTAGACTTTTTAAGACTTTTTAAGACCCCGCGGAAACCCTGAAAGATATAAATCTCAATATCTTTGTTTTTGCTTTAAATAAGGTCAACATTTTTGATACCATCGAAATTTCATAATTCTTGTCACCAGTGTCAATATAAACCAAACTGGCCAGAAAAAAAAAAAAAAAAAAACACAAAACAAACAAACTTAAGCTCAATGAAGACAAGTAAACAGTCAGCGATTAAATAAGAATAAGAAAATATAAGTAATAGGACAAAAAACTACAGTAGAACAAGTAAATAAGAAATGCTACATACAGTACATTGTATAAAGTAAATCGAATGTATAAAAACACTGAATATTCTTCTTAATTATGTATTTTTCTTATTAAAGTTAAAAAAGTGATTTAGTCAAGAAGAGTGAGAGATTTACTCTCTTTTGTTTTGTCTGATTAACATGAATGACAGACAGCAGGAATATTAGACTGCTGTCACTTTAAGACCTACCCGGATCCAATATAGTGTTACACGTTTTCTTTCTTAGCTGTTTGCTTTTACTTAAGACTTAAATTACTGTGTTTACGACGATACTTGCAAAGACGAGCATTTTGAAACATACAAGCTCAGAAACTTTCGTTCTCTTTCGCTTCTGATTGCGCTTCAACATTTTTAAACCGCAATGCTTAAAACGCATCCAGACTATGTTTTCGTGACCATGTAGCACAACGTCACATGAGTATGCAATGCGATAAAAATTATAGTCCAAAATCTCTATCAGTTGACAAATTTGTACGGTTTAAGTACCTACAATGGGCCACTTCAGCTTTAATAGAAACAGCAACTGCTATGTTAGATTGTGTGATTTTACCCTGCAAATAGCTGTAAATGACTATTGCATGTCTCTTGTAGAAACTTGCCTTTTCCGACGAACCGTTCTGTTGAATGATTAAGCAGATGAACCTCTGCAGAGAGGCTAATTAACATTCTCATCTAATCACCACACAATTAAGATCAACTGCCTCCCAAAGGGCTCGGCGGGAGAACGGGAATGTAATGGGGAACAATGCGTCAGGAGATTAAATCTCCAGACGCACAGCACCTCATGTCATTCTGAGCGATGGCTGTGTGCTTAACGCTCTGAGGAATGAAAGTCTAAGTCTTGGAGCTTCATTCATAAGCACTGGGATCAGATTTTACCTCAGGCTTTACCTCTTTTTACCTGTCAAATATATTTGATAATCTATATCTGTCACGTCATGTCTATTGTGGACGAGACGGTTTCCTTACTTTTGATTCTTCTTCGGTCTTGATGTCTGGTTCGAGCTTCGTCTTATCGGTTTTGTCCTCGGATGTCCATCCCTGATCCCATTCACTGCTGCATAATGAGTCTTTAGCCTGCGGAGCCTCAGACGGATTTACTTTCCCACTCTGAAAGGAAATATGAGGTTTAAAGAAATTAATTCGAAATATTATTGTATAAATGTGTAATATGACTTACTTTAGCTGCAGTGTTGACGTCAGAAACATTTATACACTCGAGGGCAGGAATGTCGAGAGATGAGTCCACGTTTATGGAGGAGACGTTAGTTTCTCCATTTTTAGAGCTGGAAACCTGTAAATTATTGTGGTTAGTTGCCCACAAAATGTATTATAAAGCTACTGTAATATAATGCATTGTTTTAATAAAATAAAAAAATAAAAATTATAAATATAATAGCACAATATGGTTTTGTTGCATACAAAAAAAATACTGGAAATATTTGTGAATTACTAAGTGTAAATATTTAAATGAATATGAATATATATAATATAATTATATAAATATATTAATTTACATAATAATGGTAATTAAAGCCTTATTGCCCTGCATTGAAAAAAAATGCAGAACAGACAGAATGGAAATTTAATAAAAAAATAAATACTATTTTATTTATTTTTAAAGTTGTGGACTGATTTCAACTATTTTAGCATCTTTTTCCCTAAATCAACTGGTTTTAGCTGTAACCTGCTAAACAAACTGGTTTTTGCTGTTTTTTCTAATTCAATTGGTTTTTACTAGATTTTTAGCTGTAATTTACTAAATGAACTGGTTTTAGCAGGTTTTAGATGTAATTTACTAAATGAACAGTTTTTTTTGTTAAATCAACTGGTTTTAGCTGTTTTTAAGCTTTTTTGCTAAATAAGCTGGTTTTAGCTGTTTTTCCTAAATCAACTGGTTTTAACTAGATTTTTAGCTGTAATTTGCTAAATGATTTGGTTTTAGCTGTTTTTTGTTAAATCAACTGGTTTTAACTTTTTTTTACTTTTTCGCAATATAAGCTGGCTTTAGTTCAGCTTTTTTGCTAAATCATCTGATTTTAGCAGTTTTTTCTAAATCAGCTGGTTTTAGCTGATTTTTAGCTGTAATTTGCTAAATGAATGTTTTTTGTTAGTTTAAGCTTTTTTGCTAAATAAGCTGCTTTTTGCTTATTATTTTCAGCGTTTTTTGCTAAATCAACTGGTTTTAGCTGGTTTTTAGCTGTAATTTGCTCAATGAACTGGTTTTAGCTGTGATTTGCTAAATCAACTGGTTTTAACTAGATTTTAGCTGTAATTTACTAAATGAACTGGTTTAAGCAGGGTTTTTTTTTTTTAGCTTTTTAAATAAATAATCTGGTTTTAGCTGATTTTAGCTGTAATTTGCTAAATGAACTGGGTTTTTTGTTAAATAAACTGTTTTTAGCTGTTTTTTTTTTTTTTTTACTTTTTTGCTAAATAAGCTGGTTTTAGCTGATTATTTTCAGTATTTTTTGCCAAATCAGCTGGCTTTAGCGTTTTTTTTTTCTAAATCAACTAGTTTTAGCTATTTTTTAGCTGTAATTTGCTAAATAAACTGGTTTTTAGCTGGGGTTTTCAGTATTTTATAAATCAACTGATTTAGTTGGTTTTAGCTTCTTTTTTGCTAAATGAGCTTGTTTTAGCAGTTTCTTCTAAAAAAACTGGTTTTAGTTTAAGTTTTTTTGTTTGTTTTTGCTAAATTAGCTGGGGGGGGTTTTCTAAATCAACTGGTTTTGGCTGTGTTTTAGCAATTTTTTGTTAAATTGGTTGGTTTTTTCAGTTTCTAAATGGACAAGAAAAATGCATCTGAGTAACTGTTTGAGCAAAACCTGATATATGCCACTTAAAGGGATAGTTCCCCCAAAAACGAAAATTAACCCATGATTTACTCACCCTCAAGTTATCCTAGGTGAATATGACTTTTTTTTTTTCTTTCAGACGAATCCAATATATTAAAAAATATTTAAAAACCCATTATATTTTAAAATGTCCTGGCCTGTCCAAGCTTTATAATGGCAGTGAATGGGCGTTTAGATTTTGTCCAAAAGTCCAAAAAGTGCATCCATTCATCATAAAACGTGCTCCATATGGTTTCGGGGGATTCATTAAGGACTTTTGAAGCAAATTGATGCGGTTGTGTAAGAAAAATACCCATATTTAAAACTTTATAGACCTTTTTCCTGATTAAACGATGAGCGCCGCCATTACGAATTCTAACGTCAGATTGAATGCTTTTCTGTTCCGGTTTCCATAGGAACCCATTCAAATAGCGTCCATCTGTTTTTAATGTAGCTAACGTCCGTTGCTTCGTGTCATCTACACACTCATTAAAGTGAGGCACTGACAAATGACGGTCATTACGACATTGCCAAGTGATGGCGCTATGGAGCCATGTGCTTTTTAAAAACATTTTAATAGGTTTAACATTAGTTTATTAGCTTGGAATATACCCTAATTTGACTAGAAACAATGCAGACCTTTCAGTTAAGAGTCGGACTTACTTCCGTGTTCAGGAAAAACGTCTATAAACAACAATCTCTAGCTTCTGCTAACTGTAGTACACACGATCACGAGAGAGTGGCATTCCAGCAGATGACGTAAGCGAATGCGGTGACAAACGTGGAAGCGCAGAGAAGAGAGCAAAACAAAACATCAGTCAGGAATTAGAAGTACAAAATGGAATTTGTAAAGAGAAATTTGGAGGACTTCAATATAAGGTTTTCCTTTGCTGTAAACAAAACTTGGCTCTCATAAGACTAGCATATTCTCACCGGAGCTTATGCTATGCCTACGTCATCCGCTGGAACATCACTCTCTCATGTATGTGCGTAAAACAGTTAGTGGAAGCTAGAGATTATGGTTTATAAAGATTTAAATATGTATGTGTTTCTTACACAAATGTATCAATTCGCCTCAGAAGTCCTTTATTAACCCCTGAAACAGTGTGGAGCACTTTTTATGATGGATGGATGCACCTTATTGGACTTCAAAATCCCAACACCCATTCACTGTCATTATAAAGCTTGGAAGAGCCAGGACATTTTTTAATATAACTCCGATTGTATTCGTCTTAAAGAAGAAAGTCATATACATCTAGGATGGCTTGAGCGTGAGGGGTCAAGGGGTATTTTATATTTTTGGGTGAACTATCTCTTTAAAACCCTGAGCTCCCAAACACCCACAAGATCCAGTGAAATTTCACATAGCTAACTGAGTTTCACTGCTTTACGACCCATCAGTGCTGTAGTATGATGCTGGATTTGTATGTTAAAGATACCGTTTGTGAGGAGCTCAGAGAGCCATTTCCCTGAAAGCAGATCTGGGTTTCGGGAAAAGAGGTGGATGATGAGAGAGACTCCTTTACTTCCTCGAGCTGGTCATCTCCGAAATAAGACGTCACTGGGTTGAACTGCCCTGACACCTACAATGCCAAACGAAAAGAAACCAGCAACTACTGATAAGATTCTTATTAGGTTTTATGAAAGTGGGTTTAAATGAAGATTCGTGCTCAGACCAATCCATAAGCCATAATGGAGGGAAGGGCGTGGCCCTCTTTCTGTAGGGCGAGGTGAATGTAAACATCTTCCTCTGTGTTTGTGTCGCACAGGAAGAGCAACAGGAAGTCCTCCTGGTAGCTGTGGATGGCGGCCACCAGAGTGCGCTCACAGCACATCTTCTGGAAAGAGTTGATCGCACTCTGAGTCCAATTGCTCTGAGAAAACAGAAGGAAAATGTAAAGAGAAAATAACTATAAATGTGACAAATAGAGCAATAAACAGCTTTTAATGAATCGTTCAAAAAGACTCACATATTAAGGGGTTACTAGTTTGAATCAGCCAAATGAATTACTCAATCACTTAACTCAGAAGTTAGTAAATCAATATCTGACTCACTCACTGAACAGGGAGTCATCAGTGCTTTAGCAAGCCTTATTGCTTGCATTTAAAAAAGCTAGGCAGAACAGACAGAATAGATATTTTATAGATAGATACTGTTTTATTTATTTAATAAATCCTTCCTTTTTTGTAGATTTGTTTACTACATCAGCTGGGTTTAGCTGTTTCTTTTTTGTAGTTTTTTTCTGATTTTAACATTTTTTTTAGCAGTTTTTTTTTATTACATCAACTGGTTTTTGCTGGCCTTTTTTCTCAAAAAACACTATCGTAATATAAATGATAACAGATCAAAATTGTCAAGAAATTTTTTTTTTTTCTTTTATATTGCCTACTCTTATTAGAAGAATTTAAAGGGGTCATCGGATGCCCATTTCCCACAAGTTGATATGATTCTTTGGCGTTTTAATGAAAAGACTATAACATACTTTGGTTATATATGAAAACAGATTTTTAAATGGTAGTGTAAAACAACACCCTTTTTACCTTGTCAAAATCAGCTCTGTTCACAGCAACCAATTTTGTTGCATGGCTCTTTAAATGCTAATGAGCTCTGCTTACCCCGCCCCCATCTCTTCTTGGGGTGACAAGCCGTCATGTTTACTTTAGCTGCATTTAACCGTGAAACTTGCCAACTAGCACATTATTAGGACTTTGCAAAGATTCATAAAAAAACCCTTATACTCACTTCTTCTGTAGGTGAATCTGAATTACGAATGATTCACGTGAACATAGACACATTTAGGTAGATTGTGGGGCACATTCCCTTCAAAAACGAAAGTAACGCTAATTGTCTGTGTCTTCAGCGGCTCAGATGTTGGGAGTAAACGACGACTGCTATAATCATTATCACATCCAACAATAAAACACCTCAATCGCTTAGGAGCCATTCTTGTCTACGTCCCTGCTCCGGACTCTACACAATGGCAGTCGGACTGTTTACAACTCACTCAGGGTAAGCTGGCTGTGTCAATCAACTATCGCGGGAGCGGTCTTGGTCGGTGTGACATCACACAATCAAGAAGCTGAGAATGGCTTCATTTGAAAAAAGGGAAATTATTTATAGGGATTACAAAATACCACTGGTTTGATTTGTATCATTATAGGGTGTTTGTGTACACACACTGCCAACACACATTTATGTTCAAACAACACAAAAAAAGTGAGTTTTGCATCTGGTGACCTCTTTAAGTAATAGTTCACCTACACTGAAAATAGTCACAATTTACTCAAACTGTGTTTTAACTAACGGGCAGCCGTGTCCTAATGGTTAGAGAGTCGGACTTGTAACCCAAAGGTTGCAGGTTCGAGTTTCAGGTCCGGCAGGGATTGTAGATGGGGGGAGTGAGTGTACAGCGCTCTCTCCCCCCTCGATACCACTGAGGTGAGTCCCTTGAGCAAGGCACCAAACCCCCTCCTGCTCCGGGTGTGTGTTCACGGTGTGTGTGTTTACTACTGTGTGTGTGCACTTGGATGAGTTAAATGCAGAGCACAAATTCGAGTATGGGTCACCATACTTGGCCACACATCACGTCCTTTCCTTCCTTTCGTTTTATCGCAATCAACATCATTTTGAATTATTATGTTTTAAGTTTTTCCATCTAATATTTAGATTTTTTTTTTAAATGAACAAAAATGTTTTCAATAGCTTTAGTTTGCATTAACAACACTGCTTACCGTGATGGGCCGAACTCCAGCTAACATTGCCGGGACAGCCTGAGCCGGAAGATCAGCGTAACATGCTCTGGAAAAATTTTGATAGTATACAAGGCAGCAGAGACACAAACAAACATGCCCTGAACAAATGCAACATCTTTAAAGGGGCTATATGTAACTTTTTCCCAAAAATAAATGTAACAATAGCCTTTTTATTTGACCATTTATGACTCAAACATCTCCTGATGAGCATACTGACACCTTGTCAGCTCACAGTGGGTGCACCTATAAGCCTGTATCCTATTTTTCCTATTTTCTGTCGGGTCGGATTTTTCGCGCGCTGTCTGCGGATGTGACGTTAAGCGCGTTCATGTTAAACGTTTTAGATCGCTCTTGCCATCACCGCTAGTCCGCAATTAGCCTACAATATATGTATTTGACTGTTCTTACCTTTGTAAACATAATGTTGACTTCTTAGCAGCGGAGCGTGCGATGCAAAGCGAGCAGAAAGGAAGAGCAGTTCCGTTTTTTGGCCACAGGTGCCAGTCGCGAGTTCAAATTTCAGAAAGTTACATATAGCCCCTTTAATTCACAGTATAATACTAATAATTGCAAAACCATTCGAAACCTCAACCAAGATTTTACAAAACATTAAAATTAATCTTAATGTTTCAGTTTAATAGATGCTTTCATTGTTTAAATTATGGACTTACTTGAGAAACCGGAGGCTGTTTCGTTCCACTTTTGTGATGTCTCCGAAGTCAACATAGTACACTTTCACTTCAGTATCACTGAACAGCTCATGGATCACCACCCGGTAGAACCACATGTCTCTGGGGGCCACACAGCACACCTGACCTGGCCGCACATACGCATCAGGCAGTCTGTATCTCTCCGTCACATCTGGGTAGGAGTAACAGCTCCTGGAAACAGGAATAAGCCATGTTTAGAATGATATATTACTCAAACCCAACCCAAATAATGATGAGAAAAGAGATACCTCATTTCAATCATCATGTTCTCCAGGGCTCTGGCCTCTTTGTTTTGGCAGAAGCGGATGTAGAAGTGACTGGGAGACTCCGTCTGCTCCACCAGGACGGGCACCAGCTCTCTCTCCCTCCTGCGGACTGGAGGCTTCAGCTTCTGGCAACGCACCGCGTCTGGAGGAACCACTGAGACTTGACTCACCACCAACTCTGGAAAAAGATCTACCATCTATAACAAAAAAAAATATCAAAAGTTGTGTATGAATGTCACATTATATTCTTAAGTTTACTTTAGATTGATATGGCAGGGAATGATAATGGATTATCAGTAATGAATCCTAACCTGATGGATGGTTTTATTGGTGACTCTGAGCTCAGTGTCGGACTCTTGGGAGTCGGTGTATTGCTCCACCTCTAAGCGCTCCCAGGCAGACTCTGCACAGCTGAAGTAATAGGCCTTGCTGGAGGGACTCTGAGATTCGTTTGGCAGACTGGAAGTGGTGCCGTGACCCGAGGATAATTCTTGTAAAAGAAATACATCACAATCAAAATCTCATTAAAGATGATCAATAAGCTAGGAGCACTCATTTGTCTGTTCAAATCAATATGACATAGAGCTAAGTACCAGGTTCAGTGGGTTGTACGTCATTTGGTTTGAACTCCACAACCATCCACTGGTTTTCACTCTCGTCAGCACCTTTTTGGATGGATAATGTGTCACTTAAAGCCCCAACCATTTCCGTCACGCTCAGAAACCCACACTGGCTCACCGGTAACTCCTCACCATACATTCGCTAACAGCAAAAAAACACTGTAGATTAGGACAGCTCACTGGCGCCAACTTGAAACATTTTCATAGATTGATACACTATTCCGAGCATCAAATTGAGGTTTACTTTGTGTTACCTCTGGGTGACTACATATTACACTTTACAGTTTCATCCAAATATCTATGGAACCTTGTTTCTGCCACAAGATTAAAAAAAAAAAAAAAAAAAAGTAATTGCCCATCTCACAAGAGAGTGAGTTGTGAGTTAAATCTCACAATTCTGACTTTTTTCTTACAATTCCGAGTTAACATCTCACAATTCTCACTTTTTTCTTCTCACAATTCTGAATTAATATCTCACAATTCCAGGTTTACGTCTCACAATTCTGAATGTTTTCCCACAATTTGAGTTAATATCTCAAAATTCCAAGTTTACGTCTCACAATTCTTACTTATGTCTCACAATTGAGTTACTGTCTCACAATTCCGACTTTTTTTCCTCACAGCTCTACATTAATCTCACAATTCTGACTTTTTTTTTTCTTTTTTTACAATTCTAGGTTTGTCTCAGAATTCCAGGTTTATGTCTTACAATTCAGAGTTAATATCTCAGAATTCCAATTTATGTCTCACAATTCAGATTTTTTTCCCTCACAATTCTGAGTTAATATCTCACAATCCAACTTTTATCTCACAGTTCTGAGATAATATCTCACAATTCTGACATTTTTTCTCACAATTCTGAGATCTCACAATTCCGACTTTTCCTCACAATTCTAGGTTTATGTCTCACAATTCTGACTTTTTTTCTCACAATTCTGAGATAATCTCACAATTCCGACTTTTCCTCACAATTCTAGGTTTATGTCTCACAATTCTGACTTTTTTTCTCACAATTCTGAGTTAATATCTCAGAATTCCAAGTTCATGTCTCACAACTTTGAAAAAATTGTAAGAATTGAGAAAATTGTAAGATTTAAACTAAAAAAGTCAGAATTGTGGGACAATTAGGTTATTTTATATTCTAGAGCAGGAACAAAAAAACTGAATTGCAAGACTTAAACTCAGAATTCTAATAAAAGAGAGTTGTGATATAAACAAAATTTGAAGATATAATCTCACATTTCTGGGGGAAAAAAACAAATGTAAACTCACTTTTGCAGAATGTCAACTCACAATTGTGAGAAAAAAAAATTGTGACTTTTCTCAAATTGTAAGAAAAGTCACAATGACCTTCTCTCTTTTTTCATTCAACGGCAGGAAAAAAAATTCTGAGAATAAAAGAGTCAGAACTATGAGTTATAAACTTAACTTACAATAAAGTCAGAATTTAAACTCAGAATTGTGAGATATAATTCTGAAAAAAATAAAGGCTCAAAAGAGAAAAGTTGCAGTTTAGTCAGAGAAATCAGAATTTAGGTTTTGAATTGTGAAGAAAAATGTCAGAATTCTAAGATATAACCTCAGAACAGTAAGAAAAAAAAGTCAGTATTGTTAGATTACAAAGAAAAATGTATCTTCTTTTTTCATTCCGTGGTGACAACAGGCTTCCATCAAAAAACGAATAAATAAAAAACAAGCAAAAACGTACAAAATACATTTTCATATTCAGATTTGGTCTTCACAGGCTTTGTCAAAAATACCTTGTATTCTATGGGAAGATTGTGAATAGAGATCCCACTGCCATTTTCAGCTACAACCTGAAAAAAAAAAGATCCATATCTCAAAAATAAGCCAAGGTGAGAAGACGAGACAAGAAAGGAGTTTTAAAGCTGTTATATCTGACCTTCCGTAGCTTATCTTTCAGCTCGCGGCTGACGGTGCCAGCGGTGCCCTTCTCGAGAATCTGCTGTCTGAGCTCCTCCTCAAGCTGTAAGAAGTTTTAACACAACAGTTTTGATTTATATATAGCGCAACACAAAATATTGGCCTGATTTCATACAAATATCCACACCTTAAAAATAGTTTCTTCAAAAGAGGGCTCTGCCTTCACAAGCTCTGGTTTAGGAACGGCAGGAGGGGAGTGCAAATCTTGCTGGTTCCTCTCTGGCGGCAAAGTCGCTTTAGGACTAACAGGCTTCTGTTTTGCCACCAAAGGAATGGTCACTGCATCATGGAAAAGACATAAATAATACATCTGAACCAAAAAAAAAAGAATGATATCAACCTCTGTATTTCATTTCATTATTATATACATACATGGCTTAGAAAAACTTGTCATCAGATGTCTGATCTGATTTTGTGGCATTATGGCGTTCCTCAGAAGCAGTTGCGACCCTGTGCGACTCTGCTGCATGATTATGAAATCTGCGGCAGCCGCCAGCATCTCAGAAATGGAGTAGAAGCCATATTGCATGATGTTGAGCGGCTTTCCGAACTGCGCCACATACCTGGCCTCCAGCTCTGATAATCTGACTGGCCCGTGAGATAGTAATTGTTTAAGTTGGCTGCGCAGTTGAGCCGGAAGGGTGGGTTTTGTTTGGCCACGGCGAGGGAGGATAACGGGCTGGTTCCGTGGGTAAGGTATGTGGAAGTTCCCTGGTGTTCCCCTCCGAAGACTGGCTTTGGTTTTGGAGTTGCGTTGTTTGGACACCAGCTCTTGGATGCCTCTGGTGCTCTCATCTGCAACAGCTGCACATTAAAAAAAAATGCAATAGTTGTAAAGGCTCTGATATACCTCGAGTGAATTTTTGAACAACATCAGGCCAAAAATTTAGATTAGATCATTTAGATTAGTTTAGTTTGAAACATCTTGCCAAAACAAACTTTTTGAAAAAGTTTGCTCAGGCTTGTAAGAGAATGTATCACAAGATGTCAGTTATGCTTGGAGAAAAACAAATGCGTTAAACCACACATGTATCTGAAGGCCACTTTTTTCCCTTCATATTTGTGTGTTAATCTCACTTTTTAACACAATTCCAGTTTAATATCTCACAATTCTAACCTTTTTTCTCTCAACTCTGCGTTAATATCAGAATTCTGCCCTTGTCACAATGCTGAGTTTATATCTCACAATTCAAATATTTTTTCTCACAATTCTGAATTTATATCTCACAATTCTGCCTTTTTTTCCTCACAAGTGAGTTTATATCTCACGATTCAAAGTTTTTTTTCCTCACAATTCTGAATTTATATCTCACAATTCTGCCTTTTTTTCCTCACAAGTGAGTTTATATCTCACGATTCAAAGTTTTTTTTCTCACAATTATGAATTTATATCTCACAATTCTGATTTATTATCTCACAATTCAATCTCTCTTTTTTCTCACAATTCTGAGTCTATATATCACAATTTTTTCCTCACAATTTTAATTTTCTTCTCACAATTCTGGCTTTATATCTCACAATTCAAATGTTTTTTTTCTCACAATTCTGGGTCAATATCTACAATTCTGACTTTTTTTTCACAATTCTGAGTTTATCTCTTAATTCAAACATGTTTTCTCACAATTCTGACTTTATATCTCCCAATTCAAATGTTTTTTTTTTCTCATAATTTTAAGTTAATATCTCACAATTCTGACTTTCCCCCCTCACAATTCTGAGTTTATATCTCACAATTCAAATGTTTTTTTTCTCACACTTCTGAGTTTATATAATCAAATTCAACTATTTTTTCCTCACAATTTTAATTTTTTTCTCACAATTCTGGCTTTATATCTCACAATTCAAATGTTTTTTCTCACAATTCTGGGTCAATATCTCCAATTCTGACTTTTTTTCCTCGCAATTCTGAGTTTATCTCTCAATTCAAACATGTTTTCTCACAATTCTGACTTTATATCTCCCAATTCAAATGTTTTTTTCTCATAATTTTAAGTTAATAACTCACAATTCTGGGTTAATATCTTACAAATCTGTCTTTTTTCTCACAATTCTGAGTTTATATCTCACAATTCAAAAGTTTATTACAATTCTGGGTTAATCTCTCACAATTCTGAGTTCATCTCTCAATTCAAATGTTTTTTCTCACAATTCTGACTTTATATCTCCCAATTCAAATGTTTTTTTCTGACAATTTTAAGTTGATATCCCAGCATTCTGGGTTAAGATCTCACAATTCTGACTTTTTTCCTCACAATTCATAAGTTTATATCACAATTCAAAAGTTTATATCACAATTCTGGGTTAATATCTCACAATTCTGACTTTTTTCCTCACAATTCAGAAGTTTATATCACAGTTCAAAAGTTTATATCACAATTCTGACTTTTCTTCCTCACAATTCTAAATTTATATCTCACAGTTCTAACCTTTTTTTCTCACAACTCTAAGTTAATTACACAATTCTGAGCTTATCTCTCACAATTCTGGTTTAATATCTCATAATTATGCCTTTTTTCTCACAATTCTGAGTTTATAACTCACAATTCAAACATTTTTTCCTCACAATGTTGACTTTATATCTCACAATTCAAATGTTTTTTTCTCACAATTCTGAGTTAATATCTCACAATTCTCAGTTTTTTGCCACAACTTTGAGTTTACCCCTCAATTCAAAAGTTTTTCCTCACAATTCTGACATTATATCTGACATTTATATCACAATTCTCAGTTATCTCACAATTCTGAATTTATATATCAATTTAATGTTTTTTTTTTCTAACACAATTGTCTTTTTTTCTCTCAATGCTGAGTTTATATCTCAGAGTACTAACCTTTTTCCTCAGAGCTCTAAATTAATCTCACAATTCTGACTTTTGTGTCACAATTCACAAATTCTTTCTTACAATTTTCTCACAAGTCACAAGTCTGAGTTTATATCTTACAATTCTGACTTTTTTTGTCACAAGGCTGAGTTTATATCTTACAATTCTGGGTTAATATCTCACAATTCTGACTTTTTTTGTCACAATTTAGATTTTTTTGTCCTCAAAATTTTGAGTTTATATCTTACAATTCAAACATTTTTTTGCACAATTCTGACTTTTTTTCACAATTCGGACTGAATTAATCCAAACTGCATGATTTTGATTAATTTGAAGCAATCGAAGGAACATTTCACCCAAAAATGAAAATTTGGCCATTAATTACTGGCCCTCATGTTGTTCCAAACCCATAAGACCTTTGTTTATCTTCGGAACATAAATTATATTTTTAATGAAATCTGAGAGCTTTCTGACCCTGCAAAGACAGGCGAACGCATGCGTTGTGGCACTCTCATGAACACGAAATGAAAACATTTTTTTAAATAAAGCTGTTATTTTTGTTTTCTTCGCACACAAGTGTGTGACTGATGTCACATGGACCATTTTATCGAGGTCATTACTACCTTTCTGGGCTTTGAACATGTCAGTTGTGTTACTGTCTTTGCAGAGTCAGAAAGCTCTCATATTTCATCAAAAATATCTTAATTTGTGAACCAAAGATGAACGAAGGTCTGATGATGATGGATTTGGAACGACATGAGGGTGAGTAATTGATGACAGAAATTTCCTTTTTGAGTGAACTATCCCTTTAAAATATTAATGACTCCGAACATCCAAGTGTTTTTCCAATCAAATGCCCACTAGAGGAAAAAAACCCTTCCAATAATACCAACAACAGCCTATGACTAGTAATAGAATGCAGCAATTTCATAATGTATACAGTATAGTCAGTCTTTAAGCCATAAATATGGATTTACCAGCAAACACAAGAGATAATATCACCTTTTAAAACGATGCTCCCGTCGAGGTGGTATTCCAAGTGCACAACATCCGGCATTTCCTTGGCCATATCCAAAACATTTCTGAATCCTAGTAACCTGAAGGGCATGTGGAAGCCCAGCATTGTGTGGTAGTCCTTCTTGAGCTGCTCAGGGGTCAAACCATGCTTAGCAGAAACCAGAAGAGAGCGGACATCCTTCTTCAAACCAGTGAGGAGCTGGTCTTGAGTCATCTTGACAGCTAAAAAAAAGTGGGACAGAGTTTACTTAGTTGAGAGCTGACAAAAACATAACCGTTTAAACGTAAATGTTATTCCATCGTGATGTCAATACCGTAAACATACAAGTGCGAAATAATAAAGCCTCAAACATTGCCACTGTTTTATTGACAACACAAAGTGCGCGTGTCTACACAAGATAACCGGCTTTAAATGCATATATTTGTGTGTATTAATAGTATGAATGTGTTTTATAGACGACTACCTTTACCTTTTGTACAAGATAAACGCGTCCTGTCGTTCCGTTCAGATCACGCTACAGGCCACGTTTTTTAAAAATTGGAATTTTGCATCACAGGTGCGCGAACGCGATGACGTCAATGGAGCGGACGTCAAAAATATCCTCTGAAATTGATTTTTTAAAAACAGGAGTGGATGAAGAAATGCAAGTGAAGTGTATTTCATTAGTGTCTGTGTGGGCAGAAGCAGCAGACTTCCTGAGACACGTGCTTCATCAGCATTCAATTAAGCTGCCTGTGCTGACACTGCACTTTACACATAGCTTCACAATATTTTATGTTGTATACTCTTACTTTTTCACGTTCTATTTTTATAAATAAAATAAAACGAATACATAAAAATGCTTCAAAACTACAACGTCTAAATGTGTAAATAGTTGTAAATAACATTTGATTTCTACATAGCTTTCTACATGCATTGTTAAGTTTATGTAGAGAAAAATATATTGTTTACATTATTTTCTAAACAGCTGAACAAAAACTAAAACAAAAACAATTGGGTCAGATGGATATATCAACAAAAATGGATACATTTGGCCAGAATAAACAGTTAATTAAAAAAAAATCTTGTTTTGTATAGATGTATAGATAGATAGATAAAACAACAGAACGGCAGAATGAACACAATGGATAGATAGATAGATAGATAGATAGATAGATAGATAGATAGATAGATAGATAGATAGATAGATAGATAGATAGATAGATAGATACATAGATACATAGATTCATAGATATTTAAATGATAGATAGATAGAACAACAACAGAATGATAGAATGATAGATAGAACGCTAGAATGACCAAACGATAGATAGATAGATAGATAGATAGATAGATAGATAGATAGATAGATAGATAGATAGATAGATAGATAGATAGATAGAATGACCACACTACAGATAGATAGATAGATAGATAGATAGATAGATAGATAGATAGATAGATAGATAGATAGATAGATAGATAGATAGATAGATAGATAGATAGATGATACATAGATACATAGATAGATACATAGATATTTAAATGATAGATAGATAGAACAACAACAGAATGATAGAATGATAGATAGAACGCTAGAATGACCAAACTATAGATAGATAGATAGACAGATAGATAGATAGAATGACCGCACTATAGATAGATAGATAGATAGATAGATAGATAGATAGATAGATAGATAGATAGATAGATAGATAGATGATAGATAGATAGATAGATAGATAGATAGATAGATAGATAGATAGATAGATAGATAGATAGATAGATATTTAAATGATAGATAGATAGAACAACAACAGAATGATAGAATAATAGATATAACGCTAGAATGACCAAACTATAGATAGATAGATAGATAGATAGATAGATAGATAGATAGATAGATAGATAGATAGATAGATAGATAGATACATAGATAGATACATAGATAGATACATAGATATTTAAATGATAGATAGATAGAACAACAACAGAATGATAGAATGATAGATAGAACGCTAGAATGACCAAACTATAGATAGATAGATAGATAGATAGATAGATAGATAGATAGATAGATAGATAGATACATAGATACATAGATACATAGATATTTAAATGATAGATAGATAGAACAACAACAGAATGATAGAATGATAGATAGAACGCTAGAATGACCAAACTATAGATAGATAGATAGACAGATAGACAGACAGATAGATAGATAGATAGATAGATAGATAGATAGATAGAATGACCACACTATAGATAGATAGATAGATAGATAGATAGATAGATAGATAGATAGATAGATAGATAGATAGATAGATAGATAGATAGATAGATAGATAGATAGATAGATAGATAGATAGATAGATAGATAGATATAGATAGATAGAATGACCACACTATAGATAGTGATTTCACTACCACTGTGAAAAATTCATTAGATGAACCTGCACAGGCCTGTAGAGATCCTCCCTTTACGTAACCACAGAAGTTCACTGTAACAGACCAGACACTAGATGAACCCTCACATCAGATCCTCCTCTCACTGATCCCTGGATGCTTCTCGTGAGAGATACTATGATGGAGAAGAGAGCAGAAACACCTCAACATTCTTCTAGATCTGGACGGGTAAAGCGAGAGCCATCGCCTTCTGCTAAAGAAAGGAAAACCAAAGCCCCCAAATCTGTGAAGCTCCAAGAGCCCCACAAGAGAAAAGAAAAACCAGAAGTAACAGAAGAAGAAGAAAGAGGTGAAGTCAAAGAGGCTCAAATCATCTCCAGCAGCACCGTTGTAAACGTAGACAGCGTGAGGGAACGGATAAAAGTAGATCGAGAGGAGTTATTGGGATTGCTGGAGACCGAAGGACCTGGAGAAGGTAAGTGTAACATCTCAGAAAAGATGGAGAACCTGCAGTATGTTCTTCTGTCACTTATTCATTGTTCTTTAAAGCATTGAAGAAGAGATACCTTGGAGTTTGTGAGCTGCTTCTCATCGTTGTGTTCCTCTCTGTGGTGATCTTGTTCTTTCCTATTTCAATCTGGTTCTGTGTGAAGGTATGTGTATAAGTTCTAGGATAAAATATTACAAACTATTATAGATGTATTTGCTAACTCTGTTCAGGTCCATAACTTTTATTTACAAATGTTATGTATTCAATTGTTTATTTATAGATTGTAAGAGAACACGAGAGAGCTGTGAAATATCGGTTCGGGCATTTATTACAGAAGAGAGCAAGAGGCCCTGGTATATTTTAATTTACATATTAACACATTTACAGTCAGCCAGGTACTAGTTATATGAATAATTGATTATTAAATATATTATTAGGAATTAATTGATTATTTGATTTGTATGTTTATATTTTAATATTAATATCAAACCTAATATTTTTTTATTAATAGGCTATATCATTGTTTTTAATGTTATTTTAGTATGTTAATATTAAGAAGAAATAGTTTGAACATTTTAATCATTTATGTTTGTGGACTTTAATACAGACATGTTTAATTTTGCTGCAGGGCTGATGTTTTATCTCCCATTTTTGGATGTGTGCCATATAGTCGACATTCGTCTTAAAATACTCAAGATCCCTCCTCACACGGTAATTTCTTTGCCTTCAAACTAACAAAAAGCTTCATAGTTTTTGCTACTGAGAGTTTTTTCGGAAAGACATTGTCAACCTGTCAACCAATCCAAACACACTGTACTTCTATTCCTCACAGGCTCGCTTTCGTTCCTGTCAAAAATTAAATATAGTACTACACTGACTAAGGTCTATGTAAGCAGCATTGTATTTTCCGAAAAACCTCTGAGTCATTTAATGAAGTGCACTCTAAAAAGCTGACTGCGCCAAATGCATCCCACTTACACACGTATGTAAACATGAGGGAGGCATCTGGTTGAAGACTAGCACAATCAAAAACCCACCCCTATAGGTCTCTAATATACAGTTGAGGTCAAAAGTTTACATACACCTTGCAGAATCTGCAAAATGGTAATTATTTGACCAAAAATAAGATTAATCATACAAAATGCATGTTATTTTTTTATTTAGTACTGATCTGAATGAGATATTTAACATAAAATATATTCACATATAGTCCACAAGAGAAAATAATAGTTGAATTTATAAAAATGACCCTGTTCAAAAGTTTACATACACTTTATTCTTAATACTGTGTTGATACATGAAAGATCCACAGCTGTGTTATTTTGTTTAGTGATAGTTGTTCATGAGTCCCTTGTTTGTCCTGAACAGCTAAACTGCCCGGTGTTTTTCAGAAAAATCCTTCTGGTCCCACAAATTCTTTGGGACTTCAGCATGTTTGTGTATTTGAACCCTTTCCAAAACCACTGTATGATTTTTGAGGTCCGTCTTTTCACACAGAGGACAACTAGAAGACTCATATGGAACTATTACTGAAGGTTCAAACACTTACTGATGCTCCAGAAGGAAAAACAAAGCATGAAAAGCCGTGGTGTGAAAACTTTTGAACAGAATGAAGATGTGCACATATTTCTTATTTTGCCTAAATATCATGTGTTTCATTTAGTACTGCCCTTTATAAGCTACAGAAGATACTTAGATGTTTAGTTGTTAAGTTAAATTTACCCTAATATTCTTCAATATTAAAAAAAAAGTTTTCGCCCCCCAGCTCTGGATCTCAAAATCATACAGTCATTGTTGGAAAGGGTTCAAATACACAAAAATGCTGAAAAAACAAAGAATTTGTGGGACCTGAAGGACTTTTCTGAAGAACAGAAGCAGTTTAACTGTTCAGGACAAACAAGGGACTTATAAACAACTATCACTAAACAACAAAAAAAAACAGCTGTGGATCATTCAGGTAACAACACAGTATTAAAAATCAAGTGTATGTAAACTTTTGAACGGGGTAATTTTAATAATTTCAGCTATTATTTTCTCTTGTGGACTATATGTAAACGTTTTGTATGTGAAATATCTTATTCGGGTCAATTCGGGTTAACAAAAAATAACAAATAACAATTTTTGT
Organism: Garra rufa; assembly: GCF_049309525.1. Lineage (NCBI taxonomy): Eukaryota > Metazoa > Chordata > Actinopteri > Cypriniformes > Cyprinidae > Garra > Garra rufa. Next base: position 26,502,950 of record NC_133367.1, on the reverse strand, counting down.
ATGATCCCTCTTATTTTGCTACAAAACACCTCTTTAACAAGATTTCAGGTATTTTTCATGTCATTGCATCCTCAGGTGGTGACCAAAGATCTGGTGTGTACCGAAGTGAGTGCGGTGTGTTACTATCGCATCGAGAACGTGTCTGTGTGCTATTCATCCCTAGCCGCCATCCCAGATATGTTGCAGGCTCTGGCCCAGGTCTCCGTTAGAGAGATACTCGCCCATCATGCCTTCACTGACATTTTGCTAGACCGAAAACGGATGGCCAAGGAGATTCAGGTAGACATCAACAGATACGATACCTCACAAGGGCTTAAAACAAAAAGGTTTTACTACATTTTCATTTGTTGGGCAGGTCAATTTAGATTCGGTAACCTGCAGATGGGGTATCAAAGTGGAAAGAGCGGAAATGTAAGTATATAAAACAGATTGGGTCTCCAAAAGTTGTCCCATTGTGGGACTCTTAACATATGTTCACTGTTGCAGAGAAGAAATCAATCTACCACCCGAGCTGCAACGCAACTTCGCAGTGGAGAATGAAGCGAGACGTCTGGCACAAGTCAAAGTAAGCCTATCTGCACATAATGGTTCCTTTCAGTTTTCAACCCAACTTTTTAACCACTATGCTCCACACAGGTGATCGCTGCAGAAGGAGAAAAGGCAGCTTGTGAGGCTTTGAAAGCTTCTGTAGAGTCTCTCTCTGGTTCTCCAGTGGTCATGCATCTTCGACTCCTGCAGCTCCTCAACAATCTGCGCTCTGAGCAGCCGGTTGTGGTCCTCAACATACCTCCTGATGTCCTGACTCAATCCATCGACCTCAATAGCTTGACCAGAACTGGCAATCAAAGCGTGACTGCAGGTGACGGCTCAGATGAGGCTAAAAAAGACTCACCCAAAAAAGACTCGCCCATGATGTAAAGACAACATGAATTCAATGATTACTTAAGAAGAACTGATTCATATGACTAATTTTACATAGACATGCACAATATATCGCTTTATCATTTTTTTTTTATTTATCGTATGGGTTGATATTAAACTTTGCACCATGTAACTCTCACATTAAAAACACTAATAATTTTAAATACTTTATTAATTTGCCTGACATGAGCTCCAGTATGGTCTTTATTCCCATTTAGCGTTTTTTGGTTCCTCTGGACATTTTTGGGCTTGCTTCAGGTTTCTGACTTTTCATTTTTGCTTCAGAAGGGGTGCTGGGGGCCTTGGTTGCAGGTGTAACATTCTTCTTGCTCGCTGTAACAAGGATAAATACTAGAGATTAGAAACAGGTCAGAATTGACCAATAGAAATGAACGTGGTAGTTACGTTGCTGTCTATGCAGGGTCAGAAAGCTCTCGGATTTCATCAAAAATATCTTAATTTGTCTAAAAAAGTCTTATGGGTTTGGAACGACATAAGGGTGAGTAATCAATGGTCGAATTTTCATTTTTGGGTGAACTCTCTGTTTCTTGTTCTGTATCTGAAGTGTAATGTTCGGCTCTGACACACTTACACTTGGTCTCCACACTGGGCCGAGCCTGTAGCTGCCTCTCCAGATCTTGTATCTTGTCCAGAGCTGCCTGTAGGTCTTCCTCAGCCTTTAGCGCTCGTACCTCCGCGCTGATAGCTCGCGTCTCTACATCTCTGGACAATACAGCTTACGTAAAGACCACTATAGATCTGATTAAGGAGAAATGTTTCTTCTAATACTTACAGAAGCTCTTGCTGAAGAGTTCTCACTGCTTCTAATTCATTGAAAGCTTCCTTGGCATTTTCAGTGTGAGGAGACACCACAAGTTCTTCAGTCTAGAACAAAAATAAGAAAAGATTGATACTTTACTCCAGAGATCTTCAAATTTGGCCCACAAGATCCACTTTCCTGCAGAGTTTAGCTTTAACCCTAATCAAACACAGCTGAGCAATAAGCATGCTAGTCTTCAGGATCATTAGAAAATCACAGGTAGGTGAGTTTGATCAGGGTTGGAGATAAACTCTGCAGTGCATTGGCCCTCCAGGGCAAGACTTGAGGAATCTTGCTTTGCAGGTGGAAAGCTGATGGAGATGGATACAGTCCACTCACCCCTGTAAGTTGGACCATGTCCTCTCCTAAGTTCTTCTCAGTGATATTGCCATCATGACCAACTAGCTTCATGACTGAGCCATCTTTGTCATGCCTGCTGTCCTTTTCTTCCTCCTGCGGAGGATTAGGTGCTTTTATTTGGTGCTAGTTCATGTAACCAAACTAGCTATATGGCTAGCAAGCTAATGGCTTATATGAAATAAAGTGTTAGTTACATATTCATCAGCACTCTGAAAAGAATAAGGCCCAGTGGCGTCTTTCAAGGGTTTCTCTTCATCTTCTTCTTTAGGCTCCTCTGGTTGTTTCTTGAGCTAAGAAGATATACAAGAAAGTTGCTCACATTCTGTACTAGAATAGCTGTATTCTACCAGAGGGCCCATGATCTTGTCACTCACAGACTGTGGCAGAGTTTTTCCAGACAGCTGCAGGTCCACAGGGCTTCCCTTCACTTCGGACAGTAGTATTCGACAGGCCTCCACCCACTCGCCACACTCTTTCTAAACAAACACAATGCAGAAGAATCCATGGCACTTCAGGCGAGATGTCAATCTGTATCATTACTCAAGAAAGAGACCTTGGTTGAGAAGATCAGAGGGATTGTTAAGCACCTGAAGCTTAGCAAGATGGTAGAGCTCATTCTCTGTGTCATCCTGAGTTGAGCTCTTCCGGATTGCCTCCTCCACAATAGCCTGACAAGAGCTGCAGGAGAATTTGTGTAATGAATTTATGCTCAGCTATAAGCAGGTTAGTCAGGGGTGTACTAACTCAATCCTGGAAGGCCAGTGTCCTGCAGAATTTAGTTCCAAACTCAATTAAACACACCTGAACCAGCCAATCGAGCTCTTATTAGGGATACTAGAAACCTCCAGGCAGGTGTGTTCAGGGAAGTTGTAGGTAAACTCTGTAGGACATCGGCCCTCTAGAAGCAAGTTTGGACATCTCTGAGCTAAGGTATATCTTCTAGATGAGGGGTGCCCAAACCTGGTCCTGGAGGACCAGTGTCCTGCAGGGTTTAGCTCCAACCCTAATTAGACAAACGTGAACAGGCTAATCAAGCTCTTACTAGGCATGCTAGAAACTTTTAGGGGCCGTTCATATGAAGCGTCTTTTGCGCGCGCAAGTTCATTATTTCAAATGGAGACGCGCGGCTTGCGCGCGCATAATTGAAGTGACGCGGTCGCGACGCGCATGCGGTGCGACGCGCTCGTTTTTCCAGGCGCGTCCGCGCCGCATCGAGATAAAAACTTCTCAACTTTTCAGAATGTCGCAAGCGCACCGCAGGTCATGTGACATGAACCAACCAATCAGCTTCCTCACGTTTTTCCGTTACATTGAAACCTCAGCAGAAACATGGAAGAGCAGCTCATCATTGTGGTCCAGGGATTTCCTGAACTTTATGATTTGTCAAGCCCCCATTATTTTGATGCTAATAGAAGAAACAATGCATGGAGACGCATAGGCTTGGAGCTAGAGCGCAGCTGATGGTTGCTTAGAAACGGCAGACGCTTCCGGAGCGCAAGCGCCCGAACGCTTTGTTGATAAGGAAGAAAACGGCGCGCCTAGCGTTTTCCACGTGTTTTTAGGCGCGACATGTGAACGGCCCCTTAGGCAGGTAAGTTGAGGCAAGTTGGAGCTAAACTCTGCAGGACATCAGCCCTCCAGAACCAAGTTTGGACACCCCTGAGCTAAGGTGTATGCTCTAGATTAGGGTTGCCCAAACTCTGTCCTGGAGGGCCACTGTTTTGCAGAGTTATCTCTAACCCCAATTAGATGCCAGCTAACCAGCTAATCAAGCTCTTACTAGGCATGCTAGAAACTTACAGGCAGGTGTGTTGAGGCAAGTTGGAGCTAAACTCTGGTTGGCACTCCAGGACAGAGTTTGAGCACTACTGTTCTAGATGCAGTGATTTTAATTAGATTACCTTGTGATGTACTTGGAGATGTAGTCAAGTTTCCCAGAGAGCTTCCTAGCATCCTCTTCCAGCTTCTCAACAGACACGTCCACAATGGCGTTCAATTCAGGCATTGGAAGATTTGGTTCCTGGACCGGCAGCATCAGTAGAAGAAGGTCCACCATCCACCGAATCAACTTGGTGTGAACAGAAGTTACCTGATGACACATGATGAGATCATCACTCATAGCTTGGGAAACAGGCATCCAGTCCTGCTCCAGGAAGTCCACCTTCTTGCAGAGTTTAAGTTGAATCTTGGTTAAACATCTTTGTACCAGGTAATCAAGGTCTTCTGGATTACTCAAAACGTCCTGTGTTTCCCAAAGGAATCATAAGCATAAGTAGCTCATAGAGCAGTGGTGTCCAAACTCAGTTCTGGAGAGCCGGTGTCCTGCAGAGTTTAGCTCCAACCCAAATTAAACACACCTAAATCAGCTAATTAGAGGCTTAGTTGGCATACTAGACACTTCCAGGCAGGTGTGTTGAGGGAAGATGGAACTAAATTCTGCAGGACACTGGACCATGTTTGGACACCCCTGCCATAGAAACTCTTGGTACTTATATTATTACAACGTATTTGAGAAACGCAGCTGTCCTTCCCTAAGCCACAAGAGATGACAATCTTGTCTTGTCTAGCCCAGGTCTAAGGTTCTAAACTCTGCCGGAAGGTGACCTCCAGGAACAGGAATGAACATCCCTGACTTAGGGCATGCAAGAAACGTTACGCATTCCTGGAGCGTACCTCCTCATGAAGCCTCATATTTTCACAGTTGAAAAAGTTTTCTTGAGAGAACTGGAATTCCTTCAGTGCCTTTAGGACATCATCCATTTCAATCCTGTCACAGATTCCAACAGAGAAATTGCATATTAACTAGAAACACAAAACAAGTCCTGTGTGTTTTGTGTCTTTTGTGTGTTTCTGCCCATGTTTATGCGGGTCTATTTTGTTTAGGACACAAGGTATCTCACAAGTTTTTGCAAGATAACTATAATGCTTGATCCTTGCATCTCTCTTACTTGGTGTGAGGTTTCTTTTTAGCCCTGTCCCGTTCTGACTGTGTGCTGTCCACTAGCTGGAGAGCCTCCTTAGATAGATTCATCAAGTTGCCAAGAGCTTCCTCCAACTTGAGCCAATCACTCAAGGACTGCTCCTCTGAAAGTCCACTTAAGGACTTTAATTTTCTTGACCAGAACTCCGTATTTTCAATAAGCAACATTAGTGTTGCATGGATCCCTGCATAAACCACCAAGAGCAGATGTCAATATCTAGTGGAGAAACCAAACAAGACTATGTGAGGAGCTATGTACTCACCACTTTCTCCACTAATACGGATTCCCAGTTGGTTCTGGAGCTCAGTAATGGTCTTTGCCAGCTCCCTCATGGCCTCCTGGCCTTTAGGTGGTCCTCCTTCTGGACCAGAGTGTCTCCTAAAAAGCTGGAGACAAACCTCAATCCAGGACTCTTGGAGGTTTGCTAGCATTACAAGTGTTTCCTGACCAGACACTAGGTCCTCTCCTCCATAACGCTCACACTGCTGTGCCAGCACCTATAGGTGGATAGAGATAGCTGTAATCTTCACATTTAAAGTAGAAGGTAGAATGGTAATTCAGTAAGAAATAATGAAAATGATTGCTAACCGTTGACCATTGCTTCAGGTCTTGGGACAGCTCATCTTCTGAAGACTTGTCAATGTTCATATTAGGGTTCCTTATGAACCATAAGAGAGTGAAGTCAATAAAACATAACAAAAATACAAAGGAAAAAAGAATTTCCTTCACTGACCTTGATTTGTCTGAGTAAAACTTGTGCCACTTGACAACATCAGCGCGGACAGATTTGATGGTCTCGCGTTGTTTGCTTTCAGCTTCTCTGAGGTTCTCCATGAAGTTGGTCAGCTTATCTTTCCACTGCTCAGTCAATTCCATGATGTGAGAAACATCCTCAGAGTCCTGAGAATAAAAATAACATGGATATTACATTATTTTAAATATTAAAGTCTTGACAGAATAAAATATTAGGCACATCAAGTACCTTTGCTGTTAGGAAAACCGTGAAATGATCTGCAGTCTTGGCCCAGATCTGTTCACTAATATTTAGCCGTCTGACCAGATGAAGTTTATTGATCTTTATTATCTAAAAGAAATATGTGAGATATTTAAACTGAAAAATTTTAAATTCTTAATCTAACATTCAAGCAGAATGTCACAAAAAGTCACCTTGACTGCAAGACTGTAGGTGGCTTTTCTCCAGAGGTCCTTTTCATCATATAGCTGAGACATCTGTCCTTCAAGTCTCCTTCGCTGCAGCTCATAAAGCTCATGGTACTCTGCTACAATACTGCAGAAAAGTCACTTTTTTAACCAGTCAGACAATGAATCAGTATGAGTACACACTGTTTACATAGGTTTATTTCACGCACTTTGCATTGCGTTGCGACTCCTCCAGGGCTTTAGCGAGCTCCCCTTTGGCTTCCTCTGCCTCTTTGGACACATTCTCATCATGTTCTTTCATAGCACTTAGTTCCCTTTTACAGGTCAGATATAAACAAGGTTAAAATGAACAGATCACACTCAATTCACTATTCATAATTTGTATCCTGCTTACAAATTGAGTTTTGAAATGGAGCTTTTGAAGTGAATGATCTCTTCGGTGAGCCGGCGGTCTAGAGCCTTCTGTGCTAAGGTTTCTGTGTGTAGACCCTTCACCTGCCGTGGAATACGGTCGAGTAGGGCAACATACCTCTCCCTGAACAGGTGTAAGAGGAAATGCAGTCACTCTCTAATGAACACCCAGAAGAAAAAAACAGAGGTAAAACTGTGATGGAGACCTAATCTTGGCGAGAAGTTGTCCTCTCTCAACACATTCGACGCTGACCTGGCGGATCAGCTCGTGGAATACGATGTTGTAGATGTTCTGCTCGATTTGAACCAGCTCCAGTAAATTTTCAATCTGAAACATGATAAATATATTATAAAGATACACTTTTGTATTATTGTACAGGCCCGTAGCCAGGGGGGGTTCGGGTGGTTCGAACGAACCACCCCATATTGCCAAAGGTCCATAATTTAAATACATTTTTTTTTTAATAAACAAGTGTTCTTTTAAATAACGACATTGAATTAGTGTAAAAGCTTTAATTATTAAAGATGTCATAAATTTGGGCAAGGAAAGACAAGAATCGCATTATGGATTAAATGCGATAGTCATTTAAAGCATGCCACACGGACCGTTTATACTGTATCCGCTCAGATCACAGCAGCGGAGCGCAAATTCACTAAAGCAGACGCGTTTACTAGCGAGCACTAAACAGTGCTGTAAGATCCACAATGAAGCGCTTGAATTTAATAAAAGAACACAAATGACTTTGCGACTTAAACAGGCGAAACAGCGCTGACAAACAGGAGAAACACTGTGCGCGACGATACAGTCAGAATCATTTACCATGTTGTAGCCTTTTTATTTTACACTAACTGCACCATGGTATTGCGGTAGAAATGCGGAATATTATATTAATGTAGACATGTATTAACTGTAAAGAAGTAATGTAATATAAGTATAGTATAACATTTGTACTAAATTTATTTAGACCACTGTTCTTTATACAAATACATAGAAAATATGTGGGCTAGTTAATTTTTATACCATGGTGTTAAGGTGCTATAGGCCTATGTGTGTGTTTTTACTGGTTATCATGTATGCTACTAGCAAGGGTTCATTTTAATAACTCAAACAGTCAGAATAATTACATTTCACCATAAAAAATGAGCTTTGTTACAATTTTTACAGATGTTATTGTTTTTTATGAACATTATCTGAGCTGTAAATCATGATAGAGGTTTAATATTTTACTAGACATTGCTTTATCCCGCTCATTCAATATTAATTCTGCAGGTCTTAAAAAAGGAAACAAAAAGCCTTAATTTTGATTTAAAAAATCCTGCAGATACCATGTAGGCCTATATAGTTAAACAAAATTTCTTTCTTGATATTTGTGTTTTGAAAAGGAGGACACTGCATAGGGCCCAGAGGTTGAAAGGGGCCCAGAAAACTCAGTGCAGGGGTGTAGCATGGGTCAAGGAAGAACACGGTACTTTCTGACTAGAGGCAGTTCTGGACCCTTTTTAGATTTGTCATCAACTTTTTTATTTTTCTTGTTCAATTTGCACAGTGAACATAGTTGTAGCTCTTATTTTTGAACTCTCAAAATGCACCAAATTAATGGATTTACCTTTAAAATGTATAAAATTTTCTCCAGGGGGGCATGCCCCCGGACCCCCCTAGAGGGATGCACATTCACCCACCATTGTCTCTCAAAATCTTACATGACCATGCTGTGGGCCCTCAACCAACACCATTACCCCCTGATGTTTTGGCTCAAGCCAAGTTTTTTATTTAAATCCTACAAACACAAACTCAATTAGAAGTGTGTCAGTATAAAGGATCTGTGCATTTATTGCATTAACAATGTCAGTTGTGGCTCTTTATTAATTGCTTTAGGTATTTGTGTATATTTACTGAATAAGGTAGTACATGATCTTGGTAAGTTTGACCTCATTGTAGTAAATATGTTTGGTGCATCAAAAATCATGCTTATTAACTAAGATACCAACAGACATGCTAATCCAGCACAAACGTGCATGAGAAGTCACCAAAATGAAGTACGCGATTTGAACCTCATAATTAAATACAAAATGGGTGGGAACTGAAAAAGGTCCACTTTTTAAAAAAAAGAACCCCCCCTTCTGCTAGGCTGGCTACGGGCCTGTTGTATATCGTATATATTTAGTATAGTTGTGTACATCATCAATGTTAACATACCAACCTACATAAATCTGATTTATGGTGTTTATTTACTTGTTTGTGTAATTTTATTGCATATTTATACTTAAAAACTAAACTGCAAGAGTTTAATAGTGCCATTGTGGTGACTGTACAGTATAATGTACTGTAGTTGTGTAAATTACTTTATATTGCATTATTGTTAACAGTGTTGGGGAAAGTCACTTTTAAAAGTAATGCATTACAATATTGAGTTACTCCCTAAAAAAGTAACTAATTGCATAACTTTTGTGTTATTTTTAGTCATCAGGGCTTTTTGTCGTAACGAAAGTTACTTTTAAAAGTAATGCATTGCAATTTCATTACTTTTGTGTTACTTTTCGTCATCACGAAAGTTACTTTTAAAAGTAACGCTTTACAATATTGAGTTATTCCCAAAAATAGTAAATAATTGCATTACTAAGTTATTTTTTTTATGAAAGTAATGCGCTACTTTACTTTTGACAAAAGTAACTTTTGTATGCAAGTAATGCGTTACGTTACTTTTGCATTACTTTTTGTCATCCGGGCTTTTTGTCATCATGAAAGTTACTTTTAAAAGTGATGCATTACAATATTGAGTTACTCCGTAAAAAAGTAAATAATTGCATTACTTAGTTACTTTTTATAAAAGTAATGTGTTACATTACTTTTGTGTTACTTTTAGTTAACAGGGCTTTTTGTCATCACGAAACTTACTTTTAAAAGTAATGCATTACATTATTGCGTTACTCCCTTAAAAGTAACTAGTTTCATTACTTACTTTTTATAAAAGTAATGTGCTACATTACTTTTGTGTTAGATTTTGTCATCACAAAAGTTACTTTTAAAAGAAACAATTACAATATTACATTACAATATTGAGGTACTCCCTAAAACGTAACTAGTTTCATTACTTAGTTTCTTTTTATGAAAAGTACAATATTGAGTTATTCCCCAAAACAGTAAATAATTGCATTATTATCTTTTTATGAAAGTAATGAATTACGTTACTTTGGACAAAAGTAACTTTTGTATAAAAGTAATGTGTTACATTACTTTTGTGTTACTTTTTGTCATCAGGGCTTTTTGTCATCACGAAAGTTACTTTTAAAAGTAATGCATTACAATATTGAGTTACTCTCTAAAAAGTAACTAGTTTCATTATTTAGTTACTTTTTTATAAAAGTAATGCGTTACATTACTTTTGTGTTACTTTTTGTCATCACGAAAATTACTTACAATATTGAGTTATTCCCGAAAACAGTAAATAAGTAAATAAAAAAATTATTTTTGTATGCAAGTAATGCGTTACGTTACTTTTGCATTACTTTTTGTCATCCGGGCTTTTTGTCATCATGAACGTTACTTTTAAAAGTGATGCATTACAATATTGAGTTACTCCCTAAAAAAGTAACTAGTTTCATTACTTAGTTACTTTTTATAAAAGTAATGTTACATTACTTTTGTTACTTTTTGTCATCACGAAAGTTACTTTTAAAAGTAAAGCTTTACAATATTGAGTTATTCCCAAAAACAGTAAATAATTGCATTACTAAGTTTTTTTTTATGAAAGTAATGCGTTACGTTACTTTTGACAAAAGTAACTTCTATGCAAGTAATACGGTATGTTACTTTTGCGTTACTTTTTCTCATCATGAAAGTTACTTTTAAAAGTAATGCATTACAATATTGAGTTACTCCCTAAAAAAGTAACTAGTTTCATTATTTAGTTACTTTTTATAAAAGTAAAAAAAAGTAACTTCATTTTTGCATTACTTTCTGTCATCACGAAAGTTACTTTTAAAAGTAATGCATTACTTTTAAAAAGTAACTAGTTTTATTACTTAGTTACTTCTTATAAAAGTAATGTGTTACATTACTTTTGTGTTACTTTTTGTCATCACGAAAGTTACTTTTAAAAGTAACTAGTTTCATTACTTAGTTACTTTTTATGAAAGTAATGTTACATTACTTTTGTGTTACTTTTAGTCATTAGGGCTTTTTGTCATCGCGAAAGTTACTTTTAAAAGTAATGCATTACAATATTGAGTTACTCCCTAAAAAAGTAAATAACTGCATTACTCAGTTACTTTTTATTAAAGTAATGCGTTACGTTACTTTTGACAAAAGTAACTGTATGCAAGTAATGCGCTACTTTACTTTTGCATTACTTTTTGTCATCATAAAAGAAACAATTACAATATTACATTACAATATTGAGGTACTCCCTAAAACGTAACTAGTTTCATTACTTAGTTAATTTTTAATGAAAAGTAACATTACTTTTGTGTTACTTTTAGTCATCAGGGCTTTTTATCATCACGAAAGTTACTTTTAAAAGTAATGGATTACAATATTGAGTTGCTCCCTAAAAAGTAAATAATTGCAATACTTTTTTATGAAAGTAATGTATAACGTTACTTTTGACAAAAGTAACTTTTGTATGCAAGTAATTTGTTACGTTACTTTTGCATTACTTTCTGTCATTAGGGCTTTTTGTCATCATGAAAGTTACTTTTAAAAGTAATGCATTACAATATTGAGTTACTCCCTAAAAAGTAACTAATTGCATTACTAAGTTACTTTTTATGAAAGTAGTGCGTTATGTTACTTGTACGTTACTTTTTGTCATCATGAAAGTTACTTTTAAAAGTAATGCTTTACAATATTGAGTTATTCCCAAAAAAGCTTTACTTTTTATGAAAATAATGTTACATTACTTTTGTGCTACTTTTGCGTTACTTTTTGTCATCACGAAAGTTACTTTTAAAAGTAACGCATTACAATATCGCGTTACTCCCTAGTGTCCTTTAGCTACTTTTTATGAAAGTAATGCATTACGTTACTTTTGAGGTACTTTTTGTCATTACAAAGTTGCTTTTTTAAATATTTTTTTACACTTTTATTTATTTATTTGTAGCATTTTTTTCTAACTAACCTGCGAGAGTTCGGATAGCTCTTGAAACTCTTGATGGACACCTGCTTTTTCCAACATTTTGTCCATGACCTTCATTAACTGTATCACCTCAAGACGTCCACTTGGTTTCCTAGTGGTTGTTTAGAAATGATAATAAATATTAATATTAATAGAAATCATTTGACATAGTGGTTGTTTAAATATATAAATGTTTATAATAGTAATATTATTATTAATAATATTTTTCAAATAACTAAATGATAGATAGATAGATAGATAGATAGATAGATAGATAGATAGATAGATAGATAGATAGAAAGATAGACAGATAGATAGAGCAGCTCACATTGATGGAAAGACTCTTAGCTTCTGTTTGTCATCTTCTAGGAGAACCGTGAATTTGCTATAAAAGGAATGAAAACAAATAAAGCAAAGTACTTGTTTAGCTGTAGAACAACAAGATCGATGTTCTTACTGACCAAAGCTGACTGACTTACTCATCATAGCACTGCAGTCCCTTGAGGCCTTTGTTTTTTATGATGTGATATTCTTCCGGGATCAATGTTTCCAGAGAACTCACGTCCTTCAACCCAAAAAACAACACAAAGTTTCAACATACAAAAAGACATTAAGAATTTAGCACCAGATTCAGATTATTCTCCTGTCACTTGCATTTTGATCTCCGTCAGCGCAGCTTCTTTCAGCCATTGCCGGAAGAGGCACTTGAGCATCACAAAGAAAGGATACATCTCTGTTCAGATTCAAACAAACAAAGTGAGCTAGAAAATCTCTTGGCCTGTTATGTATAAATGTATGTTATGCATAATGATTCTTTCCAACCTTCCAGCTCCAGTCAGAGAGGTCGGCTGGTTGAGAAAGTATTGGTATTTCTTGCGTCTAGCTGGATGGTGCCACACTGCATCAGGGCGATGTATTAAACAAACCTGGAAAAATAGGTAAAAAGAGCTGGTTAGGTATTAGAAACAATGTGAAAAAGAGAAAGGTGGTGAAGTGGCACAAACCTTAAAGTCCTTTGGAGTTTTGGTTAATCTGAGGGGTCCGAGTCTGTCTTGAGGACATGCGGTGGATGTTAAAGTTGCAAGAAGCTCGTCTGGAATTAAATCATCACGCACTTGCAGGCTGCTTCTGTCTTTTACAGGTGTCCTCTCACTCACCTCAGGAAGATCTGCCACCACTAGACAGATGAACCACATTAAATAGATACAAAAACATATATATAGATAGATAGATAGATTTGTCACACTTTAATGTTTCAGATCATTAAACTAATTTAAATATTAATCAAAGATAACACAAGTAAACACAACATGCAGTTTTTCTTTTGTCTTTTATTATGAAGGGAAAACAAAATCCAAACCCACATAGCCCTGTGTGAAAAAGTGTTTCCCCCTAAACTTAATAACTGGTTGGGCCACCCTTAGCAGCAACAACTACAATCAAGCGTTTGCAATGAGTCTGTTACAGCGCTGTGCGGGAATTTTGGCGCACTCATCTTAGCAGAATTGTTGTAATTCAGCCACATTGGAGGGTTTGAGAATGAACCGCTTTTTTAGGTCAAGCCACAGCATCTCAATAGGATTCAGGTCAGGACTTTGACTAGGCCACTCCAAAGTCTTCATTTTGTTTTTTTTTCAGCCATTCAGAGGTGGATTTGCTGGTGTGTTTTGGATCATTGTCCTGCTGCAGAACCCAAGTTCGCTTCAGCTTGAGGTCACAAACAAATGGCCGGACATTGTCCTTCAGGATTTTTTGGTAGACAGCAGAATTCATGGTTCCATTTATCACAGCAAGTCTTCCAGGTCCAGAAGCAGCAAAACAGCCCCAGACCATCACACTACCACCACCATATTTGACTGTTGGTATGATGTTCTTTTTCTGAAATGCTGTGTTACTTCTACGCCAGATGTAATGGGACACACACCTTCCAAAAAGTTCAACTTTTGTCTCGTCAGTCCACAGAGTATTTTCCCAAAATTCTCGGGGATCATCAAGATGTTTTCTGGCAAAACTGAGACGAGCCTTTATGTTCTTTTTGCTCAGCAGCGGTTTTCGTCTTGGAACTCTTGGAACATTGACCTTAACTGAGGCAAGAGGCAGTTCTTTATATGTTGTTGTGGGGTCTTTTGTGATCTCTTCGATGAGTCGTCGCTGCGCTCTTGGGGTAATTTTGGTTGGCCGGCCACTCCTGGAAAGTTCACCACTGTTCCATGTTTTGGCCGTTTGTGGATAATGGCTCTCACTGTGGTTCGCTGGAGTCCCAAATATTTAGAAATGGTTTTATAACCTTTTCCAGACTGACAGATCTCAGTTACTTTCTTTCTCATTTGTTCCTGAATTTCTTTGGATCTCAACATGATGTGTAGCTTTTGAGGATCTTTTGGTCTACTTCACTTTGTCAGGCAGGTCCTATTTAAGTGATTTCTTGATTGCGAACAGGTGTGGCAGTAATCAGGCCTGGGCGTGGCTAGTGAAACTGAACTGATGCTGCGTTCCAGGCAGGTTTTTTAACTGGTAAATCACCACTTTAAACCACGACTCACAACTTTGTAGTGTTCCAGGCAAGTCAAGCCAAACTGCCTGGGCACATTTATGAATTATTATTATTTTTATATTATTATTATTATTATTATTATTATTATCACCGGCAGCCATATCATCCTGTAGCCCAAGACTGGTCGCCCACTGAAGCTAAGCAGGGCTGAGCCTGGTCAGTACCTGGATGGGAGACCTCCTGGGAAAACTAGGTTGCTGCTGGAAGAGGTGCTAGTGAGGCCAGCAGGGGGTGCTCACCATGTGGTCTGTGTGGGCCCTAGCATCCCAGTATAGTGACGGGGACACTATACTGCCAAAAAGCACCGTCCTTCGGATGAGACGTTAAACCGAGGTCCTGACTCTCTGTGGTCATTTAAAAATCCCAGGATGTCTTTCAAAAAGAGTAGAGGTGTGACCTCGGCATCCTGGCCAAATTTGCCCATTGGCCTCTGACCATCATGGCCTCCGAATCATCCCCATATTCCGATTGGCCTCATCACTCTGTCTCCTCTCCACCAGTCAGCTGGTGTGTGGTGGGCGTTCTGGCGCACTATGGCTGCTGTCGCATCATCCAGGTGGATGCTGCACACTGGTGGTGGATGAGGAGATACCCCTGACACTGTAAAGCGCTTTGAGTGTCTAGAAAAGCGCTCTATAAATGTAACGAATTATTATTAATTTGATTGCAACGTTATATTGTCCTAAGCTCTATTTTTCCACCGTGTACTACTTGCATAAACACCGCACCCATTAGTGCTGACATTGTTGTTTCGCGGGCTATGTTACGTCAGAACTCGTAACTGGGAGTACATCGATCTAGTACGAGTTCACGAGTGGGAAGTCATGGGTTTGACTGCCGTTCCAGTGCACTTTCACGGGTAGAAGGTTGGAAAAACACGGGTTACGGGTTGCCTGGAACGCGGCATGAAACTGAAGATATGTTTTAACGGGAGGGGGGCACTTTTTCACACAGGGCCATGTGGGTTTGGATTTTGTTTTCCCTTCATAAAAAAAAACTCTTTGGGTTAAAAACTGCATGTTGTGTTTACTTGTATTATCTTTGATTAATATTTAAATGTATTTGATGATCTGAAACATTAAAGTGTGACAAACATGCAAAAAAAATTAAAAATCAGGAAAGGGGCCAACACTTTTTCACACTGTATGTATCTATAAATCTATGTAAAAAAAAAAAAAAAAAAAAAAAGATGTTAAAATATAAATAAAAAATAAGAAAAATCAAAAAGTTTGTGATGTGGAATAAATATTTATAATTATATATATAGAATAAATATTATTGAATAATGAATAATAATACGATATAAAAAGGGTGGGTTGTTTCAACCCAATTTTGGGCCAAATATGGACTAACCCAACTGTTGGGATACATTTTTTAATTAAATTTTTAACCCAACAAATGGGTTACTTCATATTTGACTTAAAATTGGGTTGAAACAACCCAGGATTTTTTCAAATGTAATAATAATAATAATAATATAGTTTATCAATTCTGGCTTATAAAATAATGTTAGATCTGATAAGCAATTGGCCAGTATTATTTTAGATCTGATAAGCAATTGGCCAGTATTAAAATGTAATATTTTGTTTCAAATAAATAAGTAAATAATGTAGTTGGTGATATGGAATGACTGACTGACTGAATAAATAAATAAATAAATAAATAAATAAATATTGAGAATAAAATAATATAGTAGGTGATGTGGAATAATAAATAACTAAACAAATATTATTTTATAATATTTAAATTAAAAAAATCTTAATTTATATTGGCAAATAAAGATACGTAATAAATAATAGTGATAAATAAATAAAAGTTGCAGAAATAAATAGTTTTATAATAAATTGGAATAAATAGATGCATGAATGAATATAAAAATGAAATATATTTTAAGATGAATTAAGAACAAAGTAGGTGACTAGGCATTAATAAATTAATAAATAAACAAGAATAATAATAGAAACGGTTTGTGATGTGGCAAATAAATATTACAAATGTGACCCTGGACCACAAAACCAGTCTTAAGTCGCTGGGGTATATTTGTAGCAATAGCCAAAAATACATTGCATGGGTCAAAATTTTTGATTTTTCTTTTATGCCAAAAATCATTAAGAAATTAAGTAAAGTTCATGTTCCATGAAGATTTTTTGTAAAATTCCTACTGTAAACATATCAAAATGTAATTTTTGATTTGTAATATGCATTGTTAAGAACCCTTATTTGGACAACTTTAAAGGTGATTTTCTCAGTCTTTTTGATTTTTTTGCATCCTCAGATTTCTGATTTCAAATAGATGTATCTCAGCCAAATATTGTCCTATCCTAACAAATCATACATCAATAGAAAGCTTATTTATTGAGCTTTCATATGATGTATAAATCTCAGTTTTGTCAAATTTAACCTTATGACTGGTTTTGTGGTCCAGGGTCACAAATAAAAAAACTTGGTGATAGATAGATAGATAGATAGATTAGATAGATAGATAGATAGATAGATAGATAGATAGATAGATAGATAGATAGATAGATAGATAGATACCAAAGAATGCTGTAATAGAACAAATACATAAATATTAGCCTAACATTGAAGTTGTTGATGTAACGTTAGCTTTGAAAAAGTAAGATTAAAAAAGAAAACAGTATGTTATTATTGAGTTGACTCACTGTTATTGACAGCATTGCTCGATCTCTTCGTCCTGCGGCTCTCGGGTTTTGCTCCATCCGGAGGAGACGGGCTGCACTTGACGGACACCGACATAGCTATTGAGACCGTCTAAACTCGCTGGACACTGTTTACAGATGAATAACCGCGGAAAAGACGCAAAGGCGCTAAAACGTTCAACTTTCTGCCGTTCTCCATGCTGTAGCGCTCCAGACAACGCATAAAGTTTGGCTACTGCGCACGAGTTGCTCCAAAACAGCAGCTAATAAAAGTTTGTTGCCATGGACGCGTCGCGTATCTACGTAACTTTCCACAGTTACAGAATCACACTCCAGAGACTCTTCTGACTAACATGAAGACGACACTTTAATCATTTGGTTTTCTTCTATTGATAGCATACGTTGTTTCCTGTGGTAAAATTAATCCTTTTTAAATATTCATAAGTTGTTTCATTAATAATTTAGCGGGTCAATGATACCATGGCAGCCAAACAAATGAGTTTAAGGTTTACATCTTGGAGAGAAAAAGTTGCTTGTTATTGTTGTCTAAAACTAAAATTCATAAAACTAAGATTCATATTCATGAGTCATTTTAATTAAGCTGAAATAAAGTAAACAATGAAAAACTAAAATTTAGAAAGTTTGCCCAGCTACCTCAAAATAAAATAATAAATAAAGTTATACAAAAAAAAAATAAAACCCCAAAAGTAATACAAATGATGACAGCACATAACAAAATGACTATAAGTTAAACTTAAAGTAATACGACAACTGAAAATATAAAAATTAAAGCTGCAATAAGATATAATAATAACAATAATATAGCATATCAATTCTGGCTAATAAGATTCTTCATAGTTATATCTGATAAGCAACTGGCCAGTATTAAAACTTAATATTATTTAGTTTAAATAAATTAAAAACACAAAAAATTATAATAATTAAAGCTACAATAATATTAGATATAATAATGATAATAATAATAATAATAATATTTATAAATAATATTATTGTAATATTTAGTTTAAATAAATAAATAAAAAAGCTACAATAATATTAGATATAATAATGATAATAATAATAATAGTATAGTATAAATTCTGGCTAATATATTTATATCTTATTAAAATTTAATATTATTTTGTTTAAATAAATCAAAAATAGAACAAATTAAAACAAACATTAAAGCTTCAATAATAATAATAATAATAATACAGTATATAAATTCTGGCTAATATAAATAGCTATATCTGATTAAAAAGTAATATTATTTTGTTTAAATAAATCAAAAATTAAACACAAATAAAAAATATAAAGATTAAAAATTTAAATATAATAATATTAATATAGTATATCAATTCTGGCTAATATATCTAATTAAATTTTTATATTATTTAGTTTAAATAAATAAAAAATTAAAGCTACAATAATATTACATTTAATAATAGCAATAATTCTAATATAGGTAGTTATATCTGATTCAAATGTAATATTATTTTCTTTAAATAAATCTAAAAACAAAAGAAATATATAAACATTAAAGCTACAATAATAATAATAATAATTTAGTATACCAATTCTGGCTAATATAGTAGTTATATATGATTAAAATGTAATATTATTTTGTTTAAATAACATTATTGTGATATTATTATGTTTAAATAATATTCTTTTGTATAAATAAAAAATAAAACACAAATCTAAAAATTAAAGTTACAATAATATTAGACATAACAACAACAACAACAATATAGTATATCAATAGTTATATCTGAATAAAATGTAATATTATTTTGTTTAAATAAATCAAAAATAGAACAAATAAAAAATATAAAGCTTAAATAATAATAATAATAATAATAATAATACAGTATATAAATTCTAGCTAATATATATAATTATATCTGATTAAAATGTAATATTATTTTGTTTAAATAAATCAAAAATAGAACAAATTAAAAAATATAAACAACATTTTTAATAATAATATTAATAAATAATACAGTATATAAATTCTGACTTGTATAGATAGCTATATCTGATTAAAATGTAATATAATTTTGTTTAAATATGTCAAAAATAAAACACAAATAAAAAAATTAAAGATTAAAGCTTCAATAATAATAATAATAATAATAATAATAATAATAATAATAATAATAATAATATAGTATATTAATTCTGGCTAATATAACTAATATTTTATATCATTTTGTTAAAACATTTTTTTTTAAATAAATAAATGTTATATATATATATATATATATATATATATATATATTTAAACATTAAAGGTACAATAATAATAAATTAGTATATTTATATTAGTATATTAAAATGCTTAAAAAACACAAATAAAAAAAAGAAAGCAACAATAATATTAGATATAATAATAATAGTAATAATTCTGGCTAATATAGATTGTTATATCTGATTAAAATGTAATATTAGTTTGTTAAAATAATAATAATAATAATAATAATAATAATAATAGTACAGTATATAACTTTTGACTAATATAGATAATGTTATATCTGATAAGCAACTGGCCAATATCAAATTTAATATTATTTTGTTTTTAATGAATAAAAAATAAATACGTTGAAGTACTAAAATTACTAAAGATAAAACTGAAATAAAAATGAAGCTTTACAAAAATATAAAACCCCCAAAATGAATACAAATGACAACAGCACATAACAAAATGACTAAAAGTTGAACTTAAATTAATATGAAAATTGACAAATATAAAAATAAAAGCTACTCTAATATTATACATAACTAAAAATATTAATAAATACTATATAAATTATACAAACGTTTTTTTTCCTTTCTTTACAAAATGTGATTATAAACCATATTATGATTTGTAATTACAATTTTTATTGTTAAAATAAACATTTACTGAATAAAACATACTATGGTATATCATCCAAATTTGAGGTAAGGCTTCGTGTCCACATCTCCGTTTTTTATTCACAATCAGAATTTGAGATAAAATACATTCCTACCTTAAAAAATGATTTCCAGCAATCACCTGTTTTCAATCAAATCTGATATTCAGTCTATACTGTATGTTTTAATGATATGTGCATTATCCCAGATAATCTAATACATACATGGTACCTAAATCTTCATCCTCTAAGTCTAATATACATGAAAAACTGGATTCCATAAACAACACTTGATTGAATGCAATACCCACTTGTATTTTGTATGTAACTGATAACGACAGAGACAGAGATTGATCTGGAGGTAGCCGTGGCTCTGAGTGCACTTCAGTCTCACTGGAGGATCTTATGGTAGGGGTGCAGCTTGAGGGAAGACGTGAACGCGCGGATGTCTGTTATGCTGGTGGCTTTGGCGAGGATGGGTGAAGCGGGGAGGAAGGTGAGCTCGGACACGTCCCCATAAGTGGAAGTCTTCGTTTCTGTATCCTGAGTCTCGGCTGAACTGGATTGATCAACTCCATGGGTTTCCTTCTCTTTCTCTCCGAATCCAACCACCTGTTCGGATCGTAGAGTGATTTAGTAAATGCTAACATGATCAACAGTTTAGTTGTTATATAGTTTGTAATGACCATTATCTAATAATACTTATTCTAATTATCTAATCTAATAGATTCAGTAAATAAACAACATACATGTATACTTAGTTTTCTACTGCTTTCGTGTCTGTGCTCCATGAAGAAAGTTAGCAGTTCATCTTTGGTAACATTCTTTAGGACTTCAATCTGTTGGGTAAAACAACATGTTTTTTTTCTCAAAGAATAAAAATCATCGCAAATAATGTCGAATAAAGAACAAGAACTGAAATCCGAAGGCAATAAAAATCTGGCTGATATAGATAATGTTTTATCTGATAACCAAGAAATGGCCAGTGTAAAAATTCTATATTATTTTGTTAAAATATATCTATCTATCTATCTATCTATCTATCTATCTATCTATCTATATATATATATATATATATATATATATATATATATATATATATATTAATTTTATATACTACAAAAATCAAGGCATAAATAAGGCTGGTGATGTTGCATGCATAAATAAATAAATGCCAATGCAAAAACATAATATAAAATACATATTAATTTTAACAAAAAACAAGGCATAAATATATGAAACTAAATTAAAAAATTAAATAGTAAGACTACTTAATAAGATTGGGTATGTGTAATAAATATTTTTATATTTTTTGTGGTGATGTGGCATAAATTTTGGTGGCATAATGTGGCATAAATATAGGAATAAAATAAATATATAACATATATATATATATATATATATATATATATATATATATATATATATATATATATATAAATATAATAATAAATAAATATTCTTTGGTGGCATAATGTGGCATAAATATAGGAATAAAATAATAAATATTCAAAATATTAAAATAAAATAAAAATACACTGGCACGATTAATAAAAAAATTAAATAAGTAACAAAAATAAAATATTAAATATGTGGAATAAAAAATAAATACATGTTAAACCAAAACCACTGTTGATGTGGCATAAATATAGAAATAAAATAAAATAATTTAAGCTAGTAATGTTGCATAAATATACTTTATAAGATATTATAAGATTAAAATTAAATATTAACACTAATATATAAGGTTGGGTACATGGAATAAACAAACAAATAAACAAACTAAAGAAAAACTGGTGATGTGACATAAATGTAGGAATAAAATAAAATATATAATAATTTTAACAAAAATGTTAACGTGGCATTAATATATGAAATAAAATAAATGTGGAACAAAAAAATAAATAATTTTTTGGTCACGTGGGATTAATATAGGAATAAAATATTCAATATTCAAATATTCAAATAAGATGTAAATATATTGTCATGAATATATTAAAAATGTAAATAATTAACAAAAATAAAATATTAAATATGTGAAATAAATAAATAAATACATGCTAAACCAAAACCAGCTGTGATAATGAATATAATAAATAATAATAAATATAGAAATAAAATAAAATAATTTATTTAAAAAAAACAAAAAAGCTAGTAATGTTGCTTAAATATACTTAAAAAAATTAAATACTTAAACTAATACTTAAAATAAATTAAAAAATAAATTTAAATAAAATGTTAACACTAATATATAAGGTTGGGGGTATGGAATAAACGAACAAACAAACAAAACAAAAACGTTAGCAACGTGGCATAAATATATGAAATAAAACTGAAAAAATAATAAAATATTAACACTAATAAATAAGGTTGAGTATGTGGAATAAACAAATAAATTAATTAATTAATGCGCAAACAAAGAGTTAGTGATGTTGCATCTAAAATAGAATGAAATATAATAAAATAAAAAATAAGACTAATAAATAAGGTTGGGTATGAGGAATTAATTAAATAACAAAAATATTTGGTGATTAGATATAAATATAGGATTAAAATAAATTATATATTTTTTCTAGCAAAAAAGTTAGCAATGAGGAATATATAAAATAAAATAAAATAAGAAGACTAATAAATAAGGTTGGGTTCATGGAAAGAATGAATGAATAAAAAAAATGTTGGTGATATGGCATAAATTTAAAATGAAATAAAATCAATAAATATTAAATCTAACAAAAAAAAAAGGCTGTTGTTGTGCCATAAATTCATAAAATAAAATGAATATTAAGACTAACAAAAAAGGTTGGGTATATGGCATAAACAAATTTTACAAAAATGGTTGGTAATGTGGCATAAATAAAAAAAATAATTAATGAAAAATTGTTGGTGGAACAAATAAACCAATAGATAGATTAGATTATAAATTTATAAATTACAATTTTATACTATCCAAATAAATGAAAACAAAAACAAAAAACTAAAACCAGTCGTTTTAATGTGAATTCACATTATATTGTACAGTATGAAAATAAATATTTAAACTATACTTAAATGTTATTTGAATATTTGAATATTGAATATTTTATTCCTATGTTTATCCCATATCACCAAAAACATTTTTTTGTTTATTCCACATACCCAACCTTATTTATTAGTCTTAATATTTGTTTTTTTAATTTTATTACAAAATGTACATTTTGAGGCTTGCTGGATTATATTTAAAAGTATTACTAGATAAAGCATGAGTAATAACGAAGAATAGGAATATATGGAGAGATTTCTCACTTCTTTATTGAGCCTGTCAAAGACATACTGCTGTGTGACCACTTCAAACCAGTTCCTGTCCACTTCTTCCCCTAACTGCGTGTCTTCACACTCCTTCAGCTTGATCAGGGCTGTCACTTGAGTTTGAAAAGCCTCGTCTGACAAGTTAACCATCTTCTGCCCAAAGCTGACTAGAAAAGCTTCAATTTTTCCCTCCACAAAGTCAGTGCTACGAGAGTAAAATGCAAGAACAAAACGTTACTAATATTCACAAAGAAAACGAAGATTAACGTCTAGTTTTCCACACAAATCTTGCCTGAACTTGGTCGCCTGAGTCTCAACGGTAACTGAGAAGCCAAGGACACCGGAGGTGTTTCTGCAGGACGGGTACACCTGATACCTGATGGAAGAGTCGAACAAGATCTGCGTTGTTGCAGAAATATTTAGACATTGAAAGACAGTATGAAAGACGAGGCTTTATAACTGACCCTAGGGTTTCCTTTGTCCTTAGGAAATCAAAGCAGGGTTCTTCCATGTGCATCTGATGAACACAATTTTTAAAAAAAAAGGACAATCATGGTACTTTTAGTTTAAACATTGATAAAACTCACCACGAGCAGCTCCATCAGTGTGTGTTCCCGCAAGTTCTTCAGCCCTGTCTGGAAACAAAACACAACTTTTCACACAAAGCTGCTAAACAGTGTGAGAAGATCTGAAATATAGCATTTGAGTCACATGGACTTCTAGCTGACTATCACCTGATAGTACACTGTGACTTCGGAGTTAGCGTCCGCTTTATTGAGGGACTGGACTTTACATAAGTGGTGTGTTTGTGGTAACTCCACCACTCGGAACAGGACAGGAGGTTCAGCTGGAGGAGGTTTATACTGGAGTTTACTGTAAAACACCATGATGTTGTATTTGTTAGTAAATAAATTACATTAAAAGATATTACATGTATTCTTGACTAACCCAGCAGTTATCAGATTTCTTTTTGGTGACGCTCCTGTTAAAATTCGAAAAAATGTTTTTTCTTATGAACATAAAAAATCTATCAAATATACAACGTTTTTTGTAATATAAAGTGATTTTATTTTATTTTTAACCTGATAAAGTAACACGCATTACATGTAACACATTGCCTCAACATAAACAAAACATAATTTTATAATATATAAAAAATGTACTATTGTAGCCATATATTCTTGTACAGTGCCTTGCGAAATTATTCACACCCCTTCATTTTTTTCACATTTTGTTATGCTGCTGCCTTATGTTAAACTACTTGAAATTACTTTTTTTTCCCCACATCAATCTACACTCCCTACTCCATAATGGCAAAGCAAAAAAATAGGGTTTTAACATTTGTGCAAATTTATTAAAAATACAAAACTGAAAAGATCCCGTTGCATAAGTATTCATACCCTTTTCTGGGACACTCGACATTTAGCTCAGGAGCATTCATATTGCTTCTAGATGTTACAACACTTGGAGTGTAGTTAAACTGTGGCAAATTCATTTGAATGAGTATGATTTAGAAAGGCACACACCTCTCAGAAAAGGTCTAACAGCTGAAAATGCATATCAGAGCAAAAACCAAGTCCTGAGGTGAAGATAACTGCCTGTAGAGCTCAGTGACAGACTTGCGTTAAGGCAATGATCTAGGGAAGAGTTCAGAAAAAAATCTGCTGCACTGAAGGTACACAGAAGCATTGTCCATAATGGAAGACGATTGGAACAACTAGGACTCTCGAAAATGTCTGCCAGCCCCCATCCAAGCTGACAGAGCTTGAGAGGTGAAAAGGTGAGGCAAAGAATGGCAGATAATTGCCAAACGCAGATGTGCAAAGCTTGTCACATCATATCCAAAAAGACTTGAGGCTGTAAAGGTGCTTCAACTATGTACTGAGTTAAGGGTATGAATACTTCTGCAATGTACTTATTTCAGTGTTTTATTTTTTATAAATTTGTAAAATTAGAAAAACTAGTTTAAAACAGTTTAACATAATGCTGCAACAAAAAATGTAACAAAAACGAAGGGGTATGAATACTTTTGCAAGGCACTGTAAGTAAATACAGTTTTATTTTGTTATTTTACCTCCAAAAAGTAAGCTGATAATGTAACACCCATTACATGTAACAAGTTACAGAAATATTAATGATTTTATTAATAAAATACACAATATGAACTTTTGTAAGCATAACTTTTTCTAAGTAAAACGTTTTGTAATTAAATAAATGAAAAGTGATTTTATTTCGTTATTTTACTTCTAAAAAGTAATTTGATAACGTAACATGAATTAGATGTATCAAGTTACCTCAACAATAACAAAATATAATCTTATAATTAATAAAAAGTTAATGCATTTTTGCAAGTAAATTGAATAAATAATAATAAAAAAATATTTTGTTTACCTTCAAAAAGTAATCTGGTAATGTAACACTTGTTACCTAAACATTAACAATTTTTTATATAAAACACATCAAATGAACTTTTGCAAGTTTACCCTTTTCTAAGAAGAACTTTTTGTAATTAAATAAATAAAAAGTCATATTATTTAGTATCTTGATAACATAACAAGAATTACATGTAACACGTTACCTCAACAATAATAAAAAAGAATTTTAAAACATATAAAAAATTAAATATTGTTAGTATATATTCTTATAAGTAAATTGAATAAATAAAAAGTTTTTTGTTTTTTAAACTCCAAAAAGAAACTTGATAATGTAACACTCATTACTTGTAACATGTTCATTACACCTAAACATTAACATTTTTAAAAATAAAATATAAAAATGAACTTTTGTAAGATTAACTTTTTCTAAGTAGAATGCTTTTTAATGAAATGAGAAGTGATTTTATTGAGTTATTTTACTTCCAAAAAGTAACCTGATAACGTAATGTGCATTTCATGTAACTTGTTACCTCAACAATAATAAAAAATTATTATATAATATATAATAATCTTACGTAAGTATACATTGTTGTAAATAAATTGAATAAATAAAAAGTTTTTTGTTATTTTACCTCAGAAAAAGTAAACTTATTATATCTTATTAACTTATTATATTAAAAAAATAAATAAACTTTTGTAAGTTTAACTTTTCCTAAGTAAAACTTTCTGTAATTAAATAAATGAAAAGGTATTTTACTTAGTTCTATTACTTCCAAAAAGTTGAATAACATGCATTGCATGTGACACGTGCTTCTATTATATCGTATCTAACGAACAGAAGAAGCATTCAACTTACTTTATAAAATACTGTAGAAATTCCTTGGATTCCTGTTTGTGCAAAAAATTGTACAAAAATTAGAAGAGTACAGTGTACTTTCTCAAAATGAAACAAATCATCACTAAGACTCACAGCACTTGTGAAGTTCCCTTGTGTGAGTCCTTCCACGAATAACTCAGCCTTGAAGCGATTCACAAAGTCCATGAGATCAGTCACACTGAGGTCTGCCATGATGGCTTCATACTTCTGCATCACAGACCAGCGGTGGTGCTCCAGGATCTGCAGTCGGACATCTCTGAAACACAGGAAGTCAGACTTCATCTGCATCAAATAATGCAAACGCAGATAGATTGCGACGGTTTGAAATCAGTGGTTACTCACTTTCCAAGCAGATCTGGTTTAATGAGAATTATGTAGTAGGTTTTCTTTAGCTGTTCAATGAACATGCTAAACACGTTTGGAGTGGCGCTGAAGTCTGCCAGGTGATCCACGATCAGGTTCAGAAGCAGCTAAAGGATTAAAAAAAGAAGTTTTACTGGCAGAACTAGTCTGTTCAATGAATCAGATTGGTTTCAGATAGATTCAGA
Source organism: Garra rufa (assembly GCF_049309525.1). Lineage (NCBI taxonomy): Eukaryota > Metazoa > Chordata > Actinopteri > Cypriniformes > Cyprinidae > Garra > Garra rufa. The sequence goes on along the minus strand of NC_133367.1, from coordinate 26,475,989 downwards.
CAGATTATACTCACAGGCAGTTTGTGGTTGAATCCTTTGAGTCTGATGAACAAGCCGTGGTCTCCAGGAACTAACATATACTCCAGCTGAGCCATTTCAGCGTCATATGCCGGCTCCGCCAGATTATGAGCCAGAATATTCACAAAGAGATCAAACAGGACCAGACTGGAAAGGGGAAAAAGAACAATTTACATGGAACATGTATTATTTTTTCCAAGGAATAATCTCGCAATTCTAACTTTTTTCTCTGAATTCTAAGTTTACATTTCACATTTCTGTCTTTTTTCCTCTCCATTTGAGTGTACATCTCCCATTTATGTTTTTTTCCCTCTAAATTCTGAGTTTACATTTCGCATTTCATTTTTTTTCTCTGAATTCTAAGTTTACATCTCCCATTTCTGTTTTTTCCCCTTTAAATTCTGAGTTTACATTTCACATTTTAGTTTTTTATCTCTGAATTCTGAGTTTACATCTCGCATTTCTTTTTCTTTTCTGAATTCTTCTACATTTCGCATTTCATTTTTTTTCTCTGAATTCCAAGTTTACATTTCACATTTCTGTCTTTTTTCCTCTCCATTTGAGTTTACATCTCCCTTTTCTGTTTTTTTCCCCCTATAAATTCTGAGTGTACATCTCGCATTTCAGTTTTTTTTTCCTGAATTTTGAGTTTACATTTCTCATTTCAGTTTTTTCCTCTGAAATCCATGTTTACATCTCACATTTCTGTTTTTTTTCCACTGAATTCTGAGTTTACATCTCACATTTCTGTTTTTTTCTATGATTTTACATTTAGAATTTCTCTTTTTTCTTTGAATTCTAAGTTTACATTTTGCATTTCTGTCTTTTTTCCAGTTTAAATCTCGCATGTCCGATTTTTTCTGTCAATTCTGTGAGTTCTCATCTTGCAATTCTAACTTTAACTTACTTAACTTTTATTTCTGTTTTTTTCCCTCTCCATTTGAGTTTACATCTCGCATTTCTGTTTTTTTCCTTCAGAATTCTGAAATTACATTTAGAATTTCTGTCTTTTTTTAATCTAAGTTTACATCTTGCGTTTCTGCTTTTTTCCACTATATTTTAAGTTTACATCTCGCATTTCAATTTTTTTCCTGTAAATTCTGAGTTTACATCTTGCAATTCTAACTTTTTTTTCTCTGAATTCTAAGTTTACATTTCACATTTCTGTTTTTACCTCTCCATTTGAGTTTACATCTCACATTTCTCTTTTTTCTCTGAATTCTGGTTTTACATTTTGCATTTCTGTTTTTCCTTCCGAATTATGAACTTACATGTAGAATTGATGTCTTTTTTTAAATTTTAAGTTTACATCTTGCATTTCTGTCTTTTTTCCCACTGTATTCTAAGTTTACATCTCACATTTCTCTTTTTTTCCACTGTATTCTGAGTTTACATCTTGCAATTATTTTTTCTCTGAATTTTGAGTTTACATTTACATTTACGTCTTTTTTCCTCTCCATTTGAGTGTACATCTTGCGTTTCTGTTTTTCCCCTCTAAATTCTGAGTTTACATTTTGCATTTCTGTTTTTTTCTCTGAATTCTGAGAAACGAAAAAAAAAAAATCTCTGAATTCTGAGTTTACATTTTGCATTTCTGTCTTTTTTCCTCTCCATTTGAGTGTACATCTCACATTTCTGTTTTTTCCCCTCTAAATTCTGAGTTTACATCTCGCATTTCTGTTTTTTTTACACTGTATTTAAGTTTTTTTCTGTGAATTCCGAGTTTACATCTTGGAATTTTTTTTCTCTGAATTCTAAGTTTACATTTCGCATTCTTGTCTTTTTTCTTCTCCATTTGAGTTTATATCTTGCATTTCAGTTTTTTTCTCTGAATTCTGAGAAACAAAAAAAAAAGTTTTTCTCTGAATTCTGAGTTTACATTAGTGTTGGGCGATATGCACAATTTTCATATCGTCCTATCGTCAGCCTGTGAGATCGCCCATACACGATACTATCGTGCTAATTTATTTAATGATATGTAAATATGTCCATATGTAATAAATTCCTTATTCGTTTTGTAATGGTAGTGGATGTGACTAAGTGCGTGTACAGAGCGCTGACTGTAGTTCTGTTGGATAGGTTCAAGTTTACTTTCGGTTTCATTCTCTGCTGTCTTCAGGGAGCGGTAAATGTGCGTGCGTGAATGTAAATGAATGTATCTTTCTATACCTGTCATATTGTAATAATGTTACCGCTGCATGTCTGATCTTTGTCATCAGTTCATGTTGTAGTTCAGTTCATACTGATTGTGGAGAAACGCTGCTGTGTAATTCACGTGCATATGTTTAGCACCATTTTATCGCATAGTAATTCTAGTTAACGCATACAGATGTTACTGAGGTGAATGTTTATGTTTACTATATACAGACGGATTCACATATATCGTATTTAATTCAGCCTAAACCACATTTTACTACCTCTGTTATCCTAATGACTGTCTACACTTAATCTATGTACACTGTATGATGAATAAATCTCTTACCCATTTTCACTGCACGTTCATACCGCGGCAAGTTTCTGAGGCATCCTAGAACCGACTCTCCGCGCTGCATCGCTAAAGTTAGGCGCCTTTTTGACGCATAATAATAATAATAATCGTCTTACTATCGTCAAAGGCATCAGCAACAGGCGATATCTCTGACTATCGTCGATACACGATACTATCGTCTATCGGCACAACCCTAGTTTACATTTTGCATTTCTGTTTTTTCTCCTCTAAATTCTGAGTGTACATCTCGCATTTCTGTTTTTTCTCCTCTAAATTCTGAGTGTACATCTCGCATTTCTGTTTTTTCTCCTCTAAATTCTGAGTGTACATCTCGCATTTCTGTTTTTTCTCCTCTAAATTCTGAGTTTACATTTCGCAATTCTGTTTTTTAACACTGTATTCTAAGTTTACAACTCACATTTCTGTTTTTTTTTCTGTGAATTCCGAGTTTACATCTTGGAATTTTTTTTCTCTGAATTCTAAGTTTACATTTCGCATTTTTGTCTTTTTTCTTCTCCATTTGAGTTTATATTTTGCATTTCTGTTTTTTCCCCTCCAAATTCTGAGTTTACATTTTGCATTTCAGTTTCTTTCTCTGAATTCCGAGTTTACATCTTGCAATTATTTTTTCTCTGAATTCTGAGTTTACATTTCCATTTCTGTCTTTTCGTCCTCTAAATTCTAAGTTTACATTTCGCATTTCTGTATTTTTTTCTCCTAATTATAAGTTTACACCTCAAATTTCAGTATTTTTTTTCTCTGAATTCTGAGTTTATATTTCACAATTCAGTTTTTTTTGTTTCTACCACAGAATAATAAATAAAAAAGGTAACAGCGACAGTTCTGACATTTTTTCCAGCAATTTTGAGATATAAACTAACATTTTGGAGAAAAAAAAGTCATTCTATAATTGCAAGACATACAGTAAACTCAGAATTCAGACTCTTTTCTTGCAACTGTACGAGTTTTAAGTACTTTTTTTTTTGTTTTGTTTCCGCCATAGAACAAAAAATAAAAATGGTAATTGTGTCTTTTAATCTCACAATTAAAGGTGAGTTAATCTCTCACAAATATATATATATTTTTCTGCTCATTTTAAGATAAAAAGTCGCGATTACCTTTTTTTATTTTTTGTCCCCCTCTAAACATTTTTTGCCTTTTTACAGTAAAAAGCAGCAGGAAAGTTTTGGGAGAGAATTATGAATCAAATTTGTTGAGGAACAACTTACTTTTTAGGTGATTCCTGTATGAATGGCGTCAGCAGCTGGAAACGTGCATAAACTGCCAGAAAATACAGACATAATGACACAATTAAGGATATTACATTGTGTTTTTTCTTAAGTTTGTCTCATTATCAAGGTACAGTACTGTACCTTTGGGTATTTTGAACTTGTTGTCCTTTCTGAACCAGAGACGTCCTCTCTCGTTGTCAATTATTTTGACTGGGAAATCCGTGTCAGGACAGTCTGATGTTTTGAGGGTGAAGTCCGTGGCTGTGAATGAATAAGAACAGATGTGAAAAACTCCTGTGAAGAAAATGACGAACAACCATTTAATGAAATGGGATTGAAACTGACCTATAAACCTGTTCTCAGCTGGGAGGTGAAGGTCTGGGTTCAATGGGAAATCTCCAGCCCAAAGATCACGGTATTCTTGTGGAATATCTGTGTAGGGAGAACACTTCATTATTAAATATTCAATATTTCTATTTAATTTAATAAATAATTTATTTATTTTGTCATTTTGGTTATCAGCTAGCAGCATCTGCCATAATATCGTTGCATCCCTAAAATTAAAACTAAACCTTTCCCAGCTCCTTCGCAGTGCATTACCTTCAACACTGTACTGCGTCCCAAACCACTTCTCCTTTAGAGGACAGAGGCCATCATGCTCGGGTGACAGCAGTAATATGTTAGCTGTCGCTGGAGTCAAGAGTGTCAAAGCAGCTGAGATGACCTTCAACCACAGATAAATCAGACTGAACATCAGAACCTACACAGCATAAAATGTTTGGCATTGTAAGCTCACTAGAAACAGATAATAACATGCCTCTGGGTTGTATTCAAACATCAGCTGGTCTCCACACAGGAAGTCCTTTTTTGGAAAGAGTTGCATGTTTTCACAAATGTTCGCCACAAACTCAATTGGCTCCGTCTGGAATAAAAAACATAAATATGAGAGATGAAACCATGCATTTGGACCACACAGTATATGATTTCAGATGATTTCACATCACCTGCTCCTGATAGTGAAACTCATTGGCTTCAATCTTCTGGATGTCTTCATAGATCCTGAGAAAAAAGGCATAACCAAGAGAGTGTTGAGTTTTTTTGTTTTCGTATTAAATACAACCAACAGGATTCAAGGATATTAACAAAACTAAGGCTAAAAAGAGATTTTCTTCTCGAGAACGTTACACAATAGGTTGTTAGGTCAAAGCTTTGGTTTCTGGGTTCTGCAAATGACACATTTGTTATGAACGTTTCAAAAGTATTATCATTATTATTAAAAAAAAAAATTGTTGTATGTTAAAAATGTAAAATTTATTTACAACTTAATTTGATAATTAATATTAATCATACAAATAAAAATTAATAATAACAATAAAAACTTACTTTATAAAATGTATTTCAATATGTTTATTATTATTATTATAAACAACAATTAACACATTTTGTACATACACATATGAGAGTAAATATAAATAAAATAACAAAATAATTATTTGTACACACACACACACACACACACACACACACATATATATATATTTAGTTAATTTATAATTTGCATTATTAGAAATGATAATCATGTATAATTTACAAATTACATATGAACAACAATACATTTTATAAAGTATTATTATTATTATTATTTTCATGTTAAATGTCAGTATAGATCAATTATTTATATGAATAATTAAGCAAAACACGTAAAATACAAACATAAAATTAAGTGATTCAATAACTATCTTGTTTCATGTTAATATTTAAGTTTTTTAATATTATTTATTTATTCATTATTCATTCCTTGAAAATTGTAATGAAAATAATAAATTTCATTTTTCATATTATTATTATTATTATTATTATTATTATTTAATTGTAAATATATATTTTTCATTATTATTGATCTTCCTTGTATCATCACTACTATTTAAAAAAATAGCAATCTGTTATAAATATATTACAAATGTAAATTTAGTTTTCAAATTAATTTGCTAATTAAATATTAATACAACAAATAAAAAAAGAAAACTAATAAAAATCAAAATAATAATAATGATTTACTTTATAAAATGTATTCCAATGTGGTTCTATTATTATTATTATTATTATAAACAACAAAATGTATGTTTATACTTTTATTTTTAAATACACATATGAGAGTAAATATAAATAAAATAAACTAAGAAATTTATTTACTTAATACAATTTACAAAATATATTTATAAAATTATAATATAGTATAAAATTGTATATATATATATATGTATATATATATATATACACACATACAATAATTGTTAAGAATATAAATCATTACAAATCATAATCATTTATAATTTATAAAGTACATATGAAGAATCACATATTTTATAAAGTATTATTATACTTTTATGTCAGTATAGATTGATATATTTTGATATATTATATGAATAATTAGAGTAAAATACAATAAATTAAGTAATTCAATAACTATCCTGTTTCATTTTAATATTTCTTATGTTATTTATTCATTCATTCCTAATTTTTTGTAGCTTGTAAAAATATTTTAGGTGTAATTTAAGTATATTTTTATTCATTTATTTAAGTAGAATAACTACATTTAGTTTTTATAATATACAATTTAAAAATAAAATGGCTATAAAATCAGCTATATGTCAGTGCATCTCTATACATATTTTTGTTCTTTGAGATAAAAAAACACAACAATTCAAGTGATCAAATAAATTCTGTTCAGTTTTAACAAATAAAATGCAATTTATGATTATATTTTAATGTTAATATAAATCTAAATTATGTTACGTTCTTCTCAAGATCCATTTTTCCTACCATATAACTTTCTTTAAATTAAATAGATACATCTATAATATGTTTTTCATACAGCATCAGGCTGTAAGCTTCTAATGTTTAAAAAAGAAAGGTTTCAATCTTTTGATTCCCACCTTTGCTGAGGTCCAACAGACTGAAGCATCTTCAGATACTGGAAGACTATATGTATGACCTAAAACCACAATAAAACATCTTATTATTAACGTTTAATGAAGATTAAAATGATTCGTAAACTGAGGAAACATTAAGGGTTTTTCAGACCTGGAGGAAGTTTTGGAAGCCCTCGTCGCTCAGACTAATTGAAACACTGAAGATGGAGTAGGTGGTGTTCTGATCGAAACCCGACTCGCTGTTTCCTCCAAACAGAGCCAGAGCCCAGCACCTTCACATGCAAAGCATTGATTCATTTGATTCAAACTGATTCTTTAATGTTCAGTTTAATTCTTAAAGTATGAACAGAAAACCAAACTCACTTCTTTCTGAGGAAAGACAGTATACTTCCAGCTCCTTCATGACCAATCAGCCAGGAAATGTAATGCAGGGGTTTTACTCTACATCCCATCAAATACAAACAAACATATTGCAGTGTCATTAGCACAGTGTAGACTTGTATTATTACACCATGTTGTCCTGGTTTTGAAGCTTGGTGGGCACCAGCATCTTGGCCTCAGCAGGGTAAGACACGTTCACATGCTGATAGGGATGTGTTACTGACCTGTAATGTTTGCCCTGAGGTGGAAGAGCCCAGCTGACGGTCAGCGCATGAATCTTTCGCACAGGCACCACTGTAAATGCCACATGTAGTTATGAAAGCTTCCAAACACCCATTTGTATTTATGAAACACATGAGTAGACTGAGATTTGAGAGGCACTGAATATAAATAAAGATATTAGGTATGAATTCTTTATGATGTTCAATTGTTCAAAGCTGACATGTAAGTGATGAAATAAATTTGTAGAAATTTGATACATTTGTAAAGAAGTTTAATTTTAATATTTAAATTAAAATAAAAATAAAATACATAAATATCATTAATATTAAGTTACACATTAAATGAAATGTAAATCGTTTTTATATTATTATTATTATTATTATTATTATTATTATTATTTAATTGTAAATATTAAAAAAGATTACTATTGCTCTGCTTTGTATTATCATTATTATTTAAAAAATAAAAATAACAATTTGTTATAAATATGTTACAAATGTAAATGCTATTTTCAAACATACATTTGATAATTAAATATTATTAAAACAAGTAAAAACGAACTACTATGAAATGAGTATGATGTTTAATTGTTTAATGCAGACATATGATATAATAAGTGATATAATAAATGTAAATACATTTGATTTAATTTTAACATCTAAATTTAATCAAAGTAAATAAAATCTAAAATTAAAAATAATATTATTTAATATTAAGTTACACATTAATGAAATAAAAAAGTGTATATTATTATTATTATTATTTAATTACAAATATAAAAAGAATCTTGCTCTGCTTTGTATTATTATTATTATTCAAAAATTAAAAAAATAAGTAGTTATAAACATGTTACAAATGTAAATTTCAGTTTAAATATGAATAAAACAAATAAAAACTAAATAATAAAATAAAGACTTACTTTATGTATTCCAAATGTATTCCAATATAGTTTTATTATTATTATTAATAATTTCATTATGATTATTATTATTATTTAATTGTAAATGTTACAAAAAATATTAATATTACTCCGCTTTGTATTATCATATATTATCAAAAAATACCAACAATTTGTTATAAATGTTACAAGTGTCAATTTTATTTATATATTTGATAATAAAACAACTAAAAACTAAATAATAACAAAATAAAAACTTATTTATGAAATGTATTCCAATATGGTGTTATTATTATATGAAAAAAATAACTTTGCATTATGTTTATAATAGGTTTTACAATAATAGTTTGTAATGTAAATTATTATAAATTATAATAATGTATCATTTATAAAGTGCTCATGAACAATATTATATTTAAGTATTATTATTATCATATTAAATGTCAGTATAGATTGATTATTTATATAAGTAATTCATTAAAAAATAATTAAAATTAAATCATTTTTTATGTATATTTAATATTTAATTTTGTTTCATTAGGTAAATGTTTAAAATGTTATTTAAATATTTAATATTTACATAAAATATTTTTTTCACATTTCATATATTTATAATGACCTAAATTTAAATAAAACACCCTAATAATAAATCTAAATTTAAATAATACATTTAAAATGGGGAAATGAGCATTTACAGTAATTTAAAGATTAAAATGGCTTTTAAAACTTTTAAAATAAATGTAATTAAAAAAAAATGACATAATCCTTAAACTAGAAAATCCAATGCTACCTCTGTAAAGCTTGTTGAAATCCAGAGTATCAAATGGATCCTGAAGGTCTGAAAAATCCGCCTGTGGCTGACCACTGTGAAAAAACAAACAAACAAAAACAACATTAAAATAAATTCTGAGCAGCACAGAAATACGAAAAATCATGGCTGTTTAACATACTTACTTGTTTGGGATCCTAATAAAGATCTCTCGCACCCATTCTTCCAGAGTATCAAGTGTTTCTATCAGGATTAAAAAGTCCAAAATTAGCTTCTCAGTGTAAACATGAGGTTGGTACTGCATATAAATCCACAGACAAATGATTTTAATCTCATTACCTTTGGACTGCACAGCGAGTGTCATGTAATGAGCAGAATAATACCTCCTCCAGAACTCTCTCAGGCGCTCATAAGTGTTGATATTCTTCTCTTTGGGTTCGTTTTTCAGCGTCTGAGCGTTTCCTGATGAAATTCACAGAGACAAATATCATGACAATCATTCTTTTGTTTGACGTCTCAAAATGTTATGTATATGTGAGTAATATGAACTGACCCCAGAAGAACTTGCTCATCGGATGACCGGCTTTTGCTAGACCTCCAAACAGCATCTCTTTGCGATAAGAGTCTAATGGCTGGGCCATCTGGTACTCTGTTAACAGTTTTAGACAGTTTAGATTGAATACGTAACACTATTTAAAGGAACAGTTAATCCAAAAATGAAAATGTACCAAACCATCCGACCATCCGAGATGAAGAAAAGCTTGTTTCTTTATCAAAACAATTATAGAAATGTAGCATTACATGAGTTGCTCACTAATGGACCCACTGCAATGAATGGGTGCCGTCAGAATGAGAGTCCGAACGGCACATAAAAACATCAAAATAATCCACTCTTTTTACATTTCTGTGGCCTGAGGGTGAGTACATTTTCAGCAGATTACTTCTTGGGATTACTTCTAGCAGATTACTTTTTTAGCAGATTACTTTCAGCAGATTACTTTTTTCAGCAATTTACTGACCGCTGTCTACGGCTTCCACCTCCCTGTTAACCGCATCAGGAATCATCAGCGGACAAATGAAAAACTGCGCCCACCTGTGGACAAATAATGCAAATGCGGATTATTAAAGGTGCAGTCCACCCTAAAATAATGAATGTGTTTGATTAATGAATATTTAGCTGACCGATCCAGTGCTTCTCTGAGGTACTTTCTTTGAACATCGAACTTGAAGATGGTCCGCTCACAGTCTGTGGAGGCATTGTCACTTCCTCCGTGTTTTTTCAGGAAAGCATCAAAGCCATTTTCAGTCGGGTACTTCTCGCTGCCCATGAAGACCACTGGGATGTAGAGAAAAATAGATCATGTGAATCAAAAGAAGGTAAGAATGGAAAGGAAATGAGCATTAATTAACTCACTGTGTTCGAGGAAATGGGCAAGACCAGGTAGATCCGCTGGGTCGCTGAAGCTTCCCACGTTGATACAGAGCGCAGCTGCGGACTGAGATAAGATATTTAAGATATTTTATGTTATATATCTGTAAATATGTAAAGTAAAAAGTAAAAAATTGGTAGTCACCTGTTTCTCTGAACGGCAATTCTTCTTTACCCCTTCACTGCATTTATTCACGCAATTGCTGTCTTCATTAGTGCTCTCACTTTCACTTTCACCTTCCTCTTCCTCGCCGGAGTCTTTCTCTTCTTCGGAAACTGGCTCTCTGTTACTTTCTGACTGGGTGAGGTCTGATATGAGTAGTGCTTTGAGTCCATTGCTCAGCTCAATGTACCTAAAAAATATTATTCAGTTTTTGTCAGAAAATAAATAGTATTAAAAATTAATTAATTATTATTATTATTAAAAAATACAAATAAAATAAACGTTTTAATAAATACATTTAAAAAAATTTTTTATTTATTTTTCAATATATATTTGAAAAATAAAAACTAAATAGCTACAAAATAATCAACTTCCTGATAAAATTGATCAAAATAGGTATTTAACAATAACAATAATTAACAAAAATAAATAAATATTTGAATTTTGTTTTCAAATATATTTAATAATATAATTAAATATAAATAAATAACATATATATTGCTAAAACGTATATAATGAATAAAAATAATAAATAAAAATATTAATTATTATTAATATTTAATATTAATATTACTATTAATATTTATAATGTTTATACATTTATTTTCAAAATTACATTTAATAATACATTTAAATAAATAAAAAATAGCAACTGACTTTGAAATTTATTAAAATGTTCTTTCATATTTATATGTATAATATTTATATTATTTTTTTATTTTCAAATAAACATTTGATACTATAATTAAATATAAATAAGAAACTAATAACAGCAAATAATTGCAATATACCGTACTATGTGTTTAATAATAATTTAAAAATAACACATTTTTTTAAATACATACTTTTATTAATAAATATACATTTTATATTAGAATTAAATATAAATTAAAGATATGAAAATTAACATCAAAATAATAATTTACTTTACAAAATGTACTTCATAAAATATTTCAAGATTTATATTTAATACTTATATATATATATATATATATATATATATATATATATATATATATATATATAAACTTAAATAACAATAATAAATATGTGAATCATGAATATATTTCATATAATCAATTATCAACATAAAGTAATATATAGTATTAATATGACAGCCGTTATTTTTTTTATTTCTATTACAATATTAAATACATTGAAAAAATATTATAAATGTATTATTATACATATTATTAATATATACGAATACATTTTAATTATTATTATTATTACAAAGCATAAAATGTCTTAGGTTACCTGTATTTTTTGGGGTCGCTTTGCGATTTGATCATTATCAGGTATAATCAATTATCTGATAAAATGTATCAAAAAAGGCTTTTAATAATAACAATAATAACAATAATAAATAAATAAATAACAACAATAATCTATAAATATTACAAATTTGTTTTCAAATATATTTGTAAATATAATTAAATATAAATAAATAAAAAATGTACACAATAAATAAAAATGAACAAAATAACAATTTACTGTTTAAAAATAAAAAATACAATCAAGTAAACATTTGATAATGTAACTAAAAACAAATAACAAAATAATAATTTACTATGTATTTAATAATTTAAAAACAACATTTAAAAAAATATGTACTTTTATTCTTAAATATACATTTGATAATATAATTAAATATAAATAAAAGAAATGCAAACTAATATAAAAATAATTATTTACTTTACGAAATGTATTTCATAAAATGTTTCAATATTTATATTTATGCACAATAATAAAACTAACAATAATATATGCTAACCATAATAATATATGTGACCCTGGACCACAAAACCAGTCTTAAGTCGCTGGGGTATATTTGTAGCAATAGCCAAAAATACGTTGAATGGGTCAAAATTATTGATTTTTCTTTTATGTCAAAAATCATTAGGATATTAAGTAAAGATCATGTTCCATGAAGATTTTTTGTAAAATTCCTACTGTAAACCTATCAAAATGTAATTTTTGATTAGTAATATGCATTGTTAAGAACTTAATTTGGACAACTTTAAAGGTGATTTTCTCAGTATTTTGATTTTTTTGCACCCTCAGATTCCTGATTTCAAATAGATGTATCTCGGCCAAATATTGTCCTATCCTAACAAACCATACACCAATAGAAAGCTTATTTATTGAGCTTTCATATGATGTATACATCTCAGTTTTGTCAAATTTTACCTTATGACTGGTTTTGTGGTCCAGAGTCACATATTTCATATAATCAGTTATAAAAAAAATAAAATATATTGTTTTAATATGACTTTTAATTTCTATAATAATATTCTTAAATAGATAATAAAAAATATTAAACATTATTTACATTATATACGTATACATTATCATTATTAAGCATAAAATGTCTTAGGTTACCTGTATTTTTTGGGGTCGCTTGGTGATTTGTTTATTATCGGGTCACTTTGATCAGTATCGGGCTGGGAGACTCGCGGTTCGGCTCGGGCTGGTGGAGGTTCACCGCTCTCTGGACCGGACACTTCACCGGCACATCCACCGGAAGTTTTAGCCTTATTCGTCTGGGGCATTTTGACTCAAACACTCTGCATATAACAACACAAACCTGTCAAACAGTATCCAAACACAGAGGTACAGTAGATTTAACATGACTGACACCTGTCACGAATACATTTACGCCCTCTGTAGCTAACGTAAATCTTTTTCAGGACCTGCAATAAGACAACAGTAGCCAAAGTTTTATTAACCGCTTAACTTCTACGTACAATTAAGTACATACTTACGTTTTGTGTCAATGATGGGATTACGGATGTAGACGTTCATGCGCTCTTCATGAGCAAGGCCAATACACTGACAGCTCATTGGCTGATAGACCACGGCACAAAAACAAGAACTAATCTGATAGGTCGAGACATCCGGCTCTGAGACAAATGTAGGAACAGGTTGATATATCATCCTACAGATCAGTGTTGCTGTTAAACTGAAACTAAACCTATTAAAACAGTTTTCGGTTATTGAAATAATTTTACATGAAAAACGTATAGGCTACATTAAAACCTTCAGTTGTGGTATTTATTAAAGTCAAATAACAACAAAGCTAAATAGACATATGTAAAAAAGCTAATAAAATGCGCATAAAAAATAATTTAACTTAAACTCAAATTTAAAGTGCAAATATAAAAATTAAACGCAACTCATAATATTACAAATATTCGTTTTTTTAATCTGAGACCATGACTTTTTTTTTTTTTTTTTATGAAGAATAAGGATACTGTAATTAAAGTTCTTTATTTTGGTGAATTTTGAGTTTTAAAAGATTTTATATATATAGTATACACTACCAGTCAAAAGTTTTTGAACAGTGAGATTTTTAATCTTTTTTAAAGCCTGCATTTACTGTAAAAACAGTAAGATTTTGAAATGTCTTTAAAATGAGAAGATAACATGACCATTCAGAAATCATTCTAGTATTCTGACTTGCTACTCAAAAAATGTATTATTATTATTATTATGTTGAAAAAAGCTGAAGTTTTTCAGGTTTCTTTGATGAATAAAATGTTCAGAAGAACAGCATTTATCTGAAACAGAAATCTTTTGTAATATTATAAATACCTTTATCCTCACTTTTGATCAATTTAAAAACCCATGCTTAATAAAAGTATTAATTTCTAGAATATATATCAAAAAAGTATATATATATTTATAACAACTCCAAGCTTTTTAAATGGTATAGTGTATAATGTTACAATAGCTTTTTTATTTCAGATAAATTATGATCATTGGCTCAAAGTATCCTGAAAAATGTATTTAACTGTTTTAAATATTGATAATAATAATATTAATAATACAAATAATGTTTCTTTAACAGCAAATTAGCATATTAGAATTATTTCTGAAGTATCATGTGACACTGGAGACTAGGGTAATGATGCTGAAAATTTTGCTTTGACCACAGGAATAAATTATTTTTAAATATATTCAAACAGAAAGCAGTTATTTTAAATAATAAAAATATGTCCCAATATTACTGCTTTTGCTGTTTAGATCAAATAAATGCAGGCTTGGTGAGCAGAAGAGAATACTTAAAAATAAAAATATTAAAAATCTTACTGTTCTGGCCATCAGCATAACATACATACAATGACAGACATGGCACGTAAATATTATATGTTATTATATGTGATTTGTGCTTTTATTGTTACAAATTGCATCTAAAAGTAACATTCACGACTGTACAATCACTGTACGCCCCAGTGCAAATTGTCTACAAATCAAAATACACTGACAGCAAAGGTACACCTATATATTCCAGCAGCATAAAAATAAATATCTACTCAGGAAAACGAAAAGTAGCCTATAACGTCTGAATTAAAAATATCTCATTTGGAATAATCTCGACTATAGTTACATAAAACACTCATACGTCACTTGATAAAAATCCAAAGTAGATTATACATACACGAACCCACAAGGATTTGCTACAAGTTTCTGAAATATAAAGACATCCTGGCACGAATTCACAATATATCTCGACATTCCGCTCGAGTGTTCGAGTGAAGAATAATATCTCTCGAACGTCACCTGACTATGAAATGTGCTGATTGTGTTCAGGTCTATTATTACACATAACTGTTACATGTGGTTTCTGACAATACTATTAAGTTTAACATGAATTTGATATCATATTTTTGTGTAAGACATGAATTTTATTTAGTGTACCTTATCATGAATTTACTAAACGTCACATTTTTTTTTCTCTCTCAACATAAAGATAGCATAAGCAAGTGCTCATATTCTCAAAACACATACTGTGCCAGCAGTTAATAGATGGAGTCCAACATACAATGTGCATCTGCTTCTGATCCAATCAAATCAGAGCATCAAAAACCACCCTGAAAACTGCATAATGGCCATTTTGCAAAAGTCTGAGTTTATTTTTGTGCCTTTTAATAAAATAACCTTCACTAATAGAATAGTTCACCCATTTTGTCATCACTTACTCATCCACATATTGTTTCAAATCTGTAAGCTGACGGCAGCCATTCACTTCCATAGTACGTTCTTCCATACTATAGAAGTCAATGGTTACTGTCAAATATTTGGGTAACAACGGGTGAAAGAAACTGATACAGGTACAACTTGCACATGAATAAATGACAACAGAATTATATTTTTTGGGTGAACTATCCCTTAAAAGTACTCATATACTACACTCAATATATAATTTATAAGATTATCAAGATTGTGCCACAACAGATTGTGTTTTAAATCTAGTTTCGGCAGTGAACACTGAAGTTCGGAGAGCCAAGTAGTAGTATTTGTGCTTTGCTGTAGTCCCTGCTTTGAGTTTCCTATGGACTGATTAAGTTAGAAGTGTACTATTATTACTGAACTACTTCACGTGTTTTGACAGCTACAAACGAACAAGGGTGCGTTTCCCGAAAGCATTGTTAGCCAACTGTTGTCGCAAGTTCTGTCGTTACCAACGTAGTTCAACGATTCGCTGTTTCCTGAAACCATAGTTCCAAGAAACATTCGCTAACAACATTAGCAAACAGTAGTCATGTCACTGGCATAGTTTTTTGTTAACATGATATCTAAATGTATAGACATTGTTTTGTAGTTTTTTTCGCTTGTCAACAATGAGCGAAAATTTTCGAAGAGTGCACTTGTGAGTAAATGCAAATGGAAACCCTGGAGTGAGCATGACGTACTGTAAATCAAACATGCAATGAATTGTAAATCAAAAAATGAAAAATGTTGATGCTACGTTTGCAGAATCTCATCGAAATGACGTTTTGGTAAAGTTAAAATGATTTACAGCAATTAACGGCATTCTGTTGTTTGCGTAAATGAACTATAACTATAAACCATCAAATTGATTAATAAGCATTAGCATTAATACATTTTTACTCCACAACCTGTGCTTGACGTCATTAACGACAATCCTATATTGTTGAACCGTGTTTAAATGATGAAAGTGCAGAAACAGTCGACACTAGCTAGTTCTAACGATGCATTGTACTACAAAACGCACCCCATGATCGGCTCCGATCGCCATATAACAGAACATCAAACCAAACGACATTGGATCCGCTGCTGATAAGTTGGCATATGAGTTGAGATGGAAATCAGCAACAATTCTGAGGTAGCTGGGGCGGCTTATCGGTTAGCCGGGTGGTTTTGGCACCGGTGACCATGGATGGATCCGTATCAACTCTCTCTGACATCTTCACGCAGATAATGTCGACTAAGCGCTCGAAAACTTGTCTGACGTTGATATTCTCCTTGGCACTGGCTTCGTAGTACTCAAACCCTGCGAGAAGGAATTAGAAGAAATCAGATTGAAAACCAATGAATTCCATTAAAGACTGGATACATAACTTACCTAACTGTTCAGCCAAGTGTTTACCCTTCTCAAAAGGCACCACCCTTTCCTCATCCATGTCACATTTGTTCCCCACTAATATCACCTGAGCGTTATCCCACGAATAGGTCTTAATCTGTGTTGCCCTGAAAGGAAAGTGCATTTATGTAAAAAAACAAAAAAAAACAGGGGTGCCCAAACTTGGTCCTGGAGGTCCAGTGTCCTCAAGTTTAGCTCCATCCTCAATTAGACACACCTGAACTGGCTAATCAATTTCTTACTAGGCATACTAGAAACTTTCTGGCAGGTGTGTTAAAGCAAGTTGGAGCTAAACTCTGCAGGACACCAGCCCTCCAGGACCAAGTTTGGGCACCCCTGTCATATAACTTTACTAGTAGATAAAACATATGGATTCAGGAGTAAAGCTGCTTACCAGTCCTGCACTGCATTGAAGGACTCTTCATTTGTGATGTCGTACATGAGGATGAAGCCCATGGCTCCTCTATAGTAAGCTGTAGTAATAGTTCTATACCGCTCCTGCCCTGCTGTATCCTATAGACCACACAGCAAATGGTGAAAAAACACAGATTTAAAGTTATAGTTCAGCTAAAAATTAAAATTGCTTCATGATTTACTCCCCTTTTAAGCCATCCTAAGTGTATATGACTTTCTTCTTTCAGTCGAATACAATCAGAGTTATATTCAAAAATGTTATAATGGCAGTGAATGGGTGTTGAGATTTTGAAGTTATTAATGTGGATGCACATTATTAATAATATATTAAAATAAAGGCCCTCTAAAGTGAATTGCTGTGTTAGTGTAATGAAATATATCCATATAAACCGGAATCTCTTGTGTTCACGAGAGAGTGGCGTTTCAGCAGATGACGTAGGGCGTAGGCATTTTTCATTTGTAATTTTTCATTACAAATCCTTGTTTTGGAAGACGTGTTTTGTTTTGCTCAAGCGTACAACAGATAGCAGAAGCTAGAGATTACGGTTCATAGTTTTAAATCTGGATATTTTTACACAAACGCATCAATTTGCTTCAGAAGGCCTTTATTAACCCCCCCGGAGCCATGTGGAGGACTTTTTATGATGGATGGACGCACTTTATTTGCGCTTCAAAATCTCAACAGCCATTCACTGCCATTATAAAAGCTTGGAAGTGCCAGGATATTTTTTAATATAATTCTGATTGTATTCGTCTAAAAGAAGAGAGTCGTACACCTAAAGTGGCTTGAGGGCGAGTGGGGTAATTTCTAGGTGAACTATGCATTTATGGCCATTCACATAAAGAACGATATTTGTAAAGATATCTATAACTATATATCACACCAACAGTTAAAGGAACACTCCACTTTTTTTGGAAATAGGCTCATTCTCCAACTCCCCCCGATTTAACAAGTTGGGTTTTACCGTTTTGAAATCCATTCAGCCGTTCTCCTGTTCTGGCGATATCACTTTTAGCATAGCTTAGCATAGATCATTGAATCCTATTAGACCAATAGCATCACGTTCAAAAATGACCAACGAGTTTCCATATTTGTCCTATTTAAAACTTGACTCTTCTGTAGTTATATCGTGTACTAAGACGGGCGGAAATGCAAAGCTCCAATTTTCTAGGCTGATAAGATTAGGAACTACACCTCCATTCCGGCGTAATAGTCAAGGAAGTTTGCTGCCGTAATAAGGCTGAAGCAGGAGCAGTAATATCACGCAGCACATGTGCAAATGCTAAACTAGCTGGGAACTCATTTCTGATAATACTCCGCCTGCTTCGGCCATATTACGGCAGCAAACTTCCTTGACTATTACGCCGGAATGGAAGTCTAGTTCCTAATCTTATCAGCCTAGAAACTCGCAGCTTTGCATTTCCACCGGTCTTAGTACACAATATAACTACAGAAGAGTCAAGTTTTAAATACAACAAATATGGAAACTCGTTGGTCATTTTTGAACGTGATGCTATTGGTCTAATAGGATTCAATGATCTATGCTATAAGCTATGCTAAAAGTGATATCGCCAGAACAGGAGAATGGCTGAATGGATTTCAAAACGGTAAAAATCAACATATTAACTCGGGGGAGTTGGAGAATGAGCCTATTTCCAAAAAAAGTGGAGTGTTCCTTTAACTACATTCTGTTTATTATTATTACGCGCCGCCGTTTAGTTGTCTACTGCTTTAATTACCCAAGCTATTTAAAGTCAGGTGTAGTTCTGAAGATGATTCTGAAGTTATCATTTCTCTGTGTTGTTATTTTTGTAGTTGTGATGTGGACTTTCTATTCTAATGGAACTATCTTTACTAACTATCTACTATCTTTACTACTTTATTCTTACAGTTATTATTATAGTCATCGTCTTAGACTGAATGTCTTTGGTAAATATGTGCCATTTATGCCAAAAACATATATATTTTTTTCAGAGCCCTGACAATTGTTAAGCTGCATCTACACATCAAGCTGTGGTGCTCATGCAGGAGATGCAGGTTCGAACACTGAACCTATTTCCTTCCACTTTCCCCCCATTATTTTGTTTTTATAAATTTCTATTAATTGTATTAATTTATTAAAAATATAAACATTTTAAATTATTAAACATGTATATATATATATATATATTATTTATATATTAATTGTAAATATATATTTATTTTAAAGGGACAGTTTACCCAAAAATAAAAATTCTGTCAATAATTACTCACCTTCATGTTGTTCCAAACCCACAAGACCTTTGTTCATTTTCAGAACACAAATTAAAGGGTTAGTTCATCCAAAAATGAAAATTAGCACTTGATTTACTCACTTTCATGCATCCTAGGTGTATATGACTTCCTTCTTTCAGACAAATCCAATCAGAGTTATATTTAAAATTATCCTGGCACTTCCGAGTGTTTCTCTTCATCAGTCCAAAACAAGTCTAATATAATGCATTCATCCATAATAAAAAGTGCCTCACACGTAAAGAAGAAATGACAGAGGATTTTGATATAAACCAAGAGGAGACTGGTTTTCCTTTGCTAAAGTAAGGAAACTTTGCTTCCTTTGCTCCTGTAAAAAAACAATGGTTTATACAAGACTCAGCGGTGCATACGCAACGCCAAAATATTACGTCATCCGCCTGGAGCTGCTTCCTGGTACAACCAGCTGGCGGAAACTACATTAAAGTGATTCTTACGTTTTAAATATGGATACTTTGCTTACAAAAAAAGGCTTCGATTTGCTACAAGAGGCCTACCAGAGCTGTGTGAGGCACTTTTTTATAATGGATGTGTGCACTTTTTTAGGACATGTTTTGGACTGATGAAGAGAAACACCAGCCTATGCCATTCTAAAGCTTGGACGTGGCAGGATAATTTTTAATATAACTCCAATTGGATTCGTCTAAAAGAAGGAAGTCATATACACCTAGGATGCGTAAATCATGGACTGATTTCATTTTTGGGTGAACTAACCCTTTAACGTATTTTTAATATTGATATTGTTTAATAAAGTTGTTATTTTTGTTTTCTTTGTGCACAAAAAGTATTCTCGTAGCGTCATAACATTAAGGTTGAACCACTGCTGTCATATGGTCTATTTTAACAATGTTCTAGTTGTGTTGCTGTCTACGCATGGTCAGAGAGCTCTCGGATTTCATCAAAAAATATCTTAATATGTGTTCAAAAGATGAACGAAGGTCGTACGAGTTTGGAAACACATTAGGGTGAGTAATTAATGACAAAATTTGTTATTTATAACAGCTTAACATATCACGACCTTCATTGGTATCTATTGTATTCATTGAGCAAACATGAGGAGGACAAATGAAATGAGTGGTTTGGTGAAACGTCACAATTTCTCTATTTTAGGCCTGTCTTTATTTAAAGCCCATTTTGTTTCGTTCCACTTGGCGCCAGTTTTCCTGCAGCTGTTTTGAACGAGCGCCTATTTTTAACACCTCCCGATCAATACACCCAGATTATGAATGATCACAAATTGTGGCTGTGTCGTACTTGTCACCCAGCGCTCTCATGTGCTTTCGAACTCTCTTCCAACCCCTTCTTACCCTCAGGGGCCGCTTTAATTGGCTATGAGGATCTCTCTCTGCCAGGGAGCAGTATGGAGTGCTGCTTCCATGACAACTAGCATCGATGATGCATGTGGGGGGGAAAAAAAACGAAGGCACTTGCTTTCTTTTCCTCCATAAAAAGATGGCTCTCATTCACAGGCTGGTGGAAGGTGATTGTGGAAGGAAGAGGATGCGCATTTTGCATAATACCGCCGGATGCGGTTCGAGTTTAATGATGCCAGCCAATCACATTAGAACAAACAATCTAGAGCTAAAAATAACATTTTCATTCACATTTTACATTCAGAATTCAGTTACACCAGCACTCACCCATATTTGAAGCTTCACTCTCTTGTCGTTCCTGTAAACCGTCTTCACCTTAAAGTCGATGCCGACCGTGCTGACGAAAGAGTTGCTAAAGGAGTCGTCTGCATATCTGAATAAAAAGCTGGTCTTTCCTACACTGCTGTTGCCAATGATCAGGAGTTTGAACATGTAGTCGAAGTTCTGGTCAGATCCATCTCTCTGCCCAAAGCGCTGGTCTGCTTTTGCCATCTGTGAACACAAACAAGAGAATAAATGCCAGTATCAACCTTGTTACTGGTACTGAACAGTAGGTTGTACTGTAAAAACAAAATATACACACACACACACACACACACACACACACACACGCTGTAACTGAATTATAAATTTATTATAACAAAAAATATTATAAAATTGTCTAAATAAAATGCACTTCATTAAGTATAAAAATGCCAAACATAAAAATATATAAATAAACAAAAATTAATAAAAAACAGGACCACCGGCTGTGGCTGTATCATCAAAACAAGTCTTGAATGATGCATATACCAGTGCATAATTTCAAGCCTTCATTTGGTATTACAGTGGTTTGTTTGGCAAAAAACACCGTTAGAGCATTGCAGAATCGACATAACAGGTTCAACTACAAGTGGCATTTGGCAGCTACATCCATTCACAAGCATAAAAATCATTGCATAATCAGAGGATGTTATTCTGACCATGTAAACACTCGAGCTCATTCATAACGCTCATTGAGACATAAACGGCATCTTGACGGACCACATTCACCGTCAAACATCCATAAACGACAAGCAGACGTCAATTAATGGCATATGATGGAGAAGCTCACCTCGGATGTAAGCGCAGCTCTCTCTCGTCTGATGCTCTTCTAGGTGGGCGTTTATGGACGCTGCAGCACCTGACGACGCGTGTTCACCGACTCGCCTGTGAACGCGTCCAAAACGCGGGTATTATTGCGTATAATAGCGAATGACAGCGGTTTTGTGGAGAATTTATTATCGGGTTTATTTGAAAGAGCGCTGTGTACGGTAGGGTGGGGCAACGGCGACAATTAACCGGCGTTTATAACGCTGTAGGTCTAATTCAGCTGAATGTAAACGATTAAAACCTGATTAGGAACATATTGCGACTCCAAAAAGTATGTAAACACTTAAACCACACTAACAAATGAAATGTCATTGCATTAGCGATCAATAAAATAATATAAATACATTAATTAATTAAACAAAATGAGATAAAATAAAATAATAATAGGCTATATAAAAAGAAAGGATACAAGCAAATTTTAAGCAAACATTTTTATAAAAGATTTAAATAATGAAATATTATTTACTGATAAAACACTACGACTACTACTACTAATTTAGCCGCAAAGAAAACAAAACTTGCCCTGCTGAAAAAAACAGCATATGCTGGTTAGGTATGTTTTGGTGCTGGGATGCTGGTTTAAGCTGGTTTATGCTGGTCCTTTGCTGGTTTATGCTGGTCATGTGTTTGGTCAAGGACCAGCATAAACCAGCAAAAGACAAGCATTAACCATCAAAGGACCAGCATAAACCAGCATCCCAGCACCAAAACATAACCAGCATGTTTTTTTCAGCAGGGTGGATATCCACCTTATTTTTCCGTAAGAGGGCGCGGCCATTTTGTCAATTTTATGTACAAAACAGCTGGTTTTCTCAAAATTCTCTGTGATAATCAAAACTATTAGCCTACATGTTTTCGTCAACAACAAAATTAACACATCATGCCCAGAAAGCAATTTTGAAAAGACGTCTTTTAGCCGTTCAGACACTAAAACTAAAACAAGGCAAAATTTGGGCTGTCAGTGAAAATTTTATAGACCTCTAACCATAGCCTAAGAACAGACTAGACATCAGTTAGACCATTATTGAATGACTACATGTTTATGTCTAATAGACAGTGAATATGGGTCTAGACTAAAATAAGGCAAAATTTAGGCTTTCAGTGAAGATTTAATAGACGTCTAACCATAGCCCAAGAATAGACGAGACATCACTTAGACCATTATTGAACGACTACATGTATACATCTAATAGAAAGTGAATATGGGTCTAGACTAAAACAAGGCAAAATTTAGGATTTCAGTGAAGATTTAATAGACGTCTAACCATAGCCCAAGAATAGACTAGACCTCAGTTAGACCATTATTGAACGACTACATGTATACATCTAATAGACAGTGAATATGGGTCTAGGCTAAAACAAGGCAAAATCTAGGCTGTCAGTGAAGATTTAATAGACCTCAAACCATAGCCCAAGAATAGACTAGACCTCAGTTAGACCATTATTGAACGACTACATGTATACGTCTAATAGACAGTGAATATGGGTCTAGGCTAAAACAAGGCAAAATCTAGGCTGTCAGTGAAGATTTAATAGACGTCTAACCATAGCCCAAGAATAGACTAGACATCAGTTAGACCATTATTGAATGACTACATGTTTATGTCTAATAGACAGTGAATATGGGTCTAGACTAAAATAAGGCAAAATTTAGGCTTTCAGTGAAGATTTAATAGACGTCTAACCATAGCCAAAGAATAGACGAGACATCAGTTAGACCATTATTGAAAGACTTCATGTATACATCTAATAGACAGTGAATATGGGTCTAGACTAAAACAAGACTGAATTTGGGCTGTCAGTGAAGATTTAATAGACGTCTAACCATAGCCCAAGAATAGACAAGGCATCAGTTAGACTACTATTGAACGACTACATGTATACATCTAATAGACAGTGAATATGGGTCTAAACAAGGCAAAATTTCGGCTGTCAGTGAACATTTAATAGACGTCTAAAGATAGCCCCAAAAAAAGACTAGACATCAAATAGACAGCTAATAAATGCCTATATATATATATATACACACATCTAACAGACAACAAAATAGCAATCCATCCAAACAAATAAAATATACAGCTTTTATTAAGAAAAATAATTTTTTAAACAACTTTAAGACAATACAAAATGATTTGAAAAAATCAATGCAGAAAAAAATTAATTCAAAATAACATATTATAAATACAATACACTTAAATATAAATATGATGATAAAAATATGGATTTTTAAGAACCTAAGATAATAAAAAATAGTATCAATTTGGAAGTTTTAACCCTTAAGCTCTCCTTGGGGTCAGGCTGACCCCACTGGAGTTTTCCTTCATTTTTTTATAAAGTTCCCTTAATCTCAGGGGCATGAGACTCTGTGACTTTTCCTAAATAATCAATCTAAAAACACAAAAAAAATCCGGACTTAATTCGGTTGTTCTAAAGGTGTGTAAAAAAAAAATTACCGTTTCCTCTCCTTGGGGTCAGATTGACCCCACATTGAAAATGAATGGGAAAAGTAAAAAAAGCAAATTTTTTTCATTTCGTTTGTCCAAAAAAAGTAGTAAATCCAGTTTAAATCTAAAATAATTAACATTTAAATAAAGGCCTGGTCCTACAGCATAAATTCAAAGTGGAATCTCACACACACACACACACACACTCACAAACACACACATGTGTGTAACTGCAACAGGGAGCATTTATATAGAAATTGGCATAAAAAAATCAACATATCTGCTATAAATCTGAAAATGTTCATACATAAATGAAAGACTGGTACTAGAGCAAAAATGCAACATGGAACATGCATGTTGACTCTCACACACACCCACACACCCACACACACACACACACACACACACACACACACACACACGCACACAACTCTACACAAACACATCACACACCATGCCCCTGCCCCTAACACACACAACTCTACACAAACACACCACACAGCACCCCCCAAACACCCCCCCCCCCAAAAAAAAAACACTCCCCCCCACACCCACACCCACACACACCCACTCACACACCCACACACTCACACAAAGAGAGAGAAGAGAGGGAAAAGTGCAGATAAAAGAAAGATGAAAGACAAAAAATCAGCAATTCTAAAAAACTAAAATTCTACGCTTTTACAAAAAAACACATTTTTTATTTATTTTAAAATGTTCAAATATATATATTTACAAAATATATATCATAAAGTTGTGAGGAGAAGTTGAAGCGTGAAGAAAAATAAAGTGAAAATGAAATTAGTCCCTAAGGGCCTCTGCTGGATGTATGTGGTCATTGCACTTTCTTTCTTTAACTATATCTACAAAAGTTTTTCCACTAACCTGTAGATGGCAGTACTGTATCCCTAACACATAGAGCAATGTCCAAAAACAATTGAGATTAAATTTAGATCATCATTAAGGTGATTTTTTTATTAAAAATTAATTTTTTATAAGCCACTTGTTGGCGTAGTTGAGTAATTGTGCAGTAAATGGGTAAAAAAGTACAAAATATCCATGAAAACACAGCAGAACTGTAAAGTTGAGAAGTAAACGAAAAAAATGATATATAGTTTATAATATTAAAAATGTATAATTCATTATGGAATCACACTTTCAATCCTTGGGGTCAATCTGACCCCAAAGAAAGTAAAGATAAAACCTACTTAAGGAGAGCTTAAGGGTTAAACAAATCTTATTGTGCTTGTACAATAACAAAGATATTCTATTCAATTAGCTCAGACATAAATTCAATATAATAGTTAAAAGAAATGATTGACTTTGTCAAAGATGAGAGCATTAGTGAGGAAATTGGAGAGTTTTTTTATTTTATTTTATTTTTTTAACCATTGCTGCCCGGATCTCCTCAATTTCCAGCTGCTTTTCCAGATGTTGAAACTCCTCTTCAGTTTGTCCAAGTGTGTCCTGAGTGTGTTCACTTTTGCCTTTTCTTGCGCTTGAGTTTGTAAACACATACAAATGATAAACTTTTACGTCTATTCTCTAATCAATTTTGCAATTAATTCTCTGATCACATACATGCCAAACCGTGAGGCCTGCTCACGGATCACTAATAACTACGATCTGATCCCTTCACTAAAATGTCACGGGTTCCTTGGTTGACACATGATAACAAATAAAATAAACAATGAAAACATCAAAATAAAAAAAAAAACACAGATACTTACAAGACCAAGTAGGAATATCCTTTATCCTCTGTTGTTTGCCCGTTGCTCTCTGAAAGGTAAACGTGGTGCACTGCTTTCTCGTGAAAAAACAAAATTCAAAACAGTGGAAATGATTATCGCGAGATCTTGCAGCAGTGATCTCTATTGACTTTCAAGTCTCGCGTTGCCAGTAGTCATGTCTCGGTAGAACTACAATAGACGTTATGCGCAACATTCTGCCGGGTTCTACAAAACAGCCTTAACTACTTCCGGCCGTCCGCTACTGGTACAGCGAAGATAGGGACGTTCTAAAACACTTAACGTGAAAAACGCTTAACGTGGCTTAAAAAACGACCAGGAAACCCCAAATTTATGTCAAACCTTACTTCTAACAAACACTAACTACTGTCAAAAGAACGAGCCCTTATTCCACAGATAAAGTGAATAATATCACGTTAAGCGTTTTCTCCCCCATTGAAGCCCATTATAAGGAAACAGCTTAACGTGGGTTTACCTCAATAGCGATCAGGGAAGACCAAATTTATGTCAAATGTTACATATAATAAACACTTGCTGCTGTCAAAAGAACAAGCTCTTATTCAGCATATAAAGTAATCGCTCCCCTATTCCATTACAAAAAAAGCTTAACGTTAACGTATCTTAACAACGACTGGGGGAAAAAAAAAATATGTCAAATGTTACATATAATTAACACTTGCTGCTGTCAAAAGAATGAGATCTCATTCAGCATATACAGTGAATAATATCACGTTAAGCGTTAATTCCCCTTCCTAGAAATAACAAAAACAATTCGATGCAGTGATGTCCCTCTCACCCTGCTTGGCAGCAGAGTTTAAAAATAAATCACCGCAGCTCCGTTTTTGTGTGGTCGATTGTCCCAATAGAATAGAATGAATATTTTATTTTTTTCTCTACCGTAAAACATTACAAATATCTGGAGAAAATGTGATGGCACGCAAAGTTGGTCCAAATTCATGACTTCTTTATTATAAGTAAAATTTGACAGAAGACGTGGTTAAAGTACGCTAAACCAGGCTAAGCTGAGTCCTTATAATGGACTTCTATGGGGAACGCGTAACTTGATATTATTCTCTTTATGCTGCTCGTTCTTTTGACAGCAGAACGTGTTTTTTTTTTATATATGGGGAATAACGCGTAACATTATACGCTGAATAAGAGCTCATTCTTTTAACAGCAGCCATTTTGTAAGAACGAGCAGCATAAAGAGAATAATATCAAGCTACGCGTTCCCCATAGTGCATGGACTCAGGCTGGTTTAGCGTACCTTCTGTCAAATTTGACTTATTATAAAGAAGTCATGAATTTGGAGCAACTTTGCGTACCATCACATTTTCTCCAGAAATTTCTAATGTTATATACGTTAAGCCACGTTATTTCCTTATCTATGGGGGACGCTTAACGTGATATATTCACTTTATATGCGGAATAATAGCTCATTCTTTTGACAGCAGCAAGTGTTTATTAAATGTAACATTTTGACATAAATTTGGTCTTCCCTGATCGCTGTTGAGGTACGTTAAACCACGTTAAGCTGTCTCCTTATGGGCTTCTATGGGGGAGAAAACGCTTAACGTGATATTATTCACTTTATCTGTGGAATAAGGGCTCGTTCTTTTGACAGTAGTTAGTGTTTGTTAGAAGTAAGGTTTGACATAAATTTGGGGTTTCCTGGTCGTTTTTTAAGCCACGTTAAGCGTTTTTCACGTTAAGTGTTTTAGAACGTCCCTATCAGAGCCATATAAAAAGAGAGTTGCGACACGCTTTGATCTCGCCGCCGCACGGTCACGTGGTTCATGGAGCTCTCAATAGTTCCAAACAGCTCCGCGCTGTCAATGTGTTTGAATGGGGTTAAATAGGATAGACAGCAGTTTTACTATATTTGCAGCAATTTCGAGTAATTATTAACACATAATGTGCATTGATTGTGTATTGATAACTTCTCTGAATACGCTTTACAATCGCATTTTATTCTGGGGAGTGATAAAGAGACATAATTAATATGTTCTCATACTCTTTGGCAGTCAAATGTGACCAAACACCTTAAGTGTAACTTTTATTCAATTAAATAACTGTAATATATATAGTTAAGTTCTATTTAGTAAATATTTTGAGTTTTTTTTTGTACTTAATATGTGCAATAATGATCCTGACCATTTAAAAGATAACATTTTCTAATATAGTATTTAGATTACAGTTAGTGTAATATTTAAGGTTAAATACATCTGCATGTGTATTTGGACATGATCAAACACTTTTTTATACAGTATGTTTCGATTTAACGATTTAATGTTAAATAAAAAAAAAGTAATTTACTCTTGTTTTATGATATTCAAATATACAACATAAGTGAATATTATAAAAGGCAAGCAAAAATGGCATTTAACATAATAGAAAAGATGAAAATAATGTTTAAAAAACACAAGGCAACGAATTGCATTCGGCATACATTTTTATCGTGTTTCTTGAATGCAGTCTTTACTGAAACTCATTCAACCTCCTACAGTGAGAGAAAGATTGCAGAAAGACTAAAAACATAAAAATATGACAACTAGTATCTGGTTATGGTCGCTATTACGGTGTTTCTCACGTTATCCAGCTGCATTTACAGTTTAACTGTTTATTTTTTAACGATAAACATTAACTATAACACGCTTCATAAAACACCACTATTGGCCAGTTTTTCGAGAGGTCAGCTGATGCGTTAAAATGTAAAGAAATGCAGTAATTTCTTCAATATACTTGCGACTGTGCTTGAGAAGCGCTGAAATGAATGGGCTTCAATGGAGGAGCTATTGGTTGTTTGGAACTATTGACCGCTCCATGACACGCTTTACTTCCGCATTCCTCAGTTCCTATGGAAGCCTATGGGAGTGTCGCAACTCTCTTTTTATATGGCTCTGGTCCCTATCTTCGCTGTACCAGTAGCGGACGGCCGGAAGTAGTTAAGGCTGTTTTGTAGAACCCGGCAGAATGTTGCGCATAACGTCTATTGCCATCTAGCGGTTGGGAATTGTAATTGCATATTTATTTATAAAATGAAAGACAGTAAAAATAATATCGTCTAATGTGTGTGAACGTTACATTTAACAGCTTGGGGGATGTATGACATCATATTATGTCAAATGCAAGTAAAACTTTAAATGCATTATTTTTGGCATAATTAACAATGCTATATTTAATAAAATGTAAATTAATGCTAATTTAAAAGTTTAAAAAGTTTACTTACATTTGATAATAAGCTGCGAGGGCGAAAATTACATTTAAACGATTTTAAGAATTAAGATTTGTTTTATTTTTATTTTGGCATCGTGGGATTAAATGAGTGCAATCGAGAACGTCCACTATGGTTTCGAACACCACTTAAAATGGCTGTCCCCTCAAATAGTGCCCTTTTTGAGGACATAGGGGGCGATTTCGGATACAGCCCGAGAGTGCACGTCTGAAAATGCAAGTGCATGTCTGCAGCCAGGCCCTTCTCACAATGAATGCATTTCTACAATGCAAAATTGCAACAGTATAAATAATGTTATGAGCTTTGTGTTTAAAATAAAAAAAATCAGAATCAGAAGAAAAAACTACACTCACTTGGTCATGTTATTTTGCTTAACTAGGCTATATGTTATAAATATATTTTGTGTGCAGAAGTGTTCATATGTGTTGATTTCTCCACGAGATTGCCTCACACACACAGGTAACGTTAAGCTGCGCGATATACAACGACCGCGATCTATCAACCTTGATACTGTCAATACATTAACCATTAACAATTTTATTACTGCTTTACGATTTTACCTGACACAAGACAGCCATGTTTTCGACTCTCCTTATGCTTCGATTAACACACCTGCACAATCTGTTCTGCGCATGCGCGTGGCGGCCACTGACGGTATACAGCTCCGACCAGAAACTAATAATGAAATTATTTTTTCTACCTATTAAATTGTGTTTTTTTAATGTCTACACCTACCCAACCCTAAACTTAGCCCTTACTATAATACAAAAACAATATTATTGTTGTACAGTGTGATAAAAATAACGTTAGATTGATGTGCGCATGCCCACATAATGCAAGTTGAAGGTCAGAGTTCACCAGAACAACTTAAAATTCGGAACGCTGCGAAACGCCGAGCTTTTGCACCAAAGTTGGTCTGCCAATCGCCATTAAGTCCAAAGAAGAAGTACGCCAAAACTTCTTGCACGTGCTTGCTTTTCTAAATGGACGATTATAAAGAAAAGAAGACAGACGCTGTTTATTCCATTTACTAAGTCCTTACTAATCCTTCATTCCGAAGGGCACTTTAAAAAAACCTGTTGAGCACATGCGACGGTTGATGCCAAGTTTCAGGGAGATCAGACCACTGGCATTATAACTGGCAAAAATGCCCTTTTACTTTAAAGAGCCTAAAGCACTTGAACCCTACCCTGGAAATCCAGAGGTCTCGCGAGAGCACAAATTGAATTGTCTCTGCAAGACACTCTGGCATCGAGCAATGATGCAGGTTACTGCATTACGTAAGCAGTTGTGGGAACCAATCAAATCGGTGTATCTGATGTAGGCGGGCCAGAGGCGAGCTAAGCTGATGACGACAGCGCTGCAACATCCGAATCATGTAGTAAACTTTGAAAGATCGCTGTCGCTACAGATGAACAACAAGTTGTTTGAAACGGCTTTGGCCGCTACAATGAACGAGTTAGACTTGGCTTTCCATATAAAAGATGAACAGAAAACCGAAAACTCGAATCGTTCCTTTGCAAGAAGGATGTTTTTGCTGTTTTGCCGACTGGATACGGCAAGAGTTTAATCTATCAGTTCACGCTTACATATAATTAGCCGGAGAATAGTAGTGCATGTTTGGCGTGCTGTCCGGTGAAGGGCTCCGAGCTCGGGAGTGGCCCGAACCCAGAGTACGTTACCCCCCAATAGGAGTAGTGAGAACTCGGAGTGATGAGATGGGGTGGTGGAGGTTTACTGATAAACCATCGAGTGAATTGAGGTGAGTCAGCTGTATTTAAACCTACGTTTACGCTAAGCATCTGACGCGCTTCTCCCGAACTTTGTTAATGAAACATCATTTAGCTCTGCTGGTAGCTAAGCGTGTATTGTTGTGATTGGTCGTGGCGCTATCCAATTGCGTGCAGTTAGAGTTTCAAATGCATGCTTGGTGCTGCCCCTCCCAAGTAGGGCTCGCTGCAGCCTGCGGTGGACATCCAACCCCGCCCACATCCATGTGTGACGTCAGACACCACGCCCACGTCAATGCGTTACCGTGTGACTCCCCTCCCCATCGGTAGCCTTAAAGCGGTGCATTTCAAAATACTTCACGAAATTTATCCATGTAAAGTAGCTCTTTCTAAATTCATGGACATTGATAATACCTGCAGTTTCTGTAACACACATGAGGAAGACTTGTGTCATTTGTTTTATCATTGTGAATTGTCTCTTAGTTTTTGGTCTGATGTTAGCACCTTTCTATTTCTGCAAAGAAATGTTAATTATATGCTTTCTTTAAAAGATGTTATCTGTACTTATTCTCATAAAAGTAAAATGATTGAGTATGTTGTTAACTTTTACATTTTGCAAGGCAAATATTATATTCATAAACAGAAATTTGCTAAATGCATACCAAAATGTAATTTATTTTTATCAGAAATAGAAGTTTTGAAAAGTCTTTAAAACAAATGAATACATTTGTTGTTACATTTCACGGAGAACTTTTTTTCTGGTTATGCTTCCACAATATAATTTTTGTATATGTAAGGGAAAAGGAAGAAAATTTGAACCATT
>NC_133367.1:26407201-26443380 GCF_049309525.1 Garra rufa | reverse complement strand
CATATTCACTGTCTATTAGACGTATACATGTAGTCGTTCAATAATGGTCTAACTGATGTCTAGTCTATTCTTGGGCTATGGTTAGACGTCTATTAAATCTTCACTGACAGCCTAGATTTGCCTGGTTTTAGTCTCGACCCATATTCACTGTCTATTAGACGTATACATGTAGTCGTTCAATAATGGTCTAACTGATGTCTAGTCTATTCTTGGGCTATGGTTAGACATCTATTAAATCTTCAACTGACAGCCTAGATTTTGCCTTGTTTTAGTCTAGACCAGGGATCATCAAATCTGGACCTCGAGATCCATTTTCCTGCAGAGTTTAGCTCTTACCCTAATCAAACACACCTGAGCATGCTAATCAAGTTCTTCAGGATCATTAGAGAATAACAGGTAGGTGAGCGTGATCAGGGTTGGAGCTAAACTCTGCAGCGCATTGGACCTCCAGGGTAAGATTTGGGGAACCCTGGTCTAGACCCATATTCACTGTCTATTAGACGTATACATGTAGTCGTTCAATAATGGTCTAACTGAGGTCTAGTCTATTCTTGGGCTATGGTTAGACGTCGATTAAATCTTCACTGACAGCCTAGATTTTGCCTTGTTTTAGTCTAGACCCATATTCACTGTCTATTAGACGTATACATGTAGTCGTTCAATAATGGTCTAACTGAGGTCTAGTCTATTCTTGGGCTATGGTTAAACGTGTCACGATCTGGGCTGTGGGGTTTTCCCTCAGCCACCTGAGGTCGCTGTTCCCTGCACTGCACTTCTAATTGTTATCACCTGTCTTTGTCATCAGCTCTCATCACATCCACAGCTGTTCACAATCACCATTGTCTTTATAATCTCCACTCTCCCACTACCCTGTTGAGTCTGCATTGTTTTCCTGTATGCTGTCTTCGTAAGTCTGTCTCTGTGTTCCGGATCCCCTGACTTTTGATCGTGTTCCCTGTTCTGTTTATTTTGTATTTGTTCTAGTCGTGTTGTGCCGTGTTGGCCTTTTGGTTTGTATTCGTTTGTTTATTTGTGTTTATTTAATAAATTCTATTCCCTGCACTTGGACCCAGACCTCTCTATCTCACACGTGACAGAATGCAGACTCCCAAGATGGTCCAGCAGGGAGGAATTTTTTTTTTTGAGGCGGCGACCATTCCCTCTGCTCCAATGACGGACGGGATGTCTTTTGAGGCGGCGTCGGCAGCGCGCTTTGAGTATATCTACGCCTGCCTGGCGATGGATGCCCGTGTCGCCGAGGATATGCGAAGGCGCCCCTTCTTTGCGGTGGGGGTGGAGACAGAGTTTCGTGAGAAAGGCGGCGGCTTCCACTTTCTCTGTTCCTGACGCAGAGACGACTGCGCTTTCTGTTCCTGACGCAGAGGCGGCTGCTCTCTCTGTTCCTGACGCGGAGGACGCTGCGCTCTCTGTTCCTGACGCAGAGACGACTGCCCTCTCTGTTCCTGACGTGGAAGCAACCACCGTCTCTGTTCCCGATGCGGCGGCGACCGCTATCTCTGTTCCCGATGCGGCGGCGACCGCTATCTTGGTTCCTGATGCGGCGGCGACCGCTGTCTCTGTTCCTGATGCGGCGGCGACCGTTATCTTGGTTCCTGATGCGGCGGCGACCGCTATCTCCGTTCCTGACGCGGCGGCGACTGCTATCTCCGTTCCTGATGCGGCGGCGACCGCTATCTCTGTTCCTGACGCGGCAGCGACCGCTATCTCTGTTCCCTATGCGGCAGCGACCGCTATCTCTGTTCCTGATGCGGCAGCGACCGCTATCTCTGTTCCCGATGCGGCAGCGACCGCTATCTCTGTTCCTGACGCGGCAGCGACCGCTATCTCTGTTCCCGATGCGGCGGCGACCGCTATCTTGGTTCCTGATGCGGCGGTGACCGTTCTCTCTGTTCCGGACGCGGCGGTGACTGCTCTCTCTGCTCCTGATGCGGCGGTGACCGCGCTCTCTGCTCCTGACGCGGCAGTGACCGCTTTCTCTGTTCCTGACGCGGCGGTGACCGCTTTCTCTGTGCCGGACGCGGCGGTGCCCGCTGACGTTCCTCTGGCGGCTATGCTAGCTCACGTTCCTCTGGCGGCGAAGCCAACACACGTTCCTCCACTGCACGGGCCTGGCCCGCCATCCCTCCCCCTGATTCACCTTCCACCGTTCCTCCTCCCTCCAGATGTTTTTTTTTTTTTTTTTCGTTGGAAACGTCTGGAAGCCGTTCCGTAGGGGAGGGGTAGTGTCACGATCTGGGCTGTGGGGTTTTCCCTCAGCCACCTGAGGTCGCTGTTCCCTGCACTGCACTTCCTAATTGTTATCACCTGTCTTTGTCATCAGCACTCATCACATCCACAGCTGTTCACAATCACCATTGTCTTTATAATCTCACTCTCCCACTACCCTGTTGAGTCTGCATTGTTTTCCTGTATGCTGTCTTCGTAAGTCTGTCTCTGTGTTCCGGATCCCTGGCTTTTGATTGTGTTCCCTGTTCTGTTTATTTTGTATTTGTTCTAGTCGTGTTGTGCCGTGTTGGCCTTTTGGTTTGTTATTCGTTTGTTTATTTGTGTTTATTTAATAAATTCTATTCCCCGCACTTGGACCCAGACCTCCTCTATCTCACACGTGACAAAACGTTGATTAAATCTTCACTGACAGCCTAGATTTTGCCTTGTTTTAGTCTAGACCCATATTCACTGTCTATTAGACGTATACATGTAGTCGTTCAATAATGGTCTAACTGATGTCTAGTCTATTCTTGGGCTATGGTTAGACGTCTATTAAATCTTCACTGACAGCCTAGATTTTGCCTTGTTTTAGTCTAGACCCATATTCACTGTCTATTAGACGTATAGTCGTACAATAATGGTCTAACTGATGTCTAGTCTATTCTTGGGCTATGGTTAGACGTCTATTAAATCTTCACTGACAGCCTAGATTTTGCCTTGTTTTAGCCTAGACCCATATTCACTGTCTATTAGACGTATACATGTAGTCGTTCAATAATGGTCTAACTGAGGTCTAGTCTATTCTTGGGCTATGGTTTGAGGTCTATTAAATCTTCACTGACAGCCTAGATTTTGCCTTGTTTTAGCCTAGACCCATATTCACTGTCTATTAGACGTATACATGTAGTCGTTCAATAATGGTCTAACTGAGGTCTAGTCTATTCTTGGGCTATGGTTAGACGTCTATTAAATCTGCACTGACAGCCTAGATTTTGCCTTGTTTTAGTCTAGACCCATATTCACTGTCTATTAGACGTATATACATGTAGTCGTTCAATAATGGTCTAACTGATGTCTAGTCTCTTCTTACGCTATGGTTTGAGGTCTATTAAATTTTCACTGACAGCCCAAATTTTGCCTTGTTTTAGTTTTAGTGTTTGAACGGCCAATAGACGTCTTTTCAAAATTGCTTTCTGGGCATGATGTGTTCATTTTGTTGTTGACGAAAACATGTAGGCTAATAGTTTTGATTATCACAGAGAATTTTGAGAAAAACAGCTGTTTTGTACATAAAATAGACAAAATGGCCGCGCCCTCTAACGGAAAAATAAGGTGGATATCCACCCTGCTGAAAAAACCATGCTGGTTAGGTATGTTTTGGTGCTGGGATGCTGGTTTATGCTGGTCCTTTGCTGGTTTATGCTGGTCCTTTGCTGGTTAATGCTTGTCTTTTGCTGGTTTATGCTGGTCCTTGACCTGCAACATGACCAGCATAAACCAGCAAAGGACCAACATAAACCAGCATCCCAGCACCAAAACATACCTAACCAGCATATGCTGTTTTTTTCAGCAGGGCAAGTTTTGTTTTCTTTGCGGCTAAATTAGTAGTAGTAGTCGTAGTGTTTTATTAGTAAATAATATTTCATTATTTAAATCTTTTATAAAATGTTTGCTTAAATTTTGCGTGTATCCTACTTATTTTTGAAATAGCCTTTAATTATTTTATCTTATCTCATTTTGTTTACTTAACTAATTTATTTACATTATCTTGTCGATCGCTAATGCAATGACATTTCATTTCTTAGTGTGGTTTAAGTGTTTACATACTTTTTGGAGTCGCAATATGTTCCTAATCAGGTTTTAATCGTTTACATTCAGCTGAATTAGACCTACAGCGTTATAAACGCCGGTTAATTGTCGCCGTTGCCCCACCCTACCGTACACAGCGCTCTTTCAAATAAACCCGATAATAAATTATCCACAAAACCGCTGTCATTCGCTATTATACGCAATAATACCCGCGTTTTGGACGCGTTCACAGGCGAGTCGGTGAACACGCGTCGTCAGGTGCTGCAGCGTCCATAAACGCCCACCTAGAAGAGCATCAGACGAGAGAGAGCTGCGCTTACATCCGAGGTGAGCTTCTCCATCATATGCCATTAATTGACGTCTGCTTGTCGTTTATGGATGTTTGTCGGTGAATGTGGTCCGTCAAGATGCCGTTTATGTCTCAATGAGCGTTATGAATGAGCTCGAGTGTTTACATGGTCAGAATAACGTCCTCTGATTATGCAATGATTTTTATGCTTGTGAATGGATGTAGCTGCCAAATGCCACTTGTAGTTGAACCTGTTATGTCGATTCTGTGATGCTCTAACGGTGTTTTTTGCCAAACAAACCACTGTAATACCAAATGAAGGCTTGAAATTATGCACTGGTATATGCATCATTCAAGACTTGTTTTGATGATACAGCCACAGCCTGTGGTCCTGTTTTTTATTTATTTTTGTTTATTTATATATTTTTATGTTTGCCATTTTTATACTTAATGAAGTGCATTTTATTTAGACAATTTTATAATATTTTTTGCTATAATAAATTTATAATTCAGTTACAGTGTGTGTGTGTGTGTGTGTGTATATATATATATATATATATATATATGTGTGTGTGTGTGTGTGTGTGTGTGTGTGTGTGTGTATATATATATATATATATATAATTTTATATAATTTTTTATATAAATATATAATATAAAATATATAATTTTTTTTGTCACTGACAGCCCAAATTCTTTTTGTTTTTACAGTACAACCTACTGTTCAGTACCAGTAACAAGGTTGATACTGGCATTTATTCTCTTGTTTGTGTTCACAGATGGCAAAAGCAGACCAGCGCTTTGGGCAGAGAGATGGATCTGACCAGAACTTCGACTACATGTTCAAACTCCTGATCATTGGCAACAGCAGTGTAGGAAAGACCAGCTTTTTATTCAGATATGCAGACGACTCCTTTAGCAACTCTTTCGTCAGCACGGTCGGCATCGACTTTAAGGTGAAGACGGTTTACAGGAACGACAAGAGAGTGAAGCTTCAAATATGGGTGAGTGCTGGTGTAACTGAATTCTGAATGTAAAATGTGAATGAAAATGTTATTTTTAGCTCTAGATTGTTTGTTCTAATGTGATTGGCTGGCATCATTAAACTCGAACCGCATCCGGCGGTATTATGCAAAATGCGCATCCTCTTCCTTCCACAATCACCTTCCACCAGCCTGTGAATGAGAGCCATCTTTTTATGGAGGAAAAGAAAGCAAGTGCCTTCGTTTCTCCCCCCCCCCCCCACATGCATCATCGATGCTAGTTGTCATGGAAGCAGCACTCCATACTGCTCCCTGGCAGAGAGAGATCCTCATAGCCAATTAAAGCGGCCCCTGAGGGTAAGAAGGGGTTGGAAGAGAGTTCGAAAGCACATGAGAGCGCTGGGTGACAAGTACGACACAGCCACAATTTGTGATCATTCATAATCTGGGTGTATTGATCGGGAGGTGTTAAAAATAGGCGCTCGTTCAAAACAGCTGCAGGAAAACTGGCGCCAAGTGGAACGAAACAAAATGGGCTTTAAATAAAGACAGGCCTAAAATAGAGAAATTGTGACGTTTCACCAAACCACTCATTTCATTTGTCCTCCTCATGTTTGCTCAATGAATACAATAGATACCAATGAAGGTCGTGATATGTTAAGCTGTTATAAATAACAAATTTTGTCATTAATTACTCACCCTAATGTGTTTCCAAACTCGTACGACCTTCGTTCATCTTTTGAACACATATTAAGATATTTTTTGATGAAATCCGAGAGCTCTCTGACCATGCGTAGAAAGCAACACAACTAGAACATTGTTAAAATAGACCATATGACAGCAGTGGTTCAACCTTAATGTCATGACGCTACGAGAATACTTTTTGTGCACAAAGAAAACAAAAATAACAACTTTATTAAACAATATCAATATTAAAAATACGTTAAAGGGTTAGTTCACCCAAAAATGAAATCAGTCCATGATTTACGCATCCTAGGTGTATATGACTTCCTTCTTTTAGACGAATCCAATTGGAGTTATATTAAAAATTATCCTGCCACGTCCAAGCTTTAGAATGGCATAGGCTGGTGTTTCTCTTCATCAGTCCAAAACATGTCCTAAAAAAGTGCACACATCCATTATAAAAAAAGTGCCTCACACAGCTCTGGTAGGCCTCTTGTAGCAAATCGAAGCCTTTTTTTGTAAGCAAAGTATCCATATTTAAAACGTAAGAATCACTTTAATGTAGTTTCCGCCAGCTGGTTGTACCAGGAAGCAGCTCCAGGCGGATGACGTAATATTTTGGCGTTGCGTATGCACCGCTGAGTCTTGTATAAACCATTGTTTTTTTACAGGAGCAAAGTTTCCTTACTTTAGCAAAGGAAAACCAGTCTCCTCTTGGTTTATATCAAAATCCTCTGTCATTTCTTCTTTACGTGTGAGGCACTTTTTATTATGGATGAATGCATTATATTAGACTTGTTTTGGACTGATGAAGAGAAACACTCGGAAGTGCCAGGATAATTTTAAATATAACTCTGATTGGATTTGTCTGAAAGAAGGAAGTCATATACACCTAGGATGCATGAAAGTGAGTAAATCAAGTGCTAATTTTCATTTTTGGATGAACTAACCCTTTAATTTGTGTTCTGAAAATGAACAAAGGTCTTGTGGGTTTGGAACAACATGAAGGTGAGTAATTATTGACAGAATTTTTATTTTTGGGTAAACTGTCCCTTTAAAATAAATATATAATTTACAATTAATATATATAATATATATATATATATATATATATATATATATATATATATATATACATGTTTAATAATTTAAAATGTTTATATTTTTAATAAATTAATACAATTAATAGAAATTTATAAAAACAAAATAATGGGGGAAAGTGGAAGGAATAGGTTCAGTGTTCGAACCTGCATCTCCTGCATGAGCACCACAGCTTGATGTGTAGATTGCAGGCTTAACAATATGTCAGGGCTCTGAAAAAAATATATATGTTTTTGGCATAAATGCACATATTTACCAAAGACATTCAGTCTAAGGACGATGACTATAATAATAACTGTAAGAATAAAGTAGTAAAGATAGTAGATAGTTAGTAAAGATAGTTCCATTAGAATAGTAAAGTCCACATCACAACTACAAAAATAACAACACAGAGAAATGATAACTTCAGAATCATCTTCAGAACTACACCTGACTTTAAATAGCTTGGGTAATTAAAGCAGTAGACAACTAAACGGCGGCGCGTAATAATAATAAACAGAATGTAGTTAAAGGAACACTCCACTTTTTTTGGAAATAGGCTCATTCTCCAACTCCCCCGAGTTAATATGTTGATTTTTACCGTTTTGAAATCCATTCAGCCATTCTCCTGTTCTGGTGATATCACTTTTAGCATAGCTTATAGCATAGATCATTGAATCCTATTAGACCAATAGCATCACGTTCAAAAATGACCAACGAGTTTCCATATTTGTTGTATTTAAAACTTGACTCTTCTGTAGTTATATTGTGTACTAAGACCGGTGGAAATGCAAAGCTGCGAGTTTCTAGGCTGATAAGATTAGGAACTAGACTTCCATTCCGGCGTAATAGTCAAGGAAGTTTGCTGCCGTAATATGGCCGAAGCAGGCGGTGTATTATCAGAAATGAGTTCCCAGCTAGTTTAGCATTTGCACATGTGCTGCGTGATATTACTGCTCCTGCTTCAGCCTTATTACGGCAGCAAACTTCCTTGACTATTACGCCGGAATGGAGGTGTAGTTCCTAATCTTATCAGCCTAGAAAATTGGAGCTTTGCATTTCCGCCCGTCTTAGTACACGATATAACTACAGAAGAGTCAAGTTTTAAATAGGACAAATATGGAAACTCGTTGGTCATTTTTGAACGTGATGCTATTGGTCTAATAGGATTCAATGATCTATGCTAAGCTATGCTAAAAGTGATATCGCCAGAACAGGAGAACGGCTGAATGGATTTCAAAACGGTAAAACCCAACTTGTTAAATCGGGGGGAGTTGGAGAATGAGCCTATTTCCAAAAAAAGTGGAGTGTTCCTTTAACTGTTGGTGTGATATATAGTTATAGATATCTTTACAAATATCGTTCTTTATGTGAATGGCCATAAATGCATAGTTCACCTAGAAATTACCCCACTCGCCCTCAAGCCACTTTAGGTGTACGACTCTCTTCTTTTAGACGAATACAATCAGAATTATATTAAAAAATATCCTGGCACTTCCAAGCTTTTATAATGGCAGTGAATGGCTGTTGAGATTTTGAAGCGCAAATAAAGTGCGTCCATTCATCATAAAAAGTCCTCCACATGGCTCCGGGGGGGTTAATAAAGGCCTTCTGAAGCAAATTGATGCGTTTGTGTAAAAATATCCAGATTTAAAACTATGAACCGTAATCTCTAGCTTCTGCTATCTGTTGTACGCTTGAGCAAAACAAAACACGTCTTCCAAAACAAGGATTTGTAATGAAAAATTACAAATGAAAAATGCCTACGCCCTACGTCATCTGCTGAAACGCCACTCTCTCGTGAACACAAGAGATTCCGGTTTATAAAGTTTTAAATATGGATATATTTCATTACACTAACACAACAATTCACTTTAGAAGGCCTTTATTTTAATATATTATTAATAATGTGCATCCACATTAATAACTTCAAAATCTCAACACCCATTCACTGCCATTATAACATTTTTGAATATAACTCTGATTGTATTCGACTGAAAGAAGAAAGTCATATACACTTAGGATGGCTTAAAAGGGGAGTAAATCATGAAGCAATTTTAATTTTTAGCTGAACTATAACTTTAAATCTGTGTTTTTTCACCATTTGCTGTGTGGTCTATAGGATACAGCAGGGCAGGAGCGGTATAGAACTATTACTACAGCTTACTATAGAGGAGCCATGGGCTTCATCCTCATGTACGACATCACAAATGAAGAGTCCTTCAATGCAGTGCAGGACTGGTAAGCAGCTTTACTCCTGAATCCATATGTTTTATCTACTAGTAAAGTTATATGACAGGGGTGCCCAAACTTGGTCCTGGAGGGCTGGTGTCCTGGAGAGTTTAGCTCCAACTTACTTTAACACACCTGCCAGAAAGTTTCTAGTATGCCTAGTGAGAAATTGATTAGCCAGTTCAGGTGTGTCTAATTGAGGATGGAGCTAAACTTGAGGACACTGGACCTCCAGGACCAAGTTTGGGCACCCCTGTTTTTTTTTTTACATAAATGCACTTTCCTTTCAGGGCAACACAGATTAAGACCTATTCGTGGGATAACGCTCAGGTGATATTAGTGGGGAACAAATGTGACATGGATGAGGAAAGGGTGGTGCCTTTTGA
Organism: Garra rufa; assembly: GCF_049309525.1. Taxonomy (NCBI): domain Eukaryota; kingdom Metazoa; phylum Chordata; class Actinopteri; order Cypriniformes; family Cyprinidae; genus Garra; species Garra rufa. The sequence continues at coordinate 26,433,688 of NC_133367.1, read as the reverse complement.
GAAGGGTAAACACTTGGCTGACCAGTTAGGTAAGTTATGTATCCAGTCTTTAATGGAATTCATTGGTTTTCAATCTGATTTCTTCTAATTCCTTCTCGCAGGGTTTGAGTACTACGAAGCCAGTGCCAAGGAGAATATCAACGTCAGACAAGTTTTCGAGCGCTTAGTCGACATTATCTGCGTGAAGATGTCAGAGAGAGTTGATACGGATCCATCCATGGTCACCGGTGCCAAAACCACCCGGCTAACCGATAAGCCGCCCCAGCTACCTCAGAATTGTTGCTGATTTCCATCTCAACTCATATGCCAACTTATCAGCAGCGGATCCAATGTCGTTTGGTTTGATGTTCTGTTATATGGCGATCGGAGCCGATCATGGGGTGCGTTTCGTAGTACGATGCATCGTTAGAACTAGCTAGTGTCGACTGTTTCTGCACTTTCATCATTGAAACACGGTTCAACAATATAGGATTGTCGTTAATGACGTCAAGCACAGGTTGTGGAGTAAAAATGTATTAATGCTAATGCTTATTAATCAATTTGATGGTTTATAGTTATAGTTCATTTACGCAAACAACAGAATGCCGTTAATTGCTGTAAATCATGTTAACTTTACCAAAACGTCATTTCGATGAGATTCTGCAAACGTAGGATCAACATTTTTCTTTTTTTGATTTACAATTCATTGCATGTTTGATTTACAGTACGTCATGCTCACTCCAGGGTTTCCATTTGCATTTACTCACAAGTGCACTCTTCGAAAATTTTCGCTCATTGTTGACAAGCGAAAAAAAAACTACAAAACAATGTCTATACATTTAGATATCATGTTAACAAAAAACTATGCCAGTGACATGACTACTGTTTGCTAATGTTGTTAGCGAATGTTTCTTGGAACTATGGTTTCAGGAAACAGCGAATCGTTGAACTACGTTGGTAACGACAGAACTTGCGACAACAGTTGGCTAACAATGCTTTCGGGAAACGCACCCTTGTTCGTTTGTAGCTGTCAAAACACGTGAAGTAGTTCAGTAATAATAGTACACTTCTAACTTAATCAGTCCATAGGAAACTCAAAGCAGGGACTACAGCAAAGCACAAATACTACTACTTGGCTCTCCGAACTTCAGTGTTCACTGCCGAAACTAGATTTAAAACACAATCTGTTGTGGCACAATCTTGATAATCTTATAAATTATATATTGAGTGTAGTATATGAGTACTTTTAAGGGATAGTTCACCCAAAAAATATAATTCTGTTGTCATTTATTCATGTGCAAGTTGTACCTGTATCAGTTTCTTTCACCCGTTGTTACCCAAATATTTGACGGTAACCATTGACTTCTATAGTATGGAAGAACGTACTATGGAAGTGAATGGCTGCCGTCAGCTTACAGATTTGAAACAATATGTGGATGAGTAAGTGATGACAAAATGGGTGAACTATTCTATTAGTGAAGGTAAAATGGTGGATATTTTGTTAAAAGGCACACAAATAAACTCAGACTTTTGCAAAATGGCCATTATGCAGTTTTCAGGGTGGTTTTTGATGCTCTGATTTGATTGGATCAGAAGCAGATGCACATTGTATGTTGGACTCCATCTATTAACTGCTGGTACAGTATGTGTTTTGAGAATATGAGCACTTGCTTATGCTATCTTTATGTTGAGAGAGAAAAAAAAAGTGACGTTTAGTAAATTCAAGGTACACTAAATAAAATTCATGTCTTACACAAAAATATGATATCAAATTCATGTTAAACTTAATAGTATTGTCAGAAACCACATGTAACAGTTATGTGTAATAATAGACCTGAACACAATCAGCACATTTCATAGTCAGGTGACGTTCGAGAGATATTATTCTTCGCTCGAACACTCGAGCGGAACGTCGAGATATATTGTGAACTCGTGCCAGGATGTCTTTATATTTCAGAAACTTGTAGCAAATCCTTGTGGGTTCGTGTATGTATAATCTACTTTGGATTTTTATCAAGTGACGTATGAGTGTTTTATGTAACTATAGTCGAGATTATTCCAAATGAGATATTTTTAATTCAGACGTTATAGGCTACTTTTCGTTTTCCTGAGTAGATATTTATTTTTATGCTGCTGGAATATATAGGTGTACCTTTGCTGTCAGTGTATTTTGATTTGTAGACAATTTGCACTGGGGCGTACAGTGATTGTACAGTCGTGAATGTTACTTTTAGATGCAATTTGTAACAATAAAAGCACAAATCACATATAATAACATATAATATTTACGTGCCATGTCTGTCATTGTATGTATGTTATGCTGATGGCCAGAACAGTAAGATTTTTAATATTTTTATTTTTAAGTATTCTCTTCTGCTCACCAAGCCTGCATTTATTTGATCCAAACAGCAAAAGCAGTAATATTGGGACATATTTTTATTATTTAAAATAACTGCTTTCTGTTTGAATATATTTAAAAATAATTTATTCCTGTGGTCAAAGCTAAATTTTCAGCATCATTACCCTAGTCTCCAGTGTCACATGATACTTCAGAAATAATTCTAATATGCTAATTTGCTGTTAAAGAAACATTATTTGTATTATTAATATTATTATTATCAATATTTAAAACGGTTAAATACATTTTTCAGGATACTTTGAGCCAAAGATCATAATTTATCTGAAATAAAAAAGCTATTGTAACATTATACACTATACCATTTAAAAAGCTTGGAGTTGTTATAAATATATATATATATACTTTTTTGATATATATTCTAGAAATTAATACTTTTGTTAAGCAAGGGTGTTTTAAATTGATCAAAAGTGAGGATAAAGATATTTATAATATTACAAAAGATTTCTGTTTCGTATAAATGCTGTTCTGAACTTTTTATTCATCAAAGAAACCTGAAAAACTTCTACTCAGCTTTTTTTTCAACATAATAATAATAATAATAATACATTTTTTGAGTAGCAAGTCAGAATACTAGAATGATTTCTGAATGGTCATGTTATCTTCTCATTTTAAAGACATTTCAAAATCTTACTGTTTTTATAGTAAATGCAGGCTTTAAAAAAAGATTAAAAATCTCACTGTTCAAAAACTTTTGACTGGTAGTGTATACTATATATATATAAAATCTTTTAAAACTCAAAATTCACCAAAATAAAGAACTTTAATTACAGTATCCTTATTCTTCATTAAAAAAAAAAAGTCATGGTCTCAGATTAAAAAAACGAATATTTGTAATATTATGAGTTGCGTTTAATTTTTATATTTGCACTTTAAATTTGAGTTTAAGTTAAATTATTTTTTATGCGCATTTTATTAGCTTTTTTTTTTTTTTTACATATGTCTATATAGCTTTGTTGCTATTTGACTTTAATAAATACCACAAATGAAGGTTTTTATGTAGCCTATACGTTTTTCATGTAAAATTATTTCAATAACCGAAAACTGTTTTAATAGGTTTAGTTTCAATTTAACAGCAACACTAATCTGTAGGATGATATAATAACCAGATCAACCTGTTCCTACATTCAACATTTATCTTTCATTTGTCTCAGCGCCGGATGTCTCGACCTATCAGATTAGTTCTTGTTTTTATGCCGTGGTCTATCAGCCAATGAGCTGTCAGTGTATTAGCCTTGCTCATGAAGAGCGCATGAACGTCTACATCCGTAATCCTATCATTGACACAAAACGTAAGTATGTACTTTATTGTACGTAGAAGTTAAGCGGTTAATAAAACGTTGGCTACTGTTGTCTTATTGCAGGTCCTGAAAAAGATTTACGTTAGTAGCTACAGAGGGCGTAAATGTATTCGTGACAGGTGTCAGTCATGTTAAATCTACTGTACCTCTGTGTTTGGATACTGTTTGACAGGTTTGTGTTGTTATATGCAGAGTGTTTGAGTCAAAATGCCCCAGACGAATAAGGCTAAAACTTCCGGTGGATGTGCCGGTGAAGTGTCCGGTCCAGAGAGCGGTGAACCTCCACCAGCCCGAGCCGAACCGCGAGTCTCCCAGCCCGATACTGATCAAAGTGACCCGATAATAAACAAATCACCAAGCGACCCCAAAAAATACAGGTAACCTAAGACATTTTATGCTTAATAATCCTAATAATGATAATGATAATGTATACGTATATAATGTAAATAATGTTTAATATTTTTTTATTATCTATTTGAGAATATTATTATAGAAATTAAAAATCATATTAAAACTAGGTTGCCACCCGTCCCTTAAAATACGGAATCGTCCCGTATTTGTGAATGAAATTGCGCGTCCCGTTTTGAATCAATACGGGACGGGTTTTGTCCCGTATTTTTTATAAAGAAAATTAAAGCAGCGTCTCATGCAAATAATCACTGCGGTAAAGCCAGCCGCGGTTCAGAAAAACACGGTCAAGCCAGCCGCGATTGATTTTAAGTGTGCGCGCATATTACAGTGATTACGGTAGTTTCAGGAACAACACAGAGAGAATGCGCTTGCAGAGCGCTTTTCATTTAGACGCCCAGGACTGAGAGATAATACTACAAAATGCTCGTGAATTTTTACTTACTTATTTATTTGCATTTCTGCTTTAATATCCGTTTTATTTATTGGTGTACTTGACGGTTATTTTCTGAGAAATAGGACATTATATAGACTTTAGAGTCTAATAAGTAGAAAAAAAACAATGATCAGTTCTTATTCAGGACGGCCCATATTATATGCAAAACTCATATGAAACCTTTTTACTGCAGCATTTTTGAGATATGGGACATTATTACATTGTAACGGGGTATATAGACCCCATTTTTAAAAAGTAGCAAAAAACAATGCACCCCCCCCCCCCCCCCCCCGAATGCGTCCCTTATTTTGGGGTATTAAAAGTGGCAACCCTAATTAAAACAATATATTTTAATTTTTTTATAACTGATTAATGATTATATGTGACCCTGGACCACAAAACCAGTCATAAGGTAAAATTTGACAAAACTGAGATGTATACATCATATGAAAGCTCAATAAATAAGCTTTCTACTGATGTATAGTTTGTTAGGGTAGGACAATATTTGGCCGAGATACATCTATTTGAAATCTGGAATCTGAGGGTGCAAAAAAATCAAAATACTGAGAAAATCACCTTTAAAGTTGTCCAAATTAAGTTCTTAACAATGCATATTACTAATCAAAAATTACATTTTGATAGGTTTACAGTAGGAATTTTACAAAAAATCTTCATGGAACATGATCTTTACTTAATATCCTAATGATTTTTGACATAAAAGAAAAATCAATAATTTTGACCCATGCAACGTATTTTTGGCTATTGCTACAAATATACCCCAGCGACTTAAGGCTGGTTTTCTGGTCCATGGTCACAAATATTATAATGGTTAGCATATATTATTGTTAGTTTTATTATTGTACATAAATATAAATATTGAAACATTTTATGAAATACATTTCGTAAAGTAAATAATTATTTTTATATTAGTTTGCATTTCTTTTATTTATATTTAATTATATTATCAAATGTATATTTAAGAATAAAAGTACATATTTGTTTAAATGTTGTTTTTAAATTATTAAATACATAGTAAATTATTATTTTGTTATTTGTTTTTGTTATTAGTTTCTTATTTAAATTTAGTTACATTATCAAATGTTTACTTGATTGTATTTTTTATTTTTAAACAGTAAATTGTTATTTTGTTCATTTTTATTTATTGTGTACATTTTTTATTTATTTATATTTAATTATATTTACAAATATATTTGAAAACAAATTTGTAATATTTATAGATTGTTGTTATTTATTTATTTATTATTGTTATTATTGTTATTATTAAAAGCCTATTTTGATACATTTTATCAGATAATTGATTATACCTGATAATGATCAAATCGCAAAGCGACCCCCAAAAATACAGGTAACCTAAGACATTTTATGCTTTGTAATAATAATAATAATTAAAATGTATTCGTATATATTAATAATATGTATAATAATACATTTATAATATGTTTTCAATGTATTTAATATTGTAATAGAAATAAAAAAAATAACGGCTGTCATATTAATACTATATATTACTTTATGTTGATAATTGATTATATGAAATATATTCATGATTCACATATTTATTATTGTTATTTAAGTTTATATATATATATAAGTATTAAATATAAATCTTGAAATATTTTATGAAGTACATTTTGTAAAGTAAATTATTATTTTGATATTAATTTTCATATCTTTAATTTATATTTAATTCTAATATAAAATGTATATTTATTAATAAAAGTATGTATTTAAAAAAAAATATTTGTTATTTTTAAATTATTATTAAACACATAGTACAGTGTATTGCAATTATTTGATGTTATTAGTTTCTTATTTATATTTAATTATAGTATCAAATGTTTATTTGAAAAAAAAAATTTATACATATAAATATGAAAGAACATTTTAATAAATTTAAAAAAGTCAGTTGCTATTATTTTTATTTAATTTATATTTAATAAAATGTATTATTAAATGTAATTTTGAAAATAAATGTATAAACATAAATATTAATAGTAATATTAATATTAAATATTAATAATAATTAATATTTTTATTTATTTTTTTATTTATTATATACGTTTTAGCAATATATGTTATTTATTTATATTTAATTATATTATTGAATATATTTGAAAACAAAAAAATTTATTTATTTGTTTATTATTGTTATTGTTAAATACCTATTTTGATCAATTTTCTCAGGTAGTTGATTATTTTGTAGCTATTTAAATTTTTTTTTTCAAATATAATAATAATAATAATTAATTAATTTTTAATACTATTTATTTTCTGACAAAAACTGAATCATATTTTTCAGGTACATTGAGCTGAGCAATGGACTCAAAGCACTACTCATATCAGACCTCACCCAGTCAGAAAGTAACAGAGAGCCAGTTTCCGAAGAAGAGAAAGACTCCGGCGAGGAAGAGGAAGGTGAAAGTGAAAGTGGGAGCACTAATGAAGACAGCAATTGCGTGAATAAATGCAGTGAAGGGGTAAAGAAGAATTGCCGTTCAGAGAAACAGGTGACTACCAATTTTTTACTTTTTACTTTACATATTTACAGATATATAACATAAAATATCTTATATCTTATCTCAGTCCGCAGCTGCGCTCTGTATCAACGTGGGAAGCTTCAGCGACCCAGCGGATCTACCTGGTCTTGCCCATTTCCTCGAACACAGTGAGTTAATTAATGCTCATTTCCTTTCCATTCGTACCTTCTTTTGATTCACATGATCTATTTTTCTCTACATCCCAGTGGTCTTCATGGGCAGCGAGAAGTACCCGACTGAAAATGGCTTTGATGCTTTCCTGAAAAAACACGGAGGAAGTGACAATGCCTCCACAGACTGTGAGCGGACCATCTTCAAGTTCGATGTTCAAAGAAAGTACCTCAGAGAAGCACTGGATCGGTCAGCTAAATATTCATTAATCAAACACATTCATTATTTTAGGGTGGACTGCGCCTTTAATAATCCGCATTTGCATTATTTGTCCACAGGTGGGCGCAGTTTTTCATTTGTCCGCTGATGATACCTGATGCGGTTAACAGGGAGGTGGAAGCCGTAGACAGCGGTCAGTAAATTGCTGAAAAAAGTAATCTGCTGAAAGTAATCTGCTAAAAAAGTAATCTGCTAGAAGTAATCCCAAGAAGTAATCTGCTGAAAATGTACTCACCCTCAGGCCACAGAAATGTAAAAAGAGTGGATTATTTTGATGTTTTTATGTGCCGTTCGGACTCTCATTCTGACGGCACCCATTCGTTGCAGTGGGTCCATTAGTGAGCAACTCATGTAATGCTACATTTCTATAACTGTTTTGATAAAGAAACAAGCTTTTCTTCATCTCGGATGGTCGGATGGTTTGGTACATTTTCATTTTTGGATTAACTGTTCCTTTAAATAGTGTTACGTATTCAATCTAAACTGTCTAAAACTGTTAACAGAGTACCAGATGGCCCAGCCATTAGACTCTTATCGCAAAGAGATGCTGTTTGGAGGTCTAGCAAAAGCCGGTCATCCGATGAGCAAGTTCTTCTGGGGTCAGTTCATATTAATCACATATACATAACATTTTGAGACGTCAAACAAAAGAATGATTGTCATGATATTTGTCTCTGTGAATTTCATCAGGAAACGCTCAGACACTGAAAAACGAACCCAAAGAGAAGAATATCAACACTTATGAGCGCCTGAGAGAGTTCTGGAGGAGGTATTATTCTGCTCATTACATGACACTCGCTGTGCAGTCCAAAGGTAATGAGATTAAAATCATTTGTCTGTGGATTTATATGCAGTACCAACCTCATGTTTACACTGAGAAGCTAATTTTGGACTTTTTAATCCTGATAGAAACACTTGATACTCTGGAAGAATGGGTGCGAGAGATCTTTATTAGGATCCCAAACAAGTAAGTATGTTAAACAGCCATGATTTTTCGTATTTCTGTGCTGCTCAGAATTTATTTTAATGTTGTTTTTGTTTGTTTGTTTTTTCACAGTGGTCAGCCACAGGCGGATTTTTCAGACCTTCAGGATCCATTTGATACTCTGGATTTCAACAAGCTTTACAGAGGTAGCATTGGATTTTCTAGTTTATGGATTATGTCAGTTTTTTTTTTTATTACATTTATTTTAAAAGTTTTAAAAGCCATTTTAATCTTTAAATTACTGTAAATGCTCATTTTCCCATTTTAAATGTATTATTTAAATTTAGATTTATTATTAGGGTGTTTTATTTAAATTTAGGTCATTATAAATATAGGAAATGTGAAAAAAATATTTTATGTAAATATTAAATATTTAAATAACATTTTAAACATTTACCTAATGAAACAAAATTAAATATTAAATATACATAAAAAAAATTTAATTGTTTTTATTTTTAATTAATTACTTATATAAATAATCAATCTATACTGACATTTAATATGATAATAATAATACTTAAATATAATATTGTTCATGTGCACTTTATAAGTGATACATTATTATAATTTATAATAATTTACATTACAAACTATTATTGTAAAACCTATTATAAACATAATGCAAAATTATTTTTTTCATATAATAATAACACCATATTGGAATACATTTCATAAATAAGTTTTTATTTTGTTATTATTTAGTTTTTAGTTGTTTTATTATCAAATATATAAATACAATTGACACTTGTAACATTTATAACAAATTGTTGGTATTTTTTGATAATATATGATAATACAAAGCGGAGTAATATTAATATTTTTTGTAACATTTACAATTAAATAATAATAATAATCATAATGAAATTATTAATAATAATAATAAAACTATATTGGAATACATTTGGAATACATAAAGTAAGTCTTTATTTTATTATTTAGTTTTTATTTGTTTTATTCATATTTAAACTGAAATTTACATTTGTAACATGTTTATAACTACTTATTTTTTTAATTTTTGAATAATAATAATAATAATAATACAAAGCAGAGCAAGATTCTTTTTATATTTGTAATTAAATAATAATAATAATATACACTTTTTTATTTCATTAATGTGTAACTTAATATTAAATAATATTATTTTTAAATATTATTTTTAATTTTAGATTTTATTTACTTTGATTAAATGTAGATGTTAAAATTAAATCAGATGTATTTACATTTATTATATCATATGTCTGCATTAAACAATTAAACATCATACTCATTTCATAGTAGTTCGTTTTTACTTGTTTTAATAATATTTAATTATCAAATGTATGTTTGAAAATAGCATTTACATTTGTAACATATTTATAACAAATTGTTATTTTTATTTTTTAAATAATAATGATAATACAAAGCAGAGCAATAGTAATCTTTTTTAATATTTACAATTAAATAATAATAATAATAATAATAATAATAATAATATAAAAACGATTTACATTTCATTTAATATTAATGATATTTATGTATTTTATTTTAATTTTAATTTAAATATTAAAATTAAACTTCTTTACAAATGTATCAAATTTCTACAAATTTATTTCATCACTTACATGTCAGCATTGAACAATTGAACATCATAAAGAATTCATACCTAATATCTTTATTTATATTCAGTGCCTCTCAAATCTCAGTCTACTCATGTGTTTCATAAATATAAATGGGTGTTTGGAAGCTTTCATAACTACATGTGGCATTTACAGTGGTGCCTGTGCGAAAGATTCATGCGCTGACCGTCAGCTGGGCTCTTCCACCTCAGGGCAAACATTACAGGTCAGTAACACATCCCTATCAGCATGTGAACGTGTCTTACCCTGCTGAGGCCAAGATGCTGGTGTCCACCAAGCTTCAAAACCAGGACAACATGGTGTAATAATACAAGTCTACACTGTGCTAATGACACTGCAATATGTTTGTTTGTATTTGATGGGATGTAGAGTAAAACCCCTGCATTACATTTCCTGGCTGATTGGTCATGAAGGAGCTGGAAGTATACTGTCTTTCCTCAGAAAGAAGTGAGTTTGGTTTTCTGTTCATACTTTAAGAATTAAACTGAACATTAAAGAATCAGTTTGAATCAAATGAATCAATGCTTTGCATGTGAAGGTGCTGGGCTCTGGCTCTGTTTGGAGGAAACAGCGAGTCGGGTTTCGATCAGAACACCACCTACTCCATCTTCAGTGTTTCAATTAGTCTGAGCGACGAGGGCTTCCAAAACTTCCTCCAGGTCTGAAAAACCCTTAATGTTTCCTCAGTTTACGAATCATTTTAATCTTCATTAAACGTTAATAATAAGATGTTTTATTGTGGTTTTAGGTCATACATATAGTCTTCCAGTATCTGAAGATGCTTCAGTCTGTTGGACCTCAGCAAAGGTGGGAATCAAAAGATTGAAACCTTTCTTTTTTAAACATTAGAAGCTTACAGCCTGATGCTGTATGAAAAACATATTATAGATGTATCTATATATTTTAAAGAAAGTTATATGGTAGGAAAAATGGATCTTGAGAAGAACGTAACATAATTTAGATTTATATTAACATTAAAATATAATCATAAATTGCATTTTATTTGTTAAAACTGAACAGAATTTATTTGATCACTTGAATTGTTGTGTTTTTTTATCTCAAAGAACAAAAATATGTATAGAGATGCACTGACATATAGCTGATTTTATAGCCATTTTATTTTTAAATTGTATATTATAAAAACTAAATGTAGTTATTCTACTTAAATAAATGAATAAAAATATACTTAAATTACACCTAAAATATTTTTACAAGCTACAAAAAATTAGGAATGAATGAATAAATAACATAAGAAATATTAAAATGAAACAGGATAGTTATTGAATTACTTAATTTATTGTATTTTACTCTAATTATTCATATAATATATCAAAATATATCAATCTATACTGACATAAAAGTATAATAATACTTTATAAAATATGTGATTCTTCATATGTACTTTATAAATTATAAATGATTATGATTTGTAATGATTTATATTCTTAACAATTATTGTATGTGTGTATATATATATATATATATACATATATATATATATACAATTTTATACTATATTATAATTTTATAAATATATTTTGTAAATTGTATTAAGTAAATAAATTTCTTAGTTTATTTTATTTATATTTACTCTCATATGTGTATTTAAAAATAAAAGTATAAACATACATTTTGTTGTTTATAATAATAATAATAATAATAGAACCACATTGGAATACATTTTATAAAGTAAATCATTATTATTATTTTGATTTTTATTAGTTTTCTTTTTTTATTTGTTGTATTAATATTTAATTAGCAAATTAATTTGAAAACTAAATTTACATTTGTAATATATTTATAACAGATTGCTATTTTTTTAAATAGTAGTGATGATACAAGGAAGATCAATAATAATGAAAAATATATATTTACAATTAAATAATAATAATAATAATAATAATAATAATATGAAAAATGAAATTTATTATTTTCATTACAATTTTCAAGGAATGAATAATGAATAAATAAATAATATTAAAAAACTTAAATATTAACATGAAACAAGATAGTTATTGAATCACTTAATTTTATGTTTGTATTTTACGTGTTTTGCTTAATTATTCATATAAATAATTGATCTATACTGACATTTAACATGAAAATAATAATAATAATAATACTTTATAAAATGTATTGTTGTTCATATGTAATTTGTAAATTATACATGATTATCATTTCTAATAATGCAAATTATAAATTAACTAAATATATATATGTGTGTGTGTGTGTGTGTGTGTGTGTGTGTGTGTGTGTACAAATAATTATTTTGTTATTTTATTTATATTTACTCTCATATGTGTATGTACAAAATGTGTTAATTGTTGTTTATAATAATAATAATAATAAACATATTGAAATACATTTTATAAAGTAAGTTTTTATTGTTATTATTAATTTTTATTTGTATGATTAATATTAATTATCAAATTAAGTTGTAAATAAATTTTACATTTGTAACATACAACAATTTTTTTTTAATAATAATGATAATACTTTTGAAACGTTCATAACAAATGTGTCATTTGCAGAACCCAGAAACCAAAGCTTTGACCTAACAACCTATTGTGTAACGTTCTCGAGAAGAAAATCTCTTTTTAGCCTTAGTTTTGTTAATATCCTTGAATCCTGTTGGTTGTATTTAATACGAAAACAAAAAAACTCAACACTCTCTTGGTTATGCCTTTTTTCTCAGGATCTATGAAGACATCCAGAAGATTGAAGCCAATGAGTTTCACTATCAGGAGCAGGTGATGTGAAATCATCTGAAATCATATACTGTGTGGTCCAAATGCATGGTTTCATCTCTCATATTTATGTTTTTTATTCCAGACGGAGCCAATTGAGTTTGTGGCGAACATTTGTGAAAACATGCAACTCTTTCCAAAAAAGGACTTCCTGTGTGGAGACCAGCTGATGTTTGAATACAACCCAGAGGCATGTTATTATCTGTTTCTAGTGAGCTTACAATGCCAAACATTTTATGCTGTGTAGGTTCTGATGTTCAGTCTGATTTATCTGTGGTTGAAGGTCATCTCAGCTGCTTTGACACTCTTGACTCCAGCGACAGCTAACATATTACTGCTGTCACCCGAGCATGATGGCCTCTGTCCTCTAAAGGAGAAGTGGTTTGGGACGCAGTACAGTGTTGAAGGTAATGCACTGCGAAGGAGCTGGGAAAGGTTTAGTTTTAATTTTAGGGATGCAACGATATTATGGAGGATACTGCTAGCTGATAACCAAAATGACAAAATAAATAAATTATTTATTAAATTAAATAGAAATATTGAATATTTAATAATGAAGTGTTCTCCCTACACAGATATTCCACAAGAATACCGTGATCTTTGGGCTGGAGATTTCCCATTGAACCCAGACCTTCACCTCCCAGCTGAGAACAGGTTTATAGGTCAGTTTCAATCCCATTTCATTAAATGGTTGTTCGTCATTTTCTTCACAGGAGTTTTTCACATCTGTTCTTATTCATTCACAGCCACGGACTTCACCCTCAAAACATCAGACTGTCCTGACACGGATTTCCCAGTCAAAATAATTGACAACGAGAGAGGACGTCTCTGGTTCAGAAAGGACAACAAGTTCAAAATACCCAAAGGTACAGTACTGTACCTTGATAATGAGACAAACTTAAGAAAAAACACAATGTAATATCCTTAATTGTGTCATTATGTCTGTATTTTCTGGCAGTTTATGCACGTTTCCAGCTGCTGACGCCATTCATACAGGAATCACCTAAAAAGTAAGTTGTTCCTCAACAAATTTGATTCATAATTCTCTCCCAAAACTTTCCTGCTGCTTTTTACTGTAAAAAGGCAAAAAATGTTTAGAGGGGGACAAAAAATAAAAAAAGGTAATCGCGACTTTTTATCTTAAAATGAGCAGAAAAATATATATATATTTGTGAGAGATTAACTCACCTTTAATTGTGAGATTAAAAGACACAATTACCATTTTTATTTTTTGTTCTATGGCGGAAACAAAAAAAAAAAAAAAGTACTTAAAACTCGTACAATTGCAAGAAAAGAGTCTGAATTCTGAGTTTACTGTATGTCTTGCAATTATAGAATGACTTTTTTTTCTCCAAAATGTTAGTTTATATCTCAAAATTGCTGGAAAAAATGTCAGAACTGTCGCTGTTACCTTTTTTATTTATTATTCTGTGGTAGAAACAAAAAAAACTGAATTGTGAAATATAAACTCAGAATTCAGAGAAAAAAAATACTGAAATTTGAGGTGTAAACTTATAATTAGGAGAAAAAAATACAGAAATGCGAAATGTAAACTTAGAATTTAGAGGAAGAAAAGACAGAAATGGAAATGTAAACTCAGAATTCAGAGAAAAATAATTGCAAGATGTAAACTCGGAATTCAGAGAAAGAAACTGAAATGCAAAATGTAAACTCAGAATTTGGAGGGGAAAAAACAGAAATGCAAAATATAAACTCAAATGGAGAAGAAAAAAGACAAAAATGCGAAATGTAAACTTAGAATTCAGAGAAAAAAAATTCCAAGATGTAAACTCGGAATTCACAGAAAAAAAAACAGAAATGTGAGTTGTAAACTTAGAATACAGTGTTAAAAAACAGAATTGCGAAATGTAAACTCAGAATTTAGAGGAGAAAAAACAGAAATGCGAGATGTACACTCAGAATTTAGAGGAGAAAAAACAGAAATGCGAGATGTACACTCAGAATTTAGAGGAGAAAAAACAGAAATGCGAGATGTACACTCAGAATTTAGAGGAGAAAAAACAGAAATGCGAGATGTACACTCAGAATTTAGAGGAGAAAAAACAGAAATGCAAAATGTAAACTAGGGTTGTGCCGATAGACGATAGTATCGTGTATCGACGATAGTCAGAGATATCGCCTGTTGCTGATGCCTTTGACGATAGTAAGACGATTATTATTATTATTATGCGTCAAAAAGGCGCCTAACTTTAGCGATGCAGCGCGGAGAGTCGGTTCTAGGATGCCTCAGAAACTTGCCGCGGTATAAACGTGCAGTGAAAATGGGTAAGAGATTTATTCATCATACAGTGTACATAGATTAAGTGTAGACAGTCATTAGGATAACAGAGGTAGTAAAATGTGGTTTAGGCTGAATTAAATACGATATATGTGAATCCGTCTGTATATAGTAAACATAAACATTCACCTCAGTAACATCTGTATGCGTTAACTAGAATTACTATGCGATAAAATGGTGCTAAACATATGCACGTGAATTACACAGCAGCGTTTCTCCACAATCAGTATGAACTGAACTACAACATGAACTGATGACAAAGATCAGACATACAGCGGTAACATTATTACAATATGACAGGTATAGAAAGATACATTCATTTACATTCACGCACGCACATTTACCGCTCCCTGAAGACAGCAGAGAATGAAACCGAAAGTAAACTTGAACCTATCCAACAGAACTACCGTCAGCGCTCTGTACACGCACAACTTAGTCACATCCACTACCCTTACAAAACGAATAAGGAATTTATTACATATGGACATAATCATGGACATATCATTAAATAAATTAGCACGATAGTATCGTGTATGGGCGATCTCACAGGCTGACGATAGGACGATATGAAAATTGTGCATATCGCCCAACACTAATGTAAACTCAGAATTCAGAGAAAAACTTTTTTTTTTGTTTCTCAGAATTCATAGAAAAAACTGAAATGCAAGATATAAACTCAAATGGAGAAGAAAAAAGACAAGAATGCGAAATGTAAACTTAGAATTCAGAGAAAAAAAATTCCAAGATGTAAACTCAGAATTCACAGAAAAAAACTTAAATACAGTGTAAAAAAAACAGAAATGCGAGATGTAAACTCAGAATTTAGAGGGGAAAAAACAGAAATGTGAGATGTACACTCAAATGGAGAGGAAAAAAGACAGAAATGCAAAATGTAAACTCAGAATTCAGAGAATTTTTTTTTTTTTCGTTTCTCAGAATTCAGAGAAAAAAACAGAAATGCAAAATGTAAACTCAGAATTTAGAGGGGAAAAACAGAAACGCAAGATGTACACTCAAATGGAGAGGAAAAAAGACAGAAATGCAAAATGTAAACTCAGAATTCAGAGAATTTTTTTTTTTTTTCGTTTCTCAGAATTCAGAGAAAAAAACAGAAATGCAAAATGTAAACTCAGAATTTAGAGGGGAAAAACAGAAACGCAAGATGTACACTCAAATGGAGAGGAAAAAAGACGTAAATGTAAATGCAAACTCAAAATTCAGAGAAAAAATAATTGCAAGATGTAAACTCAGAATACAGTGGAAAAAAAGAGAAATGTGAGATGTAAACTTAGAATACAGTGGGAAAAAAGACAGAAATGCAAGATGTAAACTTAAAATTTAAAAAAAATACATAAATTCTAAATGTAAGTTCATAATTCTGAAGGAAAAACAGAAATGCAAAATGTGAAACCAGAATTCAGAGAAAAAAGAGAAATTTGAGATGTAAACTCAAATGGAGAGGTAAAAAGACAGAAATGTGAAATGTAAACTTAGAATTCAGAGAAAAAAAAGTTAGAATTGCAAGATGTAAACTCAGAATTTACAGGAAAAAAATTGAAATGCGAGATGTAAACTTAAAATATAGTGGAAAAAAGCAGAAACGCAAGATGTAAACTTAGATTAAAAAAAGACAGAAATTCTAAATGTAATTTCAGAATTCTGAAGGAAAAAAACAGAAATGCGAGATGTAAACTCAAATGGAGAGGGAAAAAAACAGAAATAAAAGTTAAGTAAGTTAAAGTTAGAATTGCAAGATGAGAACTCACAGAATTGACAGAAAAAAACGGACATGCGAGATTTAAACTGGAAAAAAGACAGAAATGCAAAATGTAAACTTAGAATTCAAAGAAAAAAGAGAAATTCTAAATGTAAAATCATAGAAAAAAACAGAAATGTGAGATGTAAACTTAGAATTCAGTGAAAAAAAAACAGAAACGTGAGATGTAAACATGGATTTCAGAGGAAAAAACTGAAGTGAGAAATGTAAACTCAAAATTCAGGAAAAAAAACTGAAATGCGAGATGTACACTCAGAATTTATAGGGGAACAAAAACCGAAAAGGGAGATGTAAACTCAAATGGAGAGGAAAAAAGACAGAAATGTGAAATGTAAACTTGGAATTCAGAGAAAAAAAATGAAATGCGAAATGTAGAAGAATTCAGAAAAGAAAAAGAAATGCGAGATGTAAACTCAGAATTCAGAGATGAAAAACTAAAATGTGAAATGTAAACTCAGAATTTAAAGGGGAAAAAACAGAAATGGGAGATGTAAACTTAGAATTCAGATAAAAAAAACAGAACTGCAAGATGTAAACTTGGAATTCAGAGAAAAAAAAATGAAATGCGAAATGTAGAAGAATTCAGAAAAGAAAAAGAAATGCGAGATGTAAACTCAGAATTCAGAGATGAAAAACTAAAATGTGAAATGTAAACTCAGAATTTAAAGGGGAAAAAACAGAAATGGGAGATGTAAACTTAGAATTCAGATAAAAAAAACAGAACCGCAAGATGTAAACTTGGAATTCAGAGAAAAAAAATGAAATGCGAAATGTAAACTCAGAATTTAGAGGGAAAAAAACATAAATGGGAGATGTACATTCAAATGGAGAGGAAAAAAGACAGAAATGTGAAATGTAAACTTAGAATTCAGAGAAAAAAGTTAGAATTGCGAGATTATTCCTTGGAAAAAATAATACATGTTCCATGTAAATTGTTCTTTTTCCCCTTTCCAGTCTGGTCCTGTTTGATCTCTTTGTGAATATTCTGGCTCATAATCTGGCGGAGCCGGCATATGACGCTGAAATGGCTCAGCTGGAGTATATGTTAGTTCCTGGAGACCACGGCTTGTTCATCAGACTCAAAGGATTCAACCACAAACTGCCTGTGAGTATAATCTGTCTGAATCTATCTGAAACCAATCTGATTCATTGAACAGACTAGTTCTGCCAGTAAAACTTCTTTTTTTAATCCTTTAGCTGCTTCTGAACCTGATCGTGGATCACCTGGCAGACTTCAGCGCCACTCCAAACGTGTTTAGCATGTTCATTGAACAGCTAAAGAAAACCTACTACATAATTCTCATTAAACCAGATCGACTTGGAAAGTGAGTAACCACTGATTTCAAACCGTCGCAATCTATCTGCGTTTGCATTATTTGATGCAGATGAAGTCTGACTTCCTGTGTTTCAGAGATGTCCGACTGCAGATCCTGGAGCACCATCGCTGGTCTGTGATGCAGAAGTATGAAGCCATCATGACAGACCTCAGTGTGACTGATCTCATGGACTTTGTGAATCGCTTCAAGGCCGAGTTATTCGTGGAAGGACTCACACAAGGGAACTTCACAAGCGCTGTGAGTCTTATTGATGATTTGTTTCATTTTGAGAAAGTACACTGTACTCTTCTAATTTTTGTACAATTTTTTGCACAAACAGGAATCCAAGGAATTTCTACAGTATTTTATAAAGTAAGTTGAATGCTTCTTCTGTTCGTTAGATACGATATAATAGAAGCACGTGTCACATGCAATGCATGTTATTCAACTTTTTGGAAGTAATATAGCTAAGTAAAATACCTTTTCATTTATTTAATTACAGAAAGTTTTACTTAGGAAAAGTTAAACTTACAAAAGTTTATTTATTTTTTTAATATAATAAGTTAATAAGATATAATAAGTTTACTTTTTCTGAGGTAAAATAACAAAAAAACTTTTTATTTATTCAATTTATTTACAACAATGTATACTTACGTAAGATTATTATATATTATATAATAATTTTTTTATTATTGTTGAGGTAACAAGTTACATGAAATGCACATTACGTTATCAGGTTACTTTTTGGAAGTAAAATAACTCAATAAAATCACTTCTCATTTCATTAAAAAGCATTCTACTTAGAAAAAGTTAATCTTACAAAAGTTCATTTTTATATTTTATTTTTAAAAATGTTAATGTTTAGGTGTAATGAACATGTTACAAGTAATGAGTGTTACATTATCAAGTTTCTTTTTGGAGTTAAAAAACAAAAAACTTTTTATTTATTCAATTTACTTATAAGAATATATACTAACAATATTTAATTTTTTATATGTTTTAAAATTCTTTTTTATTATTGTTGAGGTAACGTGTTACATGTAATTCTTGTTATGTTATCAAGATACTAAATAATATGACTTTTTATTTATTTAATTACAAAAAGTTCTTCTTAGAAAAGGGTAAACTTGCAAAAGTTCATTTGATGTGTTTTATATAAAAAATTGTTAATGTTTAGGTAACAAGTGTTACATTACCAGATTACTTTTTGAAGGTAAACAAAATATTTTTGTATTATTATTTATTCAATTTACTTGCAAAAATGCATTAACTTTTTATTAATTATAAGATTATATTTTGTTATTGTTGAGGTAACTTGATACATCTAATTCATGTTACGTTATCAAATTACTTTTTAGAAGTAAAATAACGAAATAAAATCACTTTTCATTTATTTAATTACAAAACGTTTTACTTAGAAAAAGTTATGCTTACAAAAGTTCATATTATGTATTTTATTAATAAAACCATTAATGTTTCTGTAACTTGTTACATGTAATGGGTGTTACATTATCAGCTTACTTTTTGGAGGTAAAATAACAAAATAAAACTGTATTTACTTACAGTGCCTTGCAAAAGTATTCATACCCCTTCGTTTTTGATACATTTTTTGTTGCAGCATTATGTTAAACTGTTTTAAACTAGTTTTTCTAATTTTACAAATTTATAAAAAATAAAACACTGAAATAAGTACATTGCATAAGTATTCATACCCTTTACTCAGTACATAGTTGAAGCACCTTTACAGCCTCAAGTCTTTTTGGGTATGATGTGACAAGCTTTGCACATCTGCATTTGGCAATTATCTGCCATTCTTTGCCTCACCTTTTCACCTCTCAAGCTCTGTCAGCTTGGATGGGGGCTGGCAGACATTTTCTAGAGTCCTAGTTGTTCCAATCGTCTTCCGTTATGGATAATGCTTCTGTGTACCTTCAGTGCAGCAGATTTTTTTCTGAACTCTTCTCTAGATCATTGCCTTAACGCAAGTCTGTCACTGAGCTCTACAGGCAGTTATCTTCACCTCAGGACTTGGTTTTTGCTCTGATATGCATTTTCAGCTGTTAGACCTTTTCTGAGAGGTGTGTGCCTTTCTAAATCATACTCATTCAAATGAATTTGCCACAGTTTAACTCCACTCCAAGTGTTGTAACATCTAGAAGCAATATGAATGCTCCTGAGCTAAATGTCGAGTGTCCCAGAAAAGGGTATGAATACTTATGCAACGGGATCTTTTCAGTTTTGTATTTTTAATAAATTTGCACAAATGTTAAAACCCTATTTTTTTGCTTTGCCATTATGGAGTAGGGAGTGTAGATTGATGTGGGGGAAAAAAAGTAATTTCAAGTAGTTTAACATAAGGCAGCAGCATAACAAAATGTGAAAAAAATGAAGGGGTGTGAATAATTTCGCAAGGCACTGTACAAGAATATATAGCTACAATAGTACATTTTTTATATATTATAAAATTATGTTTTGTTTATGTTGAGGCGATGTGTTACATGTAATGCGTGTTACTTTATCAGGTTAAAAATAAAATAAAATCACTTTATATTACAAAAAACGTTATATATTTGATACATTTTTTATGTCCATAAGAAAAACGTTTTTTCGAATTTTAACAGGAGCGTCACCAAAAAGAAATCTGATAACTGCTGGGTTAGTCAAGAATACATGTAATATCTTTTAATGTAATTTATTTACTAACAAATACAACATCATGGTGTTTTACAGTAAACTCCAGTATAAACCTCCTCCAGCTGAACCTCCTGTCCTGTTCCGAGTGGTGGAGTTACCACAAACACACCACTTATGTAAAGTCCAGTCCCTCAATAAAGCGGACGCTAACTCCGAAGTCACAGTGTACTATCAGGTGATAGTCAGCTAGAAGTCCATGTGACTCAAATGCTATATTTCAGATCTTCTCACACTGTTTAGCAGCTTTGTGTGAAAAGTTGTGTTTTGTTTCCAGACAGGGCTGAAGAACTTGCGGGAACACACACTGATGGAGCTGCTCGTGGTGAGTTCTCTTACAAGAGGGAACGAGTACTGCGTAAGAAGTATCTTACGCTAGGGGAAAATCCTTTTCTGCGAGATATTGAAGCCAAAAATTATCCTTAATTTTGAAATAATGTAAAGCGCGTTGCAGCAGCATACAGACATAGGCGAAACAGCTTGCGCGCCTATTGGCTGCTCTGCGGCAACTGCAGCAGCCTATTAGAGCGAGGCCTGACGCGACGCCAGATCCAATGGGGGCATTTCGCGCCCTTTGCGTCGCTTCGCGCCCTTTTCGTAGCTTCCCGCCTAAAAGGGCGTGGTCTAGACCTATAAATATCGCTCATAGGCAGCTATTATCTGATTTTTCATCCTTCAAGCGAAGCACACGCATCGCTGGAGCCGGATAAGAAGCCGCCGTTTGACTGCAAGCATCTCAGCGGGACGAGCCACTGAAGCTGCTGGCCACGCCGCCTTCCGTGCATTCCTGCTGCGCTTTCCGGCGCCTATATCCTTTATAATCTACAGTGTGTGTCGCCGCTGCGATACACACTGTTTCTCTAAAAAGAGCAAAGCGTCTTTTTAAAGATGCCTTCATACGGCTCGTGCAGATGCCAATGGTGACTCTGAGGACTTGCCTTGCCTTCTTCACTGAGACTGCTCCCCCGCCCGCCGCGGTGTAGCGCCGTAAAAAGCGCCGTGCCCAGCGGGCCCCGGACACTTCCCCCAGCCGACAAAGCTCGCCGGTTCGCCCGCCTGCTTCATCGACCTCGTCAGCCTCTGTTCCGGACGTAAAGCGGCCGCTGTCTGCCACCGCTTCCATCGACGCCGCTGACGAGGGGGGCCATGAAGGAGGAAGAGGTTTCTGATTCTGATTTCCGTTTCCCGCCAAAGCAGGAACGCGCATGCTGCTCAGAAGAGGCGATAGCAGCCCACTTATGTCTGCCCTCCGCTGGACGGCGTGCTAACTCGGCCCTCCCCTCTAAAGCTTGCCGTCAGACGTCAAACCTGCTTCGCCGCGCTTTCGCCGCCGCCTAGCCGCGTCAGCGCTGCGTAACATGGTCTCTCACCGTTGCTGAGAGGCACCCGTGGTTAACGCTTTCTGACGTTTTTCTCGTCTGGCCGCCGCCCCGCCAGACGCGGCCCGCGGCCCAGGATTGAGTTGAAACCTGAGCCTCCGAAATCGTCCTAGCACAACTGGGAAAACGACGGTGTACGAGTCCCGCTGTTGCCGGACCCCCACCAAAGTTATTCGCTCGTCCAGTTCCAGGAAATGTGACTGTTCCAGTGTTTTCTGCAGCCAACAAACCGGCTCCGTCGCCCGTTTGCCTGCACACAAAAGTCGTTCCCACGGCTACACAGATAAACCCCCAATAAAGTGTATTGTCTGGTGTCCCGGCCACGGCCGATGGTGTTTCATGTGTCGTAAGAATGCCCACTAACCAGTGCTCATCTCTAACGTTACACACAAGCACAGCGCACATAAAATCGACACAGATCGATTGCGCTTCACAACCGGCCACGGCCGATGGTGTTTCACGTGTAAGAATGCCCACTGCAGTGCTCATCTCTACACACAAGCACAGCGCACTTAAAATCGACACAGATCGATTGCGCTTCACAACCGGCCACGGCCGATGGTGTTTCACGTGTAAGAATGCCCACTGCAGTGCTCATCTCTACACACAAGCACAGCGCACTTAAAATCGACACAGATCGATTGCGCTTCACAACCGGCCACGGCCGATGGTGTTTCACGTGTAAGAATGCCCACTAGCAGTGCTCATCTCTACACACAAGCACAGCGCACATAAAATCGACTCAGATCGATTGCGCTTCACACGTGGTAACTATGCCTGCTTCACAGTGGCCACAGACACCACATTATGCACGTCAAACGGTTTCTGTGAAAGCGAAACCAAAAGTGCATTCGCTCTACGCAGGCGAACGTTGTTTGGAGTGTGTTAAATGTGCCCGCTGCCCCACAGCCACATCCACACACAGACATAATAGTTCCCGCTATCAGCGTGCCCCATGCCTCAAATATCACGAGCACGTTTTGCATGAAATCAGCGTGCATTCGCTCCATGCAAGCGAACGATGTTTGGAGTGTGTTAAATGTGACTGTTCCAGTGTTTGCTGCAGCCAACAAGCCGGTTCTGTCGCCCGCTTGCCTGCACACAAAGGTTGTTTTCACGGCTACCCAGATAAACCCCCAATAGAGTGTATTTTCTGGAGTCCCGGCCACGGCCGATGGTGTTTCACGTGTAGTCAAAAATGCCCACTCCTCCAGTGCTCATTTCTACACACAAGCACAACCTGTCATACAGACCCTGCGAACATAAAATCGGCTCAGATCGATTGCGCTTCACAGTGCCCACAGACATCACATTATGCACGTCAAAAGGTTTCTGTACAAACGAAACTAACGTGTATGCAGGCGAACGGTGTTTGCAGTGTGTTAAATGTGCCTGTTGCGACACAACCACATACACACACAGACATAATAGTTCCCGCTATCAGCGTGCCCCACGCCCCGAATGTCACGAGCACGTCTCTGGTGCCACAGCATACCGAAACCACTCCGTTAATGAAAGAACGGAGCGCGCTTCGTATTCAGCCTCTAGCTATTCATGCAAACGCATTGGAAAAGCTTCCAGGGGTCTCGAAATGGGTGCTGGACATTATAAAAGGAGGCTATTCGCTACAGTTTCACCGACGTCCGCGCCGCTATACAGCGCGCGTCGAGACCACAATGCAGACAGAAGCAGCACACCTGCTTCGAGCCGAAGTGGCGAAACTATTGAGCAAAGGGGTCATAGAGCCCCTTTCTCAAGCTCAAAGCGAAGGGAGGCTGTACAGCAGATATTTCCTGGTACCGAAAAAAGACGGGGGTCACAGACCCATATTAGATCTAAGGCAACTGAACAAAGCGTTGGTGAAGCGTCGGTTCAGGATGCTCACGACCAGAAAAATCCTCGCGCAAGTTCGCCAAGGAGACTGGTTCGTGTCAGTGGATCTGAAAGACGCGTATTTTCAAATACAGATAGCGTCACGTCACAGGCGATCTTTGAGACTCGCCTTCGAGGGCCAGGCATATCAGTACACAGTCCTGCCGTTCGGTTTGTCCCAGGCACCCCGTACATTACGAAGTGCATGGACTCAGCGCTCGTTCCTCTCAGACTGAAAGGCGTGCGCATACTGAACTATTTGGACGATTGGCTGATTCTAGCGCAGTCTCGCTCAGTGCTTGTACAGCATACGACCATGTTACTCGATCACCTCGAGAATTTGGGTCTCAGAGTCAATTGGGCGAAGAGCTCACTATCCCCCAGTCAGAAAACTTCCTTCCTGGGCACAGAATTGGACTCGCTGTCAATGATAGCGCGGCTGTCACCACAGCGCGCAGCAGACATTCAGCGCACAGCGGGCTCGTTCCGCTGCGGCGCGTCTGTCCCGCTCAAAAAATTTCAGAAAATGCTGGTCTCATGGCCTCAGCGTCATCAGTTCTGCAGCTGGGTCTGCTATGTATGCGCCCACTGCAGTTCTGGCTGAAAGCGCGCGTCCCGCGTCAAGCGTGGGCGCCCGGTCGGCTTCGTATCACGGTCAATCAGTAATGTGTCACAGCCCTGAATCCGTGGAGAGCAATCGACTGGTACCAGTTAGGTGTAAGCCTGGGGACTTCCTCGAGAATAAAAGTGGTGTCTACGGACGCGTCCACCTCGGGATGGGGGGCTCTGCTCGAGGGTAGACCGTCTTTTGGCCAGTGGTCAGAACGGGAAAAGCTCCTGCATATCAACTGCCTCGAAATGTTGGCAGTACAGAACGCGCTGATGCGCTTCTGTCCCCAAATAAAAGGAAACCATGTATTAGTCCGCTCGGACAACATGTCAGTGGTTTCCTATATAAATCGCCAGGGCGGTCTCAGGTCCAAAAACCTATACAGACTTGCAGAACGCCGCCTGGTATGGGCTCAGCGCAACCTGCGCTCGCTGAAAGCAGCGCATGTGCCGGGGCTTCTAAACATAGGGCCAGACAGACTGTCCAGGAACAATGTTCCAGCAGGCGAATGGTCTCTACACCCACAGACAGTACAACTACTGTGGAAGAAATTCGGCAGAGCGGAAGTAGACCTGTTTGCGTCTCCGAACAACGCTCACTGTCTGGAATTTTGCTCAAAAAGCAGAGACGCGCTGGCCCACGAATGGCCCCGCCGTCATCTCTATGCTTTTCCCCCCGTCTCTCTCCTACCTCAGGTGATAGAGAGGGTCAGCGAAAAAGGATGTTCAATACTGCTGATAACGCCGTTTTGGGAAAACCAGCCCTGGTTCCCAGCGCTGATGCAGCTGACGAGCACTGTCCCGTGGCCGATACCAGTGAGGAGAGTCCTTCTCTCTCAGGCCAGCGGCTCGATTTGGCATCCTCACCCAGAGCTGTGGTCCCTTCATGTCTGGGCCACCAGCGAATATATGATGAACTCCCTAAAGGAGTATTAAACACGATCACGCAGGCTAGAGCCCCGTCTACGAGACGGCTCTATTCCTCAAAATGGTCAGTGTTTTCGGGCTGGTGCGCAGCTCGCGGCTCGTCACCCACTAACTGTGGTGTGATGGAGGTGCTTTCCTTTCTACAAGAGCTGCTGGACAAGGGCAGAACCCCGTCCACGCTCAAAGTCTATGTGGCGGCCATAACAGCGTTCTCGAGCACAACGCTAGGTCAGTCAATAGGAAGGAACGATTTAGTTATTCGCTTCCTGAGGGGAGCTAGAAGACTAAATCCCCCCAGACCTCCCACAGTCCCCGTATGGGACCTTTCTGTGGTACTAGAGGCCATGAAAGGTGGACCATTCGAGCCTCTGCAGACTATTGATTTGAAATACCTGTCTCTTAAGACCGTGTTTCTGCTGGCTCTCGCTTCAGTGAAGCGCATAGGGGATTTGCACGCACTCTCTGTGAGCGCGACGTGCATGGAATTTGGACCTAATGACTCTAAAGTCATACTCAAACACAAACATGGTTACGTTCCAAAATCACTCAACACACCGTTTAGGGCACAGGTCATCGCGCTGTCAGCCCTACCGGTCAATGATGAGGAAACGGACGCGAGCCTCCTATGCCCAGTCAGGGCATTACGAGCTTACGTGTCTCGCTCGTCTGCTTTTAGACAGACAGAGCAGCTTTTTGTTTCGTTTTACGGGCGTCCCAAGGGACTGGCCGCGTCGAAACAGAGCTTATCCAGATGGATAGTTGATGCTATTGCGTTGGCATA
>NC_133367.1:26372395-26406701 GCF_049309525.1 Garra rufa | reverse complement strand
ATGCTGTCTAGCTACACTATCCCCTGCCACCACCTTGCAGTCTCCAGTCTCTTTCAGGTGACATCTCCTGCGCAGGATATAGTCCACCTGGGTGCACCTTCCTCCACTCTTATATGTCACCCTATGCTCCTCCTTCTTCTTAAAATAAGTATTATTCACCACTGCCATCTCCATCCTTTTCGCAAAATTTACCACCATCTGCCCTTCCACATTCCTGTCCTTAAGACCATACCTACCCATCACCTCCTCATCACCTCCATTCCCCTCACCAACATGGCCATTGAAGTCTGCTCCTATCACCAATCTTTCATTCCTAGCCACACTCTCCACCACTCCATCTAACTCACTCCAGAATCTTTCTTTCTCATCCAACTCACAACCTACTTGTGGGGCATAAGCACTGATGATATTGATCATCACGCCTTCAACGTCCAGCTTCAGCTTCATCACTCTATCAGAAACTCTCTTCACCTCCACCACACTCTTACTGTGCTCTTCCTTCAGTATAACACCTATCGTTTCTCTTACCATCTACACCATGATAGAACAGTTTAAACCCACCTCCAATGTTCCTGGCCTTACTCCCTTTCCACCTGGTCTCCTGAACACATAACATATCTACCTTTCTCCTCTCCATCATGTCAGCTAACTCTCTTCCTTTACCAGTCATAGTCCCAACATTTAAAGTACCCACTCTGATCTCCACTCTCCCACACTTCTCCTTCCCCTGCCGTCTCTGTAGACGTCTCCCCCCTCTCCTTTTCCTCCTTTGGCCAACAGTAGCCCAATTTCCACCTGTACCCTGTCGGCTAACGGTACCTATGGCGGACGTTGTTAACCCGGGCCTTGACCGATCCGGTATGAAATTCTGATTAGTGATCCGCATATTTGATTTGGCATGTTTTACGCTGGATGCCCTTCCTAACGCAACCTAATGGCTGGGTTGTGGTTTAGGCTGAATTAAATATGATATATCAGAATCTGTCTGTATATAGGAAACATAAACATTCACCTCAGTAACATCTATATGCGTTCATTAGAATTACGATGCGATAAAATGGCGCTAAACATACCCACGTGAATTACACGCGCACGGTTTCTCCTCATTCTATATGGACTGAACTACAACATTAACTGATGACAACAATCAGACATACAGCGGTAACATTATTGCAATATGACGGTATAGAAAGATACATTCATTTACATTCGGATTCACCACTCAGAATGAAACCGAAAGTATACTTCAACTTCTCCGACAAAACTACAGTCAGCGCTCTGTACACGCACAACTTAGTCACATGCCCAATAACAAGACTACCCTTACAAAACTAATAAAGAATTTAGTACTCATGTTGCATGTTGCCACTGGTAAGCTCCGCTCTGCTGTTGTTTACCTAGGCGCAGTGCATGCACGTGTGAAAAAGTTGCGCGAGTAATTAACGTCAAGTGGTCGGCTTTTTTGATCGGCGCTTTTGGGGTTTGCCGATCAAACTATTTTTAGCCAATATCGGCCAATCATGATTGGTTGCCGATCAATCGGAGCATCACTATTATTGTTATTTTTTATTTTCTATATTCATATATATTATATATATTTTTTTTTTATTTTGTGTTCATTATATGTTATTACAGTTATTTTGATGTTATTGATATATAAACTATTATTATTAGCTACTTTACATAATAGGTATTATTTTATGGTTCATCTTAACTAATATTTTTAATATTAATTGATTGCATTATTAATATTTTTAATTCATATCTTAAAGTACGACAGTGCCATTGTTTTGTATCAAGGTGCCCACCAGCAATTGTTGTAGTCAACAATCTCACGAGAAGCTGTCTTTGACACCATCCGTCACCCACCGAGCGATGCCTCACTATTGGTCTGTCACTTACAGTGCCAGAATCTAAAGCAGCGTCTCGCTATGGTAAGAGTGCGTTAAGTTTTAGTCGACGCCGGACGAGACAGTTGCCCCGCCGGAACACACTGGTTAAGTTTTAGTCGACGCCGGACGAGACAGTTGCCCCGCCGGAACACACTGGTTAAGTTTTAGTCGACGCCGGACGAGACAGTTGCCCCGCCGGAACACACTGGTTAAGTTTTAGTCGACGCCGGACGAGACATTTGCCCCGCCGGAACACACTGGTTAAGTTTTAGTCGACGCCGGACGAGACAGTTGCCCCGCCGGAACACACTGGTTAAGTTTTAGTCGACGCCGGACGAGACAGTTGCCCCGCCGGAACACACTGGTTAAGTTTTAGTCGACGCCGGACGAGACAGTTGCCCCGCCGGAACACACTGGTTAAGTTTTAGTCGACGCCGGACGAGACATTTGCCCCGCCGGAACACACTGGTTAAGTTTTAGTCGACGCCGGACGAGACAGTTGCCCCGCCGGAACACACTGGTTAACTTTTAGTCGACGCCGGACGAGACATTTGCCCAGCCGGAACACACTGGTTAAGTTTTAGTCGACGCCGGACGAGACAGTTGCCCCGCCGGAACACACTGGTTAAGTTTTAGTCGACGCCGGACGAGACAGTTGCCCCGCCGGAACACACTGGTTAAGTTTTAGTCGACGCCGGACGAGACAGTTGCCCCGCCGGAACACACTGGTTAAGTTTTAGTCGACGCCGGACGAGACATTTGCCCCGCCGGAACACACTGGTTAAGTTTTAGTCGACGCCGGACGAGACAGTTGCCCCGCCGGAACACACTGGTTAAGTTTTAGTCGACGCCGGACGAGACATTTGCCCCGCCGGAACACACTGGTTAAGTTTTAGTCGACGCCGGACGAGACAGTTGCCCCGCCGGAACACACTGGTTAAGTTTTAGTCGACGCCGGACGAGACAGTTGCCCAGCCGGAACACACTGGTTAAGTTTTAGTCGACGCCGGACGAGACAGTTGCCCCGCCGGAACACACTGGTTAAGTTTTAGTCGACGCCGGACGAGACAGTTGCCCCGCCGGAACACACTGGTTAAGTTTTAGTCGACGCCGGACGAGACAGTTGCCCAGCCGGAACACACTGGTTAAGTTTTAGTCGACGCCGGACGAGACAGTTGCCCCGCCGGAACACACTGGTTAAGTTTTAGTCGACGCCGGACGAGACAGTTGCCCCGCCGGAACACACTGGTTAAGTTTTAGTCGACGCCGGACGAGACAGTTGCCCCGCCGGAACACACTGGTTAAGTTTTAGTCGACGCCGGACGAGACAGTTGCCCCGCCGGAACACACTGGTTAAGTTTTAGTCGACGCCGGACGAGACATTTGCCCCGCCGGAACACACTGGTTAAGTTTTAGTCGACGCCGGACGAGACAGTTGCCCCGCCGGAACACACTGGTTAACTTTTAGTCGACGCCGGACGAGACATTTGCCCCGCCGGAACACACTGGTTA
Source organism: Garra rufa (assembly GCF_049309525.1). NCBI lineage: Eukaryota > Metazoa > Chordata > Actinopteri > Cypriniformes > Cyprinidae > Garra > Garra rufa. The sequence goes on along the minus strand of NC_133367.1, from coordinate 26,403,297 downwards.
ACTTTTAGTCGACGCCGGACGAGACAGTTGCCCCGCCGGAACACACTGGTTAAGTTTTAGTCGACGCCGGACGAGACATTTGCCCCCCCCGGAACACACTGGTTAAGTTTTAGTCGACGCCGGACGAGACATTTGCCCAGCCGGAACACACTGGTTAAGTTTTAGTCGACGCCGGACGAGACATTTGCCCCGCCGGAACACACTGGTTAACTTTTAGTCGACGCCGGACGAGACAGTTGCCCAGCCGGAACACACTGGTTAAGTTTTAGTCGACGCCGGACGAGACAGTTGCCCCGCCGGAACACACTGGTTAAGTTTTAGTCGACGCCGGACGAGACAGTTGCCCCGCCGGAACACACTGGTTAACTTTTAGTCGACGCCGGACGAGACATTTGCCCCGCCGGAACACACTGGTTAAGTTTTAGTCGACGCCGGACGAGACAGTTGCCCAGCCGGAACACACTGGTTAAGTTTTAGTCGACGCCGGACGAGACAGTTGCCCCGCCGGAACACACTGGTTAAGTTTTAGTCGACGCCGGACGAGACAGTTGCCCCGCCGGAACACACTGGTTAAGTTTTAGTCGACGCCGGACGAGACATTTGCCCCGCCGGAACACACTGGTTAAGTTTTAGTCGACGCCGGACGAGACAGTTGCCCCGCCGGAACACACTGGTTAAGTTTTAGTCGACGCCGGACGAGACAGTTGCCCCGCCGGAACACACTGGTTAAGTTTTAGTCGACGCCGGACGAGACAGTTGCCCCGCCGGAACACACTGGTTAAGTTTTAGTCGACGCCGGACGAGACATTTGCCCCGCCGGAACACACTGGTTAAGTTTTAGTCGACGCCGGACGAGACAGTTGCCCCGCCGGAACACACTGGTTAAGTTTTAGTCGACGCCGGACGAGACATTTGCCCCGCCGGAACACACTGGTTAAGTTTTAGTCGACGCCGGACGAGACAGTTGCCCCGCCGGAACACACTGGTTAAGTTTTAGTCGACGCCGGACGAGACATTTGCCCCGCCGGAACACACTGGTTAAGTTTTAGTCGACGCCGGACGAGACAGTTGCCCCGCCGGAACACACTGGTTAAGTTTTAGTCGACGCCGGACGAGACATTTGCCCCGCCGGAACACACTGGTTAAGTTTTAGTCGACGCCGGACGAGACAGTTGCCCCGCCGGAACACACTGGTTAAGTTTTAGTCGACGCCGGACGAGACAGTTGCCCCGCCGGAACACACTGGTTAAGTTTTAGTCGACGCCGGACGAGACATTTGCCCCGCCGGAACACACTGGTTAAGTTTTAGTCGACGCCGGACGAGACAGTTGCCCCGCCGGAACACACTGGTTAAGTTTTAGTCGACGCCGGACGAGACATTTGCCCCGCCGGAACACACTGGTTAAGTTTTAGTCGACGCCGGACGAGACAGTTGCCCCGCCGGAACACACTGGTTAAGTTTTAGTCGACGCCGGACGAGACATTTGCCCCGCCGGAACACACTGGTTAAGTTTTAGTCGACGCCGGACGAGACAGTTGCCCCGCCGGAACACACTGGTTAAGTTTTAGTCGACGCCGGACGAGACATTTGCCCCGCCGGAACACACTGGTTAAGTTTTAGTCGACGCCGGACGAGACAGTTGCCCCGCCGGAACACACTGGTTAAGTTTTAGTCGACGCCGGACGAGACAGTTGCCCCGCCGGAACACACTGGTTAAGTTTTAGTCGACGCCGGACGAGACAGTTGCCCCGCCGGAACACACTGGTTAAGTTTTAGTCGACGCCGGACGAGACATTTGCCCCGCCGGAACACACTGGTTAAGTTTTAGTCGACGCCGGACGAGACAGTTGCCCCGCCGGAACACACTGGTTAAGTTTTAGTCGACGCCGGACGAGACACTTGAACTACTTCAGTTGTGTGTAATGAATCTAAAATATATGAAAGTCTAATGTTTATCAGTACATTACAGAAAATAATGAACTTTATCACAATATGCAATTTTTTGGAGAAGAACCTGTATAAAGCAGCATGTAAAACTAACTAAAACTAAAAAAACTAAAAAACAAAATGGTGCACGCCTAAATGGTCAAATACACAAAAAAGATATTTCAAAATGAGGCGCTTGGTGATTATTCATGAAAACCCTTGTCATTTATGTCTTAAATCATAAACAGTTGAGAATGTGTGTAACAGAATATTTGACCTGTGTGGCTCTTAAAGCGCCAACAAATATTCCTTCTGCCGTCTCTGTGCTTAATACTAATAAAACGTAAAAATACAAGGAGTTTTAATAAGAAACAAAGCATGGCTGCAGTAAAGATGCTGTTTTTACAATCAAATTACATTCAATTTCTGTAGTATTGTTAGACTACTATAGACTTGCATAAAAGTATTCAGCACATATACATTTTTTTTTCTGCTGTATTGCTATCTTTAAATTTATCACTAATATAAAGTTTCGGACCCAGTCATAATCATGTTAAATAATCGCGATTACAATATTGATCAAAATAATCGTGATTTAGATTTTTGCCAAAATCGAGCAGCCCTAAAAAATATAGTAAAAAATAAAAACACCAAAAGATGAAAAATGGTTTGACTCACACTGCAAAACATTAGGAAAAGAGCTGAAATCTAAATCTAAATTGCTGCTGCTGCTACTACTACTGCTGCTACTGTTGTTGCCAGTCATTTCCAGTTTCTCACTCACCACAGACAGGAGCGGTTGGCCGGCCGCCTTCCATCACATCCACGAAACCGAATCTGTGAGCTGCTGGGCTCCAGAACAAATTATTTAGACATTTTATTTAAAAGTCCTTTAAATGTTGTGAAAAACATTAAAGGTGCATCTACTGTAAATACTGTAAATTCTGAGTAATTAGTAGTAATAATAAGAAGAAGAATTTATTATATTATTGTAATATATATTATAATATTAATATGATTTTTGTAATGTTCTTCAATTAAAAAAAGCAGGTGTAGTTGCTAGATACAGGCACACAAAAGACCCCTTGGCCTTTGCAAATGCTCATCTGGACAAAGACTTCTGGTCTTCTGGTCTGGTCTTATGGTCAGATGAAATAAAAATTGAATTGTTTGGCCACAATGATGTAGCCTTCATTTGGCTACATCTTTTTCAAAAATGGAGAAGTCTTCAACCCTATGAACACCATCCCCACTGTCAAACATGGTGGTGGGAACCTAATGTTTTGGGGGTGTTTTTCAGCCGGTGGACCAGGGAACCTAATCACAGTAAACAGCACCATGAAAAAGGAGCAATACATCAAAATTCTCAACAACAACATCAGGCAGTCTGCAGAGAAACTTGGCCTTGGGCACCAGTGGACATTTCAGCACGAAAACGACCCAAAACACATCAAAAGTGGTGAAGAAGTGGTTAGCAGACAAAAACCAATAACATTTTGCAGTGGTCCAGCCAGAGTCCTGACTTAAATCCAATTGATCTAATTGAGAAGGGTATGAATAATTTTGGACATGCCACTTTATGTTCAAATGTAAATAAAAGATGAGCAATAATTTTTCCACAATGATGCCTCTTGTACATCGTCTTATTATCTTCTGGGAGACGCCTGTGTCACTTCTAATAAAAAAAAAAAAAACTTGCTGGTTGAATAAAAGTAACTTTAAGTCAGAATTTGCCATGGGGTATGAATAATTTCGGGCTTGACTGTATATAACAAAGCAGCAGGTAAAAGGGAGTTGAAAAAAAAAAGCTGTTGCAAAAAAATGATGGCCTATCATCAAGGGTTTTATTTTGAGTACTTCACATTGTGTCTAATTACAGCGGTGAACATGGAAAAGTTTCTTATCAGGAGAAACTTACGGTTGGATACATATCTTTTATCAGCTATAATAAACATCCTCCCCCAAAAAGGTACAAATTATGGCCTGTCTATTATCAAGAGGGTTTTATTTTGTGAGTATTTCACTTTGTGTCTAATAACAGGGGTGAACATGGACAGTTTCTTGTTACCTGGCAAAAGTTATAGTGGGATGTTATTTTCAACCTGCTATAAAAAAAAATTCTCCCTCAAAAAGGTACAAATGATGGCCTATCATCAAGGGTTTTGTTTTGTGAGTTACTTCACATTGTATCTAGTAACCGGTGAAAAGGAATAGTGGGATACATGTTTTCAGACTGTATTTTTTGTTTGCCCTCTCCAAAATGTGCAAATAATGGCCTGAACATCAAGTGTTTTATTTTGTGAATACTTTACATTGTGTCTAATAACAGGGGATAATATTGACAAGTTTCTTCTTTACTGGCAAAAGTTAAATTGTGACACGCATCTTTTCAGACCGTATTTTTTTTTTTTACCTGAAATACAAAAAAACAAAAAACAAAACATCCTTCTTGAAAATGTGGTGTTTTATTTCTTTTATTTTGTGAATACTTCATGTCTGATAACAGGGGTGAATATGGACAGGTTTCTTGTTACCTGCAAAAGTTATAGTGGGATACGTCTTTTTAGAACTGCATTTCAACCTGTTATAAAAAAAAAACCATCCAAACATCAAAAAGGGACAAATGATGGCCTGTCATCAAGGGTTTTTATTATTTTCATGTCTAATAACTGTGCTGAATATGGACGAGTTTCCTCTTACCTGGTAAATGTAATGGTGGGATACGTTTTTGTTTTCAGTCTGTGTTGAACCTTTCAAAATGTGTATTGCCTCTCCAAAATGTACAAATGATGGCCCATCATCAAGTATTTTGTTTTGTAAATACTTGACATTGTATCTAATAACAGTGGTGAATATGGACAAGTTTATTCTTTACTGGCAAAAGTTATAGTGAGATGTAATTTTTCAGACCATATTTTCGAACTGCTATAAAAATACCTCCTCCTCTCAAAAAGGTATAAATGATGGCTTATCAAGGGTTTTATTTTGTGCCTAATAACAGGGGTGAATATGGTCATGTTTCTTCCGATCAGGTAAAAGTTATTGTGGAATACGTATCTTTTCAGACCGTATTTTCTACCTGCTATAAAAAGTATACCCCCTCGAAAGTATAAATGATGGCCTATCATCAAGGGATTTATTTTGTGAGTACTTCACATTAATTCTGATAAAGGTGGTGAATATGGACAAGTTTCTTTTTACCAGCTAAGTTATTGTGGGATACATATCTTTTCAAACCATATTTTCAACCTGCTATAAAAACATCCCCCCTCAAAAAGGTACAAATGATGGACTATCATCAAGGGTTTTATTTTTTGAGTACTTCACATCATGTCTAATAACAGGGGTGAATATAGACACGTTTCTTGGTACCTGGCAAAAGTTACAGTTGGATACGTATGTTTAATCTGCTATAAAAAAAGTACCCCCTCCTCCAAAATGTATAAATGATGGCCTTAACATCAAGTGAATACTTTACATTAAGTCTAATAACAGTGGTGAATATGGAGAAGTTTCTTCTTTACTGGCAAAAGTTATAGTGGGATACATTTTCTTTCAGACCGTACTTTCCACCTGCTATAAAAAAAAGTATCCTCCCTCAAAAGTGTACAAATGATGCCCTATCATCAAGAGGGGTTATTTTGCGAATACTTTACATTTAGTCTAATAACAGGGGTGAATATGGACAAGTTTCTTCTTTACTGGAAAAAAGTTATAGTGTCAGAAATATCTTTTCAGACTGCATTTTTGACCTGCTATAAAAAGTATCCCCCCTTCAAAATGTACAAATGGTGGGCCATCAAGTGTTTTATTTTGTAAATAAAACATTAAGTGTAATACAGTTTAAAACTGGTTAATATGGACAGGTTTCTTGTCGCTTGGTAAAAGTTATAGTGGGATACATATCTTTTCAAACTGTACTTTCGATCTGCCAAAATTTGTATCCCATCTCCAAAATGATGGCTTATCATCAAGGATTTTATTTTGTGAATACATCACATTAAGTCTAATAACGGGTAAATATGGACAAGTTTCCTCTTACCAGGTAAAAGTTACAGTGGGATACACAGCTTTTCAGTCTGTATTTTTGAGCTGCTATGAAAAGTATTCCCCCTCCAAAATGTACAAACAATGGCCTATCAAGTATTTCACATTGTGTCTCAAAACAGTGGTGAATGTTTTTTCTTACCTGGCAAAAGTTGTCACAGGTCACGTGGTTATGGCAAAACAAATCAAGCTCCGGTACAGTGCTCCACTGTGAGGCTAGGAAGCCTCTGTGTCAAAGGTGACCACTAGTTTTAAGTTTTTGCGCCATGTTGCCTCGATTTCATGACGCATTTTTATTGGCTGGTCAGTAATTATGGGTTGGGGCATCAAACACGCCGTGCGATGATCAGGCTGAATTTCTGACACAGTCAGAAAATGATCGTAGGCTAGCTTTGGTCTCTACCGGTGTCATTTAGAAAAGGGTTCTGCCCAAAAGCCTATAAAACCTGAATGAAACCTCACAAAACCTCATGAGCACATGCGACAGTTGAAGCAAAGCTTCAGGGAGATCAAACCACTTGCATTATAACAGTCATAAATGGCAAAAATGCCCTTTTACTTTATCGATTTAACTGGTTACAGGTGTGCTAAATAGCCTAAAGCATTTAAACCCTGCATTTTGTTTTTAAATTTTGATGCAAAATATAGAACTGGGTACTCAAATACTGCCATGTAAAGCTTTATTATGAATAACACCATAAGGGATATACAAGAACATTATGCTACTTGGGTCCTCAGGGTATTTCAGATCGTCTATTTATGGATTTTACTCACCAGGCTACAGGTGTGTTTATCTCAGTTAAGAATGAGGAAAGACTCTTGTATTTTTTGGTAAACAGGCCTGAACACCTTAATTTCCATAATTTTGAGTAATACTATACACAACGAAGAATGAAGTGCTCCATTTAAACATGAAGTGAATGACTTATTTTGTGGGAATTGTATCGATGGCATTTCTATCCTAATAAAAAGCTTCCTTCTTGCATTTTAAAGCGCAATCATCAAACCAATCACATTAGTACAGTATTTAATTTACTAGGAGTCAAATGAGAAGTGAATCTGCATACATGGTAGCAGATAATCATGACTTATATATCTGTTTTCATATGTCACATCTATTGTGAGTCCATTTAACTCCTCTATTGAAAGGCAACTCATATTATCTTCTCGCCTGGCTGCGGAGAATCTCATGGGACTCCACACAAAGTTACAGAGCATTTCTTTCCCAAGGCGATAGTTCACATTAGGTAACACTGTATTTTTGCCTTTGTATTAGTTTGTAGTGACTGCTGGTCCAATACCACTCTGTTCTAGTTCTGCTATCACAGACATGTGTTTGAACTCTGCCGGTTTGTGGTTGAAGGTCTCGACCAATCGGAACGTCTCGAGCCGCTGCGATCCGTAAAACAGCTGCACCTGATTGGCCAAGCACTGTGCCTGGTGGACAGTCTGAAAGAGGTTTAAAAAATGAATTAAAAATCGAACAGATTGTTTTGTTTTACTTAGTAACTTCATTTAACTTACCACAAATTTGCTATCCATCTCAGCAGTCAACAGCACGATGCCTTTGTCCTTCTGCAGGTCTGTATAGTGGTATAAAATCAGCTGGCTGGGTGCGTTTTCTCCCATTGTCTGAAATACAATTCAATTTCAGTAACTATGCCAACAGACAAGTGAAAATGTATAATAAATATTTTAAAAAAAAATTAAATACCTGAACATTGATTAAAGACGTGAAGTGGAGTTCATGACCAGCCCACTGGCCTACAAAAAACTCATAGCCTTCATTCTGGGGCAGAGCGTACAGAAACTGTGCGAAGATGACATTATCATATAATCTGTGTTAATAGGTTTATAACATACAGTTCAGACCAAAAGTTTGGACACACCTTCTCATTCAAAGAGTTTTCTTTATTTTCAAGACTTTGAAAATTGTAGATTCACACTGAAGGCATCAAAACTATGAATTAACACATGTGGAATTATATACATAACAAAAAAGTGTGAAACAACTGAAAATGTCATATTGTAGGTTCTTCAAAGTAGCCACCTTTTGCTTTGATTACTGCTTTGCACACTCTTGGCATTCTCTTTTTTTAGTCATGAAAATAAAGAAAACTCTGAATGAGAAGGTGTGTCCAAACTTTTGGTCTGTACTGTATGTCATTAGTAAAACATTTCACTTTCTGGTAATGTACATGCTGGTAAGTAAGGATGGGAATGTAAAAAAAAAAAATCAACTCAAAGTGATTCAGGGATTCAATAGACTACGCTGGTTTTACCATATTTTTGATTCACACAAAAAAAAACTGATTCGTTAAGATGATTTGTTCAGGAATCAAACTACACTGGTTGAGCTATGTTTTTGATTCACTAAAAAAATCTGTCTTATTAAAGTGATTTGTAATGGATCAGACTACACTGGTTGTGGTATGTGTTCGATTCACCAAAAAAGGAATCGTCTCATTAAAGTGATTTGTTATGTGATCGATTCACAAAAAAAAAAAAAAAAGAATTGGTCTCAAAGTGATTCGTTATGGAATCAGACTACACTGGTTGTGGTATGTGTTCGATTCAATAAAAAAGAATCACTCTCAAAGTGATGTTACGGAATCAGACTACACTGGTTGCACTGTCGGTTTGATTCACTAAAAAAATGAGAATGAGAATCAGTCTCAAAGTGATTTGTTATGGAATCAGACTACACTGGTTGCACTGTCTGTTTGATTCACAAAAAAACCCCAAAAAGAATCAGTCTCAAAGTGATTCATTATGGAATCAGACTACGTGTTCGATTCAATAAAAAAGAATCAGTCTCATTAAAGTGATTTGTTATGGAATCAGACCTTACTGGTTGTGTTCAATTCAATAAAAAAGAATCAGTCTCATTAAAGTGATTTGTTATGGAATCAGACCTTACTGGTTGTGTTCAATTCAATAAAAAAGAATCAGTCTCAAAGTGATTAGTTATGGAATCAGACTACACTGGTTGTGGTATGTGTTCGATTCAATAAAAAAGAATCAGTCTCATTAAAGTGATTCGTTATGGAATCAGACTACACTGGTTGTGGTATGTGTTCAATTTAATTTAGTAAAAAAAGAATCAGTCTCAAAGTGATTTGTTATGGAATCAGACTACACTGGTTGCACTGTCTGTTTGATTCACAAAAAAACCCCAAAAAGAATCAGTCTCAAAGTGATTCATTATGGAATCAGACTACGTGTTCAATTCAATAAAAAAGAATCAGTCTCAAAGTGATTCATTATGGAATCAGACTACGTGTTCAATTCAATAAAAAAGAATCAGTCTCAAAGTGATTCGTTATGGAATCAGACTACACTGGTTGTGGTATGTGTTCGATTCAATAAAAAAAGAATCAGTCTCATTAAAGTGATTCGTTATGGAATCAGACTACACTGGTTGTGTTTAATTCAATAAAAAAAGAATCAGTCTCAAAGTGATTTGTTATGGAATTGAACTACGCTGGTTACGCTGTGTGTTTGATTCGCTAAAGAATAAATAAACACATTAGGTCTCATTAAAGTGATTCCTTTTGGAATCAGACTATGCTGGTTGAGCTGTGTGATTGATTCACTTAAAAGAATCAGTCTTATTAAAGTGATTCATTATGGAAGCAGGCTACACTGGTTGTGGTATGTGTTTAATTTAGTAAAAAAAGAATCAGTCTCAAAGTGATTCGTTATGGAATCAGACTACACTGGTTGCGCTGTCTGATTCTTTTTTTTTTCAATTCATTATGGAATTGGACTACGCTGGTTGTGGTGTTCGATTCACAAAAAAAAAAAAGTAATTAATTCGGGAATTGAACTGTTGTCTTTTTCACGCTATAGATTCTTTAGAAGTATTATAGAGCCATTGAATAATTACGAAGAACATGCACATTAGAACCACTAATGTCACATTTTTCATTATTTTTCTTGGTTCCCAACCTTACTGGTAACTTATACAAAACATCAGACAGCCTATTATCGAGATATTCAAAAGACAAACTCCTCATCCTGATCAGACTCATGGAAACCACTCTTTAAAGGATCTACTGCCACCAAGTGGACATTTAACATTTTTCAAGGTTATTTAATGGTATGACTATTGACTATTTAAAAATCACATACTTACCATTGGGCAAGATTTGGCACGATCAAAAATTATGTCAAATGTTGAGCCCTATAACAGAATTGCAAGGTCATTCATCTCTGGTAAATACAGATCATCACAATAAACTGAACTGCTTTGAAACAAAAAGCACTAAATATTACGTTAAAGAGTTTCTTGAATTGTTTAGATTTTATTGCAGTGTTATCAAACAGAACTCACTGGTATGACGGCACTGATTGTGTCTTTCTTTGAGAAGTACTGCATCCACAGCTGCACACAGAAAAGCAGGCATTTTTGCTCTATTTAATAATTATTTTTCAATACCGCATGTTGCTAAGAGTGTAAAAAAAAAAAGGCTAATTTTCTTCCTCTTACCTCTGAAATTTCAGATCCAGATTTCTCCTGAACCATATCAAGGTTGAGAATAGACCCTAATGTCTATAAAATAAGAAAACAAGCAAAAGATGCAGATGACAAACTCTAAATCTCTAATGTTCCCTTTAAAAGCTAATGATGTAAATAATAGCTCACCTTATCTTTGGTGAAACCACCATCTCCTGCTTTACCACGTTTGTCCAGCTACAAATACAACAAGAGCAAATTCTGTGTTCTTACATATTATATCAAACGTTTTCACTAATATTGTTTTGTCATTTGATATAGTATTTTATCACATATTGCATTTCTTCAACAATAATTCGTTTTTTTAAAGTTAAATTATACAATAAAAATAAAAACATATAATTTTTAAATAACACATAATACAATATACAACTTAAACAAAACGTTTTTACGAGTATGCATCAAAATCTGCAGACTACGAAGGTAAAATCTGAAAGTAAAACTGAAAACGTAGGATGAGCTCATCACCTCTTTCTCCATGTACTTCACAAACTCTGCTTGTTTGGACTGTCCGAGCGGCTCTGTCTTCAACTCACTGCGTTTCTCCAGCCGAGCTTTATATTCTTGAGGTTTTGAACTAATGTTACAGTAGTACACACGTTAGATTAATGCCTGACAGTGTCATATTATGTAGACGCTACATTGCAGCGTTTGACAGCTGCTCACCTGCGCAGTTTCCTGATCTTCTCTTCATATTTATTATAGTACGGATTTTCCTCCAACTCCGGTTCTTTCTTCATCGAAAACGCCCTGAACTGAGATGGCACTAGTCCTGGAATCAGCGGTCGGATGCCAGTGGCCCTGACCGCCAACATCCCACGGTACAAACATGACATTTGTACCATGGCCGCCGCCATCTTTTCCCCGTCCCACATCTATGAGTGTCCGGCCGGAACCAAGTTTAATATATGAACAAAATATATTGGTTCCTACACTAAAAACGTATTTAACGGATTATTTTAAAGGGAAAGGGGGAAAGGGGGTGAAGTGAGGCCAAGTATGGTGACCCATACAAGGAATTTGTGCTCTGCATTTAACCCATAGGCGGCTGCATATATGAAAAAAAAAACACCTAACCCCAAAAAAATTCTAACAAAAGGTTTCTCAGCTGTTTTTTGTAGTATTAGGTGCCCTTAATAACATACTAAAAGTTTACCAAAGTTTGACCACTAGAAAGGTGTCATTTTCAAGATGGCGTCCAAGATGGGCAGAAAACCCTTAAAATATCCTAATTCCTTCATTATTTGACCTAGCCAAGTAATCTTGGTGTCTAACCCAATGTTTTCTGGGTCTATGAATCCATTGGACTCGTCTAAATTGCACAGACATGATTACATACTTATGGAATACATGATGTTGTGAGATTACTGTAAGGTTTTATTGGGGTGAACCAGAGATGTAAACGATTTAGCCTATGTCATGTAACTCCTACTCAGTACATGTTTTTGGACACATACAGCTTTTTTTTTTCTTCTAAAACACAGACTTGACATTCAGTGTAAAAGTTACTGCACCCAAAAGTTCCTTAAATTGGAGCTGTATAACTTTGATCATAAAAAAACTCTGAATTAGCCCGAACAGAGGCCTGTGTGTGAACCCTCTAAATGGTCACTTATTTCAAGTTGCTTTAATATATAATTGTACTTGTAATCACTTTCAGGTCCATCTCAATAAATTAGAATGTTGTGGAAAAGTTCATTCATTTCAGTAATTCAACTTAAATTGTGAAACTTGTGTATTAAATAAATTCACTGCACACAGACTGAAGTAGTTTAAGTCTTTGGTTCTTTTAATTGTGATGATTTGCCTCATATTTAACAAAAACCCACCAATTCACTATCTCAACAAATTAGAATACTTCATAAGACCAATAAAAAAAAAAACTTTTTAGTGAATTGTTGGCCTTCTGGAAAGTATGTCCATTTACTGTATATGTACTCAATACTTCTTTTGCTTTAATTACTGCCTCAATTCAGCGTGGCATGGAGGTGATCAGTCTGTGGCACTGCTGAGGTGGTATGGAAGCCCAGGTTTCTTTGACAGTGGCCTTCAGCTCATCTGTATTTTTTGGTCTCTTGTTTCTCGTTTTCCTCTTGACAGTACCCCATAGATTCTCTATGGGGTTCAGGTCTGGTGAGTTTGCTGACCAGTCAAGCACACCAACACCATGGTCATTTAACCAACTTTTGGTGCTTTTGGCAGTGTGGACAGGTACCAAATCCTGTTGGAAAATGAAATCAGCATCTTTAAAAAGCTGGTCAGCAGAAGAAAGCATGAAGTGCTCTAAAATTTCTTGGTAAACTGGTGCAGTAACACAGTGGACCAACACCAGCAGATGACAATGCACCCCAAATCATCACAAGACTGTGGAAACTTAACACTGGACTTCAAGCAACTTGGGCTATGAGCTTCTCCACCCTTCCTCCGGACTCCAGGACCTTGCTCTCATCTGAGAAGAGGACTTTGGACCACTGGGCAACAGTTCATTTCTTCTTCTCCTTAGCCCAGGTAAGACGACTCTGACGTTGTCTGTGGTTCAGGAGTGGCTTAACAAGAGGAATATGTCAACTGTAGCCAAATTCCTTGACACTTCTGTGTGTGGTGGCTCTTGATGCCTTGACGCAAGTCCAGTCTATTCCTTGTGAAGTTCACCCAAATTCTTGAATCGATTTTGCTTCACAAGCCTCTCGAGGCTGCGGTTCTCTCGGTTGGTTGTGTATCTTTTTCTTCCACACTTTTTCCTTCCACTTAACTTTCTGTTAACATGCTTGGATACAGCACTCTGTGAACGGCCAGCTTCTTTGGCAATGAATGATTGTGGCTTACCCTCCTTGTGAAGGGTGTCAATGATTGTCTTCTGGACAACTGTCAGATCAACAGTCTTCCCCATGATTGTGTAGCCTAGTGAACCAAACTAAGAGACCATTTTGAAGACTCAGAAAACCTTTGCAGGTGTTTTGAGTTGATTAGCTGATTTGCAAGTCAGCATATTCTAATTTGTTGAGATAGTGAATTGGTGTTTTTTTGTTAAATGTGAGCCAAATCATAACGATTAAAAGAAACAAAGACTTAAACTACTTCAGTCTGTTTGCAATGAATTTATTTAAAGGGGTCATCGGACGCAAAACTAACTTTTACATGTTGTTTGAACATTAATGTGTGTTGGCAGTTTGTGTACACAACCACCCTACAATGATAAAAATCCACAGTGGTATTTTTTTAATCTTTAAAAGTAATATCCCCTTTTTAAAATCAGGTCATTCTCAGCTTCTTGTCGTTGTGACGGAACACCAACAGAGGCCACTCCCACGATAGTAGATTGACATGAGCACCTTACCTTAGACCTGCCCTCACCGAGCTGAAACAGTCTGACTCCGATCGCCATTGTGTGACTCAGGGGCAGAGGAAGACTCTAATTGAGCGATTGAGGTGTTCTGTTGTTGGATGTAATAATGAACACAGCAGTAGTCATTTGCTCCCAACATCTGAGCTGCTTAAGAGGTAGAGGACAACGTTACTTTCGTTTTTAAAAGGAAAGCGACGATCCCGATCTACATATGCGTCTCTGTTCGTGTGAATCTTAATAATGTGCTCGTTGACAAGTTTCGCCGATAAACACGGCTAAATGCAGCTAAACATGGCTAAACTAAACATTACAGATCCTAATCCCTCAGCAGAGAGGGGCGGGGCGAGCAGAGCTCATTTGCATTTAAAGGGCCCATGCGATAAAATGAGCTGATATTTTGCAGAGCTGATTTTGACAAGGTAAAAGGGTGTTTTTTACACTACTATTGAGAATTTTTAACCAAAGTATATTACAGACTTTTCATTAAGACCCTAAAGAATCATATGAACTTGTGGAAAATGGGCATCCGATGACCCCTTTAATACACAAGCTTCACAATTTGAGTTGAATTACTGAAATAAATGAACTTTTCCACAACATTTTAATTTAGATATTTATATTTTAATTTTATAATTTACCTGTATCTATCATGCAAATATGCTAATTAAAATATTACATGGCCAAAACATGTATCAGGCACCAGTATTCCTGGTCTAGGAGGAATACAGAGGAGTAATGGTCATTTTAAGGACCTGACGGCCGCCATTTTGAAAATGGGGCCTTTCTTGGAGTCAAACTTTGGTAAACTTTTAGTATGTTTTTAAGTACATCTGATACTACTGTAAACCACTGAGAAACCTTTTGTTAGAATTTTTTTGGGGTCAAACCATATTTGCAGCTGACTACCATCCAAGTGCACACACACAGTAGTGAACACACACACACACACTGTGAACACACACCCGGAGCAGTGGGCAGCCATTGCTGCGGCGCCCGGGGAGCAGTTGGGGGATCGGTGCCTTGCTCAAGGGACTCACCTCAGTCGTGGTATTGAGGGTGGAGAGAGTGCTGTACATTCACTCCTCCCACCTACAATCCCTGCCGGACCTGAGACTCGAACCTGCAACCTTTGGGTTACAAGTCCGACTCTCTAACCATTAGGCCACGGCTGCCCCATTTTATGTCTTCTCAAACAAAACTGAAACAAAAATCTATATGTGACCCTGGACCACAAAACCATGCAGTCTTAAGTCGCTGGGGTATGTTTGTAGCAATCGCCAAAAGTACAGTGCATGGGTCAAAAATTTTTATTTTTCTTTTATGCCAAAAATCATTAGGAAATTGAGTAAAGATCATGTTCCAGGAAGATTTTTTGTAAAATTCCTACTGTAAATATATCAAAATGTAATTTTTTATTAGTAATATGCATTGTTAAGAACCTAATTTGGACAACTTTAAAGGTGATTTTCCCTCAGATTCCTGATTTTCAAATAGATGTATCGCGGTCAAATATTGTCCTATCCTAACAAATCACACATCAATAGAAAGCTTATTTATTGCACTTTCATATGATGTATACATCTCAGTTTTGTAAAATTTAACCTTATGACTGGTTTTGTGGTCCAGGGTCACATATGGCTAAATATGCATCTTTCTAAATATGTAGGTAACTATATGTAGCTAATAGACTTGTAGTCAAGACCGCCTAAACCGAGACCAAGACACTACCAAGACCAGAAGGTATCGAGACCGAGACAAGACCAAGACCAAGACCAAGACAGACCATGTCAAGACCAAGACCAAGTCGAGACCAAGACCGATACCAAGTCGAGACCGGAGAAAAAAAAAAAAACAGACTAGTGTTGAAGCCAAGGTTAATTTAGTTTAGCTTTTTAAAATTTGTTTTATTTTGGTATAGTTTTCAAATTTTCAGTAAAATTTAGTTTTTATTAGTTTCATTAACATTTTTTTTAGTTTTAGTTTAGTTTCTATTTTGTGAACACATTTCTATTTAGTTTTTATATAGCTTAGTTTCAGTTTTAGTTTTTTTGAGATTAAATAGAGATCATGATTTCCTCGCAATTCTAAACTAAGCAAAATAATGTGAGACAAAATATTAATTGCTTCAGTCTATTTAAAAGTGTTTAATTCATTTTAATGAATTCTTAATAATTTAATACATAATATTTATATTTAAAATAGAATATGTTTAACACACCGATTTTTTATATTAAATTTATGAAAAAGTGGTTTGAATGAATAAATGACATGCTCACAAAAACATCACTGGATGAATCTGCATTTTTGAATCAATCTCTATTCATTGACAAATACATTTTTAACAGTTGTTTTCATCTAGTGGCGAAACAATGCAATCGACACAAACGTTATTTGAAGCGCCAATTACTTTCAAAAGATGACGTGCTCTGTTTTAATTTCTACCATAGACATCACATCAGTGTTTATATCCAAACTATGACCTTTAATCATAATTGCTGTGATAATATGAATGACTGGGTATTTGAAAAGACTGTTTGTGAAGCTGTTTTTTTTTTTTACATTAACATGATGACTGCTCTCTCTGTTAGCGGCAGTGCAAATACAGATTTGAATGTAAGAATTTTTCAAAGGTTTAATAGACATGGGAAATCGTTGTCATTTACAAATGAGATCGCGTGCATAAGAACTCTTTGTGATCAACGAAAGCAAATTTTATGATCCAAGAATTCGCTGACATACTGTCACTACTAGCTGCTGGATATGTGCTTGTCTCTTCTTTACGCTCTACGCTACACTCACTGAGGCATAACCATTGACTGTTAATATAGAGGGCATAACGTTATATGGATGGATGAGCGCCAACGGCTATCGCAAAAAAAAAAAAAAACATGCATGTGATTGGTTGCATTTGATTTCAAGGGCGCAAAATATTAATGTTGCATTATCAAATGTTGTGTTGTCGTGGATTCCAAAGATTCTAGAGCGTGTAGGTTTTTTTTGAGCGTGTAGTACTGCTAAATCTCCGACCACTATGACGGTCTGCGACAGCGAGACCTTGACAAGACCGAGAGGTCCGAGACCAAGACAAGACCAAGACCAAAGACCGTCAAGGCCGTGACAACACCGAGACCACGTAAAAGTGGTCTCGAGACCAAGACCAGTCTCGAGACATACATCACTAGTAGCTAAATATATATCTGCCTATCAAAAAATATATATAGCTAAAATATCTATCTATATAGCTAACTATATAACTTAATATGCATCGGTCTCTCTAAATATATAGTTAACTATCTATCTATATATCTATCTAGCTAACTAGCTAAATATGCATCCATCTAAATATATAGGTAACTATATATAGCTAAATATATAACTAAATATATAGCTATCTAAATATATAGCTAACTGTATATAGCTAAAATATCTACCTATATAGCTAACTATATAGCTTAATATGCCTCTGTCTATCTAAATATACAGTTAACTATCTATCTATATTATATAGCTAGCTAACTAGCTAAATATGCATCTATCTAAATATATTCTAAATATCTATATAGCCAACTATCTATCTATATAGCTAACTATATAGCTAAATGTGCATCTATCTAAATATATAGGTAACTAGATATAGCTAAATATATAACAATAAAAATATAGCTAATTATCTATCTACAATATAGCTAATTATATAGCTAAATATGCATCTATCTAAATATATTCTAAATATCTATCTATATAGCCAACTATATAGCTAAATGTGCATCTATCTAAATATATAGGTAACTAGATATAGCTAAATATATAACAATAAAAATATAGCTAATTATCTATCTACAATATAGCTAATTATATAGCTAAATATGCATCTATCTAAATATTGTCACAGGGAGTCAGACTGAGACGTGCGGATCCAATTGCAGCATTTATTGAGAAATGTCGACAGGCAGGAGTAATCACCAGGAAAACAGGAACAACGTAGGTAATCCAGGAAACAGTTCAATAGACAGGCAATGGTCGCAATGGCAGGCAGCAGGAATCAATAACGGGGTACACAGTCCAGAGTCATACACAGAGAATCCAACACAGAGATAAACGCTTAGAATTACGACCATAGGAACAATAAGACTTCGCCACTACAAGGATCCAGCAGCTTTATTCTCCAGCATCACAATATGGACCCGCATGAGTCTGTAAGCAAGATGGCCTCCCTTCTAGAGTCTCTTGACAAGATGACCTCCCTTCTAGACTCTGTTCGCAAAATGGCTGCCCTTCCAGAGTCTGCTCTCAAGATGGGCCCCCTTCCACAGCCATGGCACAAGATGGCTACCATCAAATCAGTGACTGCGCCGCCAGAGCGCCCTCCAGTGACTGCGCCGCCAGAGCGCCCTCCAGTGACCGCTCGCTCAGAGCCTGCTCTTCCAGAGTCTCCGCTGGAGACGCCCAGCCCTCCTGAATCTCCGCTGGGGTCGTCCAGTTCTCCAGAGCCCGCTCCTCAAGAGCGTTGTCCAGAGCCCGCTTCACAAGAGCGTCGTCCAGAGCCCGCTTCACAAGAGCGTCGTCCAGAGCCCGCTCCTCAAGAGCGTCGTCCAGAGCCCGCTCCTCAAGAGCGTCGTCCAGAGCCCGCTCCTCAAGAGCGTCGTCCAGAGCCCGCTTCTCAAGAGCGTTGTCCAGAGCCCGCTCCTCAAGAGCGTCGTCCAGAGCCCGCTTCACAAGAGCGTCGTCCAGAGCCCGCTCCTCAAGACAGCCTTCCAGAGACTCCGCTGGTTCAGCCCAGCCTTCCAGAGACTCCGCTGGTTCCGCCCAGCCTTCCAGAGCCTCCGCTGGTTCCGCCCAGCCTTCCAGAGACTCCGCTGGTTCCGCCCAGCCTTCCAGAGACTCCGCTGGTTCCGCCCAGCCTTCCAGAGACTCCGCTGGTTCCGCCCAGCCTTCCAGAGACTCCGCTGGTTCCGCCCAGCCTTCCAGAGACTCCGCTGGTTCCGCCCAGCCTTCCAGAAACTCCGCTGGCTCCGCCCAGTCTTCCAGAGACTCCGCTGGTTCAGCCCTGCCTTCCAGAGCCTCCGCTGGTTCCGCCCAGCCTTCCAGAGCCTCCGCTGGTTCCGTCCAGTCGTCCTGAGATTCCTGTCTGCCCGGTTCTGGCCACGGAGGCCATGTATGAACTGGCCATGTATGAACTGTGTGGGTTCCCACCCACCCTCCCTGCTGCTCCAGTCCCGCCACCTCTGTCTCCTGACAGTCCCTCTGCTCACCCACATCCCACCTTCTGTGCAGAGGACTCGCAGTGGGATTGCCAGTCTTCATCGGTGTCCAGACTGAAGGATCCCTCACCATCACCTCCAGTCTCAGAGTCCTGGACTCCACCTCGGCCCTCCGACCCTGCAGCTCCACCCTGGCTCTGTGCTCCCTCGTCTCCGTTGTCGGCCATCGGCCCACCAGCTCCTCCGGGCTCCATCGTCTCTCCGGCTCCGCCCTGGTCAGTCGTCGCCCCACCTTTGCCTCTGGACTCTACTCCTCCGGCTGCGCCTCGTCACTCCGTCCTGCCGGCTCTGTGGACCTCCTCCCTCCCGTGGGCACAGCCTCGATCCTCTGTCACTCCGGCTCCGCTGCGTACCTCCGGACCTCCATCTCCGCCGGGGTCGCCAGAGCCTTGGGTTCCGCCTTGGCCCTCCGGATCCTCTGTGTCGCCCAGGACCATCGACTCTCCGGTTTCGCCTCGGGCTCCACCGGCTCCACCTCCGTCGGTCGGCCCCATGCAGGAGCCAACCCTTCCTTCATCATGGCTTCTCCCTCCGTCGGCTCCGCCTCAGTTCCTGGTTCCAGTACCCCTACATGGACCTGGCCCTCCATCCCTCCCCCTGTTACGCCTCCGCTCCACCACCCTCCAGGTTGTATTAGGTGGTTAAAGCGTCTGGAAGCCGCTCCTTGGGGAGGGGCTCTGTCACGTATCTGGTCTATCTCATCATGAACTCTTGCACACACATTCTGGACTGCAATCCCCATAAGCCACTGCACTAATCACTGCACACAGCTGCTCCTCGTTTCCCACTGAACTGATTGCTGCATACACCCGTTTCACATTTACCCACATGCATTTAAGCCACTCACACACACAGCCACCTTGCGAAGTCTTATTGTTCCTATGGTCGTAATTCTAAGCGTTTATCTCTGTGTTGGATTCTCTGTGTATGACTCTGGACTGTGTACCCCGTTGACGATTCCTGCTACCTGCCATTGCGACCATTGCCTGTCTATTGAACTGTTTCCCGGATTACCTACGTTGTTCCTGTTTTCTGGTGATTATTCCTGCATGTTGACGATTCTCAATAAATGCTGCAAATGGATCCGCATGTCTCAGTCTGACTCCCTGTGACAAATATATTCTAAATATATATCTATATAGCCAACTATATAGCTAAATGTGCATCTATCTAAATATATAGGTAACTATATATAGCTAAATATATAACTAAATATATAGCTAATTATCTATCTATAATATAGCTAACTATATAGCTAAATATGCATCTATCTAAATATATAGTTAACTATATAGCTATCTCAATACATAGCTAACTGTATATAACTAAAAATATATATAGATAACTATATAGCTAAATATCTCTATCTATCTAGATATATAGCCAACTATCTATCTATATAGCAAACTACATAGCTAAATATGCATCTATATAAATATATAGGTAACTATATATAGCTAAATATCTATCTAAATATGTAGCCAACTATATCGCTAAATATCTATATCCTCACGTGAATACAATTCAGAAATAACCAACCAACTTTTTTGTTATCACTTTTATTGGAGATTTATTAATGATATTTATTTTAAGAACCCAAGAATGCATGCCATTGTGAGCTGCAATATAGTTATTCAGCACTTCGATGGCTACAATGTATTTAAAATCATTAAGAAACAAGAGCACTATAAAATAAATATTTGTTTTAACTGATTTGTGCAGGTGCTGAACAAATGTATCTGTGTTCGGATCCATCAATGCAACTTTTGGGAATCCATATCTTCTGGCTCTGAGCTAAAACACAGCTGGCAGCAGGGCTGGTGTGCTCCTCATGATCCCTCCTGAGTTTGGAGAACATCAGCGGTTTTCCATCCGTCCAGGACCACTGCTTTGGACCACCGGTGAGGCCTGTACCAATCACACAAATATTCTTAGATACGGGACAGTTCACATCCAATATTGTACAGGAATGAATCTTATTTGCTTACCGATCCAAAATGACTGCTTTCCAGCAAACTTCCATATCCACTTCATATCAGTTTTGGAATGGATACTGGCCAATTCACTTTCAAGCCTAAATTTTGGAGTCATAACATTAATATTTAGAAGGTATGTGTAGTGTAAATGCATGTACATGTTCCTCTGATAGCAAAGATGTAACATACAGCATGCACGCATGTTGTGCACTGCTCCAGCTAGAGATACCAGGCCCCAAAATATAGCAGTTCCTCCTGTAGTGAGTCCAGCCATTGGGACAACCAATACTTACAGACTTCTCAGACTTTAAAAAGAGAGGGAAGAGTTATGAAATGAAAGATCATTACATTATAAACAGACATTTGAAGTATAAATGAAGCTTTGATATTCTCTTTTTGATTTGAAATACACAACAGATAATTCAAAAATGGAGGGATAAGATGTTATACCTTGTGTTGTTGCACTCCTGAATCAATTATAAAAGAGGCAGAGTCACGCTGAGGAGTTTCTACTGATTCAGTGTCAGCAGAGTATCCAGGCCACGTCCAGATGGGAGTGATCTCCAGTTCAGAGTGGACACGAGGTGCTGGTTCTCTAGCCTTCTCCTCCACTCTCACTGGGATCAGTCCATGAAACTAATGGATGACAGAGTGATGAGAGAAGAGACAGTAAAGTCCAGCACACAGCACATTATGATGTATAATAATGAATAAATAAACAAATTATTATCATTATTATGAATAATTAACACTAAAAACCAACAAATATTAATACATTATTGAATTATACTAATTAACAACAACAAAAATTAAACAATATGAGCAATAATAAATACTAAAAAACAAAGAATAATAAATAAGAACCAAGTAATGAAACTAAACGAATAACACATATAAATAAATAAATAATAGTAAAAATAATACTAAATAAATAAATAGCACTACTAAATAAATACTACTAACACTTATCCATTAATATTATTAATAAAAAACAATACAAATAATTAAAGTAAATACCAATACAACTATTACAATAATAAAACAACCAACAAATAAACAAATAAATTAAAACTAAATAAACACTTCTAATACATAAACATTACAAAAAAACAAGCAATATGATAAATAAATATAATACCACTACTATTAAATAAATAGTACTACAACCAACCAAGAAATACTACTAAATAAATACTACTAATACATTTATAATATAGAAATCAATGAATACTAAGGAATAAATAAACAAATAATAATAACAAAAAAATTACTAATAAACTAAATACTACAACAAACCAATACCATTAATACAAATAATAATTCTAATATTTTTGCATAGATAACACTGAAACCTGTAAATAAATATTAATAAATAAATGAATACTAAAACCAACATCAATTAAACACTTTAATACTAAATACTTAAAAAATAAGAAACAAAAACTGAAATAAATAAAAGTAGAAGTAGTAGTAGTAAAAATAATACAACTAAATAAAGATAATACCACCAAATAATACCACTAAACCAAAATAATACAATACAACTAAGTAAATAAAGATAACACCACTAAATCATACCACAAATAAATAATAATACAACCAACAAATAAACAAATAAATAAATAAAAATTAATACTAAATAAATAATGCTACTAAATAAATACGTCTAATAGCAATACATAAATATTGCTAATAAAAAACAATACAACTAAATAAATGAAGATATTAATACTACTAAATAAATAATAATACAACCAACAAATAAATAAAAGGAATACCAAATAAATAACACTACTAAAAATACTTCTAATAATATTACATAAATATTATTAATAAACAAATAATACGACTACATAAATATAATAAATATAATACCACTACTAAACAAATAGTACTACAACAAATAACAAACAAATACTACTGCTAAATAGTATTAAATAAATTAATAATAGGAATAAACAAATAAAATAAATAAATAAATAAATACAAAAATAAACAAACAATAATAATAATAAAAGAAATACTACAATAAACAAATAAATACCATGAATACTAACGAATGAATGAATGGCACTAATACTAAATAAATTAAAAATAAGGCAACCAACCAAACAAAAAAGACAACCAAAATAAAAAATCCAAATAACTAATTTAACAAACAAAAATACTAAATAACACCAACAAATAAATGAATGAATGAATACATGAATGACTGAATGAAAAATATACTAAATGAATAAAAAACAAATTCATAATAATAATAATAATAATAATAATAATAATAATAATAATAATAATAATAATAATAATAATAATAATAAATAATGAATAAATAACACTGAAACCAACAAATAAATATTGATAAATAAATTAATGATACTATTTAAGAACAACAACAACAATTAACTACTGTTATTACTAATAAATAAATAGTACAAAAATCAATAGAAACAAATAAGTAATTGAACTAGCTAAATAACTAGTAGTAAAAAATAACACAATTAAATAAAGATAATACAAATAAATAAATAAATAATACAACCAACAAATAAAAAAATAAAATTAATACTAAAGAAACAACACTAGTAAATAAATAATTCTAAATAATTCACATCAGTTTGTGGCAATAAATGAAGAGGTATCATACTGTATCAATCACAAGTGCAGTATGGAGTACCTCAAGGCTCAGTACTAGGGCCATTACTTTTTACACTTTATATGCTACCCTTGGGAGACATCATCAGGAAACATGGTGTTAGCTTTCACTGTTATGCTGATGATACTCAGCTCTATATTTCTTCACGGCCCGGCAAAACATACCAATTTGAAAAACTAACAGAATGCATAGTTGAAATAAAAAATTGGATGGCAAGAAATTTTTTACTGCTAAATTCTGAAAAAACAGAGGTGTTAATTATTGGACCTAAAACCTCCGCATGTAATAACCTAAAACACAGTCTAATACTCAATGACTGCTCTGTCAATTCGTCGTCATCAGTCAGGAACCTAGGTGTGCTATTCAATAGCAATCTTTCCTTCGAAAGCCACATTTCTAGCATTTGCAAAACCGCATTTTTTCATCTTAAAAATATATCGAAATTACGACCTAAGCTCACGATGTCAAATGCAGAAACGTTAATCCATGCGTTCATGACCTCAAGGATAGATTATTGTAATGCTTTATTGGGTGGTTGTTCTGCACGCTTAATAAACAAACTCCAGCTGGTCCAAAATGCAGCAGAAAGAGTTCTAACTAGAACCAGAAAGTATGACCATACGATCCCGGTTCTGTCAACACTGCACTGGCTCCCTATTAAACATCGTATAGATTTTAAAATCTTGCTAATTACTTATAAAGCCCTCAATGGTTTAGCTCCTCAGTACTTGAGAGAGCTCTTATCATATTATAGTCCTTCACGTCCGCTGCGTTCTCAGAATTCCGGCAATTTGATAATACCTAGAATATCAAAATCAACTGCGGGCGGCAGGTCCTTTTCACATTTAGCGCCCAAACTCTGGAACAATCTACCTAACACTGTTCGGGAGGCAGACACACTCTGTCAGTTTAAATCTAGATTAAAGACCCATCTCTTTAACCTGGCCTACACTTGATACATTTCATAATCCAAATCCGTTAAAGGATTGTTAGGCTGCATTATTTAGGTCAACCGGAACCAGGGACACTTCCTATAACACCTGATGTACTCGTTGCATCAGAAGAAGAATGGCATCTACGCTAATATTAGTATCTTTCCTTCTTATTCCGAGGTCACCGCAGCCACCTGTATCCAGATCAGACGGTCACTGCAGTCTCCCGGATCTAGTCCGTACCCATCAGCACCCCGAGATATCCTCTACAGCCCTGGATGTCAGCAGAGACCACATCAAAGACAGATCATCAGTGAAGACCTCATCACCTAGACGACCATCGACGCAAGACAGCGAAAACCAGATGAGTCCTCTCCAATCTGATTTTGTGGCAACTTGGAACTCTTGCATCTACATTAATATTAGTTTGTTTCTTATTCCCAGGTCACCATAGCTACCAGATCCAGTCCGTATCCAGATCAGATGGTCACTGCAGTCCCCCGGATCCAGTCCAAACCAAGAGCAGATGGTGGATCAACACCTACAGCCGAATGTCAGCGGATACCGTGTCAACTAGATGAGCCCCAGAGACAGATCATCAAGAAAGAACTCCTACCCTAAACGGCCACCGGCACAAGGCCATGGGAACCAGATGAGTCCTCCCCAATTTGACTTTGTTGCAATATGGAACTCTTGCATTATTATTGACATTTTACTTTATTATTTTAATATTGTAAGGTTGCTTTGACACAACTTGTATTGTAAAAAGCGCTGTATAAATAACCTTGACTTGACTTGACTTAATACTAAATACATAAATATTACTAAAAATAATTTTACATGAAAAAATAAATAAAATATTACTAATAGATAAAACAAAAATATTACTACTAAATAAATAAATAAATATAATAAATAAATATTACAAATAAATAAAAATCATCGCAATCAATAAATACTAGGAATAAACAAACAATTGCAAAAAAAAGAATATTACTAATCAACTAAATACTACAACAAACAAATAAATACCATTATTAAGTTAATAACACTAAAACTAACTAACAAATAAATGAGCAAACCGGCCAAACAAATAAAGACAACCAAAATAATATCCAAATAACTAAACAAACAAAAATACTAAATAAAAACGCCAATGAATGAACGAATGAATAAAGTACTACTACTACTAAATACATTAATAAGGACAAAAAACAAAACTTACTCTCCAAACTCTTTCTTGATTTGTCTTCTCCACCTCTGACAGATGTGCCTAAAAACACAATCAGATGTTAACATTAACTACTACTACAAATATTATTGGTTTTTAAGTACCATACTAAATCTATTAGGCAAGGTAAGTGTTATAGCTGAGGTGACCTGGCTCACTCTGTGCCTGTTTCTACCCAGGATCCTCAGCTGTCTTTGGCCCAGACTATGAAAGGCCTCCTGGTCCTGATGTTCTCCTTCACTATAATGGCTAAAGTGTGTGCGATATGGGACGTCCCCTCTTGGTGGATAATTTTCCCAAAGGATCCCACTCCTAGGGTCTGGAGTGTATTCCTCAAGCAAGGGTGGTTCAGGCTCTGGGACGTGTGGTGGGCTATGGAAAGGATGTTGCATCTCCTCTTCTTCAACAATAAGCTCATCTGGATTACACCTGTCTGAAAGACATGAATATTCTCAGTTTATATAGTGAGAATAAGAGGAGAATGTAGGTATGTAGAAAACTTCTTTCTACCATTCCTAGGATCCACAATCTCAACTGTGGCCTTGTTTCTCTGTCCCAAAACAGCGTTTTTTGGAGTCTTCAGAAACACATCAAATTTCTCATGGTTTTCTTCTAGTCCATCGTCTTTGAGGTAAACGTTCCACATTTTGACATTTACACCTAAACACAAAGACAGACCACAGATTAACCATAAACTCTTAAAATGGTGCTTCACAATGCCGTAGAAGAACATCTGAAGAACCCAAAGGTTCTTTGTGGTGAAAGAAGGTTCTTCAGATTATGAAAATGTAAGAAAGAGATGGTTCTTTAAAGGAGAAGTTCACTTCCAGAACAAAAATGTACAAATGATTTACTCACCCCTTTGTCATCCAAGATGTTCATGTCTTTCTTTTTTTCAGTCGTAAAGAAATTATGTTTTCTGAGGAAAACATTTCAGGTTTTCTCTCCATATAGTGGACTTCTATGGTGTCCCCGAGTTTGAACTTTTTAAATGCAGCTTCAAAGGGCTCTAATTGATCCCAACCGAGGAAAAAGGGTATTTTGAAAAGAAAAAAAAAAAAGACAATTTACATACTTTTTAATCTCAAATGTTCTGCATGAACTCTGTGTATTCTAGTTCAAGACAGTTAGGGTATGTTATTTAAAAAAAAAAACAATCATTTCGCTAGATAAGACCCTTCTTCCTTGGCTGGGATCATTTAGAGCCCTTTGAAGCTGCATTTAAGCTGCATTTTGGATGTTCAAACTCGGGGGCACCACAGAAGTCCACTATAAGGAGAAAAATCCTGAAATGTTTTTCTCAAAAAACATAATTTCTTTACGACTGAAGAAAGAAAGACATGAACACCTTGGAGGACAAGGGGGTGAGTACATTATCTGTAAATTTTTGTTCTGGAAGTGAACTTCTCCTTTAAAGAATCTTTGACTGAATGGTTCTTTGTGGAATCAAAAATGGTTCTTCTGTGGCATCGCTGTGAAAAAGCACCTTTCTATTTATGAGTGTATTCTAAAGAAAAACAATATAAAAGTAAATGGAAAAGGCTGGTTTGAAGTGACAAGCACCTGGATCAAACTGTATAAGGTTGGCCGAGCTGTGGGTGAAATCTTTCCCCACTTTGGCTGTTCCTTCTTCCACCTGTAAGATGAAGTGATGGAATAACTAAAACGTCATCTGTGCAGGATAGTAAGATTAGCTCAGATAGTTAAGCGCACCTGTATGCCGACGTACGCCGGATCTTTGCTGTTCCCACTGCGCACCACCTGCACAGCTAGAGTTCCTGCATTCTCACAAACACGATAACAGGAAGCAGACAGCTCCACACGAGACCACCTGAACTCCATCCTGTGTTGGCAGGCGAAAAAGCCAAGAATCACATTTGGGGCTGAAATTATATTGTCTAGAATTGAGATAATTCCAGATCATATTTGGAAATGTGGGAGACAAGCTGTCAGCTGTCTTACTTTCACCAAAGAAAAAAAAAATGTTTATTACTAGAGGCAAAGAATATTATATATTCTATTTTTATATTTATTTTAAAGTATTTTTATATTTTATTATAATGAATATTACTTATTATTTTCTTTTTAATATATATTTTTGATATTATGATCTTTTATATTATTGTGTTATATTTTCTTAGAGATTTCTAAAAATGCTGATACATTTAACTAAATGACTCTAATATTTTTTTTCATTATTTTTTTTATTATAATAATTATTCCTGATTAACATTTTTTATAAAAATGATGATGCATTTGATCAAAAGACTCTCTAATATGAAAATAATATAAAAAATAAATATTTCAATTCAAAGTAGTATATTATTAGAAAGTTAAAAGATAATGATAATTTGATATTCTTAAAAAAAAAGCTAGTGCCTTGATATGGACCCTCAAATTTTATTTTTAAAAGAAATACTAAAATTTTATTATAAATTACATAAAAAAATATATTTTTAATATAGACTTGATAAAGACGCTGATAAATTTTATTATTATTTAATCTGATAAAAAATAACATAAATATTTCAATATTCTAGACCATTTTACACACACACACACACACACACACACACACACACACACACACACACACACACACACACACACACACACACACACACACTATATTAATATTTTTTGTTATTTATTACATAAAATTATTTTTATTTAATAAACAGTATTAGAATGTTTGAAAAAGTGCCTTGATAAAGATCCTCAAATTGTATTTTTAAAAGAATTATTATAATTACATATATAAATCTATATATTTTTGTTTGATATTATTAGTTTTTATATTATTAGGAAAAAAATATTTTAAAGTGAGATTTTAAAAAATGAAAAAAGGAGCTTAAAAAAATCCTCATTTTCATTTTTAAAAAGAAATATTATAAATAAAACGTAAAAATATGTTTATATATATATATATATATATATATATATATATATATATATATATATATATATATAAAATGATATTATTATTTTATTTCTGATTCTATTTTTAATATAAACACTGACAAATTTTACTAAATGACTAAATTCATAATTACATAGAAAAATAATCTAATATAAAAAATTAGAAATAAATATTTCATGACCTCTAGACCATTTTACACACACACTATTAACATTTTATTACATTAAAATTATTTAAATGTAATAAACAGTATTAGAAAGTTTCAAAATGAAAAAAATCTACTATAAATTAAATATAAAAAACGTTTTTTTAATAATTAGATAGAAAAATAATCTAAAAATAATATATAGAAATATTTCATTACCTCTAGACTACTTACACACA
Source organism: Garra rufa (assembly GCF_049309525.1). Lineage (NCBI taxonomy): Eukaryota > Metazoa > Chordata > Actinopteri > Cypriniformes > Cyprinidae > Garra > Garra rufa. The sequence continues at coordinate 26,374,098 of NC_133367.1, read as the reverse complement.
CTATATTGATATTCTTTTGTTATTTATAACCTTTTCATTTCATTTTACATTATTTCATTTTAATAAACAGTATTAGGAAGTTTCTAAATAAAAAAGTGAGATTCTTAAAAAAAGGAAGTGCCTTGATAAGAATCCTCACACTGTATTTTTTTAAAAGAATATTACTAAAAACTAAATATAAAAAATGTATATTAAAAAAATTCATTTGATAGAAAAATAATCTAAAATAAAAATAATATAAAGAAATATTTCATTACCTCTAGACTACTTACACACACACTATATTGATATTTTTTGTTATTTATTACATTAATATTATTTCAATTTAATAAACAGTATTAGAAAGTTTCAAATGAAAAAAAAGAGATTCTTTAAAAAAGGAAGTCATATTGTATTAAAATTTTTTTATATTAATATGTTATATATATAGTTTTTAATTTTTTGTTATATGATTTTTAATAAAAACGCTGATAAATTTGACTGATTCTCTATATAAATGATTAGATATAATGTATATAATATTAATAATATAGAAATATAATTTATATTATGCTGTATTTCATTTCTCAAAAAAATTATGATTTATTTAATACAAATTTTAACAATTTTACTAAAACCAAACTCACTAAAATATAAATGTTTAATTTCTAATGATGTAATGGAAAAATTTATTGTAATTTAACTAATATATTTTTATTGTAAATTATATATTTTTATTATATAAATTTAGAATTTTTATTTTATACATTGCTTATATTATTTTATATTTTATTGTATATTTTTCTGATTTTATTAGATCATTTTATATATGTATTGTATATTCAATATTAAATTGTGTTTATTTTTATTTTATAAAAATGCTAACAATTTTTCCAAATTTCAAATGACTATACACACACACACACACACACACACACACACACACACACACACACACACACACACACACACACACACATACTATTTGCAGCCAAAAGTATGCGATAATATATGCACCTTTAACATTCAATAAGTGCACTGTGTTAGTGAAAGCTCTGTCTGGAAATCTAAACAAAAGATCCACAAATAAAGAAATACATACACTTCAGGCAGCATGGTGTTTCCTGCAGGATCCGTGACTTGGAACTCAAAGCTGTCTGCTGTCACTTCCATATCTGCAGGAATGACATAGCGCACTGCTTTCTGCTCCAGATCCTTCTGGGTAAAGCGACCTTTGATATAGGCACCTATAATAGGAAGGAAATTCATTATAATCTGGACACAATCTGCGCATATTAAATTGACAGTCTGCACCATCAGTGACCCAAGCACCTGCCTGTGAGGGCATTTTCAAGGTAACCGAAGTGTGGAGGCCTTGTGATGGTGAACTCGAGTGTGTCGTCGGGACTGTCCGGATCTGAAGCCTTCAGATATTTGGAGGTGATATAGATTCCTTGTTTGCCATCCGGAAAATTCTCCACAGTACTTGGGAATCCCTTTGTTTATAATACTGGGTGGCATCTTGTCCAATATCTCTATCTGGAAAGATATAATTTATGACATTAGTTCAGTCAAATCCACAGAGTGGACAGTCATACGGCATTTACGCTGTAATACCACTAGAGGGAAGCATTACATATAAATAACTGTGAAAGCATTCATTTTATAGGCAATGCTCAGTGTGGTTAAAATATATGTATACATATTTAAATTTTTGTTGTTAT
>NC_133367.1:26279913-26371895 GCF_049309525.1 Garra rufa | reverse complement strand
TTTAGTTTAGAGGGCAACATTCACAGAAAATACTCTAATTTAAGAGGTTTTCCAAACAAAAACACATTTTTGAGCTTTTGACTCAAAATATTTTTCTCGTGTCACAATTATCTTTCTATATTTGTGACCCTGGAGCACAAAACCAGTCATAAGTACCATGGGTACATTTGTAGCAATATCCAAAAATACACTGTATGGGTCAAAATGATAATTTCTTCTTTTATGCCAAAAATAATTAGGATATTAAGTAAAGATCATGTTCCATGAAGATATTTTGCAAATATCCTACCGTAAATATATCAAAACCTAATTTTTAATTAGTAATATGCATTGCTAGAACTTCATTTGGACAACTTTAAAGGTGATTTTCTCAATATTTTTATTTTTTTGCACTCTCAGATTATAGATTTTCCCATAGTTATATCTCGGCCAAATATTGCCATATCCTAACAAACCATACATCAATGGAAAGCCTATTTATTCAGCCCTCAGGTGATATATAAATCTCAATAAATAAATAAAAAAGACCCTTATGACTGGTTTTGTGGTCCAGGGTCACATTTTATTTTAAATGGTTCAAAAACATATTTTAGATTTAAGAATGATGCAATAGCTACACATTTATTGCCCACCAGCAAAATCATAACTCAAAGCAAGTTAATTTAAACACAGTTTACAGGTAAAATTGTGTGAGAAGAGGTTTACATATTATTTATAATCTCCCTGGTCTCGGGGGTCGCGCGTTTAGACAAGCACGCGCCGCATTTTGGCTCAAGTTAGCAATGAGCGTCTTCAGCCAACTGACGGTGTGCGCGCTCCCGCGGGACGCGAACAAAGTTTTCGGCTGATTCACCTGTTCTGGCGGGAGTGGTTTTCTCTCTCGGTAGCTCAGGGCTTGGTCAGCGCGTTTGCCGCCTCGATGACCGCTTCAACTGAATATTAAATTGTGGCGCAGGCCTCGAGAGAGCGACGCTATGACATGGTGAATGGCACCGGACCTGCAGGAGCACCTGGCCGGCAAAGCCACTTCGTTAACATGCAATTCAACAGGGAGCGCTTTGTTAACCCGTTGCTCTCCTGCTGTGCTCAATGGTTTGTATGCAAGTCGTTGATTTGACAGTTATGTTAACTAGGCTAAACGAGAGAAATCGTTTTCCTCACAGAAAAGTCCTGAAATTGTACGGTAAGCCGCGCCATATCGTTATCACAATAAAACTTTGTTATAACGTGGTATTAGCTTCATACTTCGGTCGTTTATTATTATTTTAAAGTCTTTTGGGAAAAGATATAATACAGTTTTGTGGCTTTTAGTCAATATTTGTTAGCTTTTGAGGCCGTCGATATGCTAGTAAACTCTGAATTCACTTTCAAGCGAAATATCCACCTAATTTTCTGTAAGAGTGGGCGTGGCCATTTATAAATTTTATGGGTCTGGCTTCCAGTCACATCGCGTCCAGCTGTACAAAGTAACTCGTTTTGATACTTGACATCGCAAATTGGTGTATCTTATCATATTATTTTAATAAATAACTTGTTTTGCTACAGCACTTGATATTGCAAATTGGTGTATCTTTCCGTATCATTTTAATGTATTATCTTAATTATGAACCCGTTGTTCTCCTGCTGTGCTCAATGGTTTGTTTGCAGTTTGTTGATTTAACTGTTATGTTAGCTGGGCTGAAAGACAGAAATCGTTTTCCTCACAGAAAAGTCCTGACAGAAATTGTACGGTAAGCCGTGCCATATCGTTATCACAATAAAACTATGGTATAATGTGGTATTAGCTTCAGAATTCATTTGTTTATCATGATTTCAAAGTCTCTTACAGGATTTCCAGGGCAAGAATCTTGACAAAATTTGTGTTTGTTTATATCATTTCCAGTCAGATAGGTTATATGGCAGATTATTGATAAATTGTGAAAACACTCTAAATTAGTTGGCTTTGAGGCTATCTAGTGAACTCCTAAATGCTGAATGAATTAACTTTGATAAAATATATCCACCTTAGTTGAATAAGGTGGACACATTTTTTTCTCAAGGAAAATGGACTACAAATATCGATAACTCATCCTGCACTACACAGATTTTTGTCCAATCAGGTGCTCCCTAGAATGAGAATGCCCCTCCCCCTAATGCCATCTGCAATCACTAGGGTATTTTTAAGTAAACTATATTTTTGTAAGTGGTTGTAGTAAAAATCAGTGTATAAATTAGTAATAGTAAGCATGTTTTAAGTGTAACTACTTATATTTTAGAATATACACTGTTTATGTTTATTGGTTGTGGTTGAATGTAATCAAATGTGACCCTGGACCATAAAACCAGTCATAAGGGTGACTTTTTTTGAAACTTTTTTGATTTATACATCATCCTCAAGCTGAATAAATAAGCTTTCCATTGATTTATGGTTTGTTAGGCTGAGACAATATTTGGCCGAGATACAACTGTTTGAAAATCCGTAATCTGAGGGATAAAAAAATCTAAATATTGAGAAAATGACTTCCAAATGAAGTTCCTAGCAATGCATATTACTAATCAAAAATTACGTTTTGATATATTTACGGCTGGAAATGACCTAAATATCGTAATGGAGCATGATCTTTTCTTTATTATCCTAATGATTTTTGGCATAAAAGAAAGATCGATAATTTTGACCCATACAATGTATTGTTGGCTATTGCTACAAATATACCCATGCAACTTAAAACTGTTTTTGTGGTCCAGGTTCACAAATCATAATCAGCCTACCTGTATGGTAAAAACAGCAGGATCTCTCTTCAGCTGTCCGTACTCCAAATAACCTGTGTTCGTTCCATCAGTAGGCTGAAAGGTGAATCTGTCGATCTTCGCCCGTCCGTTCAGATGATGGTAAGTTAGATCCATATTTTTGATGTCCAGTTGCGTGAAACGAGGCTTAGAGATAGGTAATCCTTTCAAGAGCAACTTTCCATATTGTGGGCTTTGAATAACAACATAGGTGAGATTCTCCAGAGCTGTGTCTGGATCAGTCAGTTTCAGGTCATCAGTGGAAATGGTCTTTATAGAGCCCTCTGTGAGCTCAAGGCCTTTGTTGATAGTCAAAGTTGGTGGGATACGGTCACTGTGTTCCACAGTGAAATAAATGGTACCGCTTCTGGATGTCACACCGTTGGTAACGGCAAAGCTGCATGAGAGAATATGTGTCAGAATAGATGATATAAATTTACTTTCTTTTAGAAGACTGAACTGTTTTATCACATTGCTTTGAGTGCACTTAACACCCTTTAACTGTGGTAAAATCATTGTAACACATGGTCTCTCATGACTTATCACTTGATTGTAAGGTCTTGTCAGTTTTACAGCATGTTCTGAGCTGCTATCCTCACCCAACACGGTTGATGTGTTGGAGCAGAAAGACAGGACAGGGAGGGGTGCGGGTCGAGCTGAGTCCCCGTTCCACCCTCTGCCAATCCAATCTGCCTCCCAACACATATTGCCCTGAAGCTGATAATTGCCAGCCATGGTAAACAACACGACTGCCACCTCGCACTAGACTCGCAACCAAACGCGCAGGTCCACTCTCACAGCCAAACTGGTGCAACATCTGGCATTGCCATTGTCCCATATTTGCTCGGTAATTGTGCCCAGGGATCCCTGTCTCTGACTACATCTCTTAGAGCCATATAACCAATGCCAGGCTGAGTTATTACTCTCTTAATAATGGCCATTTATCATCAGCTGTCACGGCAGAGCAGTGGGAGACACAAGGCTCCCAGAAAAAAAAAGTCTCCCTGTCTCTTTTGGCCCCCGCTGTCGGCCTGGAGTTTGACACACAGGTGTTTGCTCAGGTGTCTCTCCCGATCAGGGAGACCTGCTGTCGCAAGCTGCCTCTTTTGCCTCGCATTAACACAAATACAACCTGTGAAAAATGGTTTCAAACAATGAATCCGTTAGATAGTATAACCAAGTTTTTCCCTAGTCTCTTGTGATTGTGTCGGAATTGCTAATTGAAAGTATTCAGGCCCCACATGACTAATGCCGTAGTGTCCATGTGCTGTGATTGGACCCCATACCACCCCATGCTGTGCTGACTGAACACATTGGCACGGAGTGCTCCGTACACTCTCCGAAGGGCCACTCGCCTCTCGTCAGGCTTGGCTCAGGATGGTTTGTTTGCTCCCAGATGACCCAACGATGAAACCAAGCCAGAGTTTTGGGTGTCAAAGATTCACACGAGAAAGGCAGCACAGGTCAACTGTACGCCCAGACTGAAGTCTGCCTGCTGCCAAATTGGCTGGAAACCCATGCAAACGAAGCAAAAATTATCCTTTTCATTTTGCCTGTCTCTTGCTTGTACATAATTTTCAATCTCATATTGCTGTCTGTGGGCTAGACTGGATTACTAGATACAGTTGAGGATTAAAGTTCACAGACACCTTGCAGAATCTGCAAAAATGTTAATTATTTTACTAAAATAAGAGTGGTCATACAAAATGTGTGTTATTTTTTATTTAGTACTGACCTGAATAAGATATGTCACATAAAAGATGTTTACATATAGTCCACAAGAGTAAATAATAGTTGAATTTTTAAAAATGACCCTGCTTACGAAAGTTTACACACCCTTGATTTGTAATACTGTGTTTTTACCTGAATAATCCACAGCTGGTTTTTTGTAGTTTTTTTTTATTTAGTGATAGTTGTTCATGAGACCCTTGTTTGTCCTGAACAGTTAAACTGCCTGTTGTTTATCAGAAAAAATCATTCAGGACCCACAAATCCTTTGGTTTTCAGCATTTTTGTGTATTTGAACCCTTTCCAACAGGAAAGAATTTTTTCACTGAGGAAAACTGAGGGACTCATATGCAACTATTACAGAAGGTTAAACACTCACTGATGCTCCAGAAGGAAAAACAATGCATTAAGAGCCTGGGGGTGAAAACTTTTCAACAGAATATAACAGATGTGTACATTTTTCTTATTTTGCCTAAATATCTTTTTTTTTTCATTTAGTACTGCCCTTCAGGAGCTACAGAAGACACTTGCATGTATCCCAGAAGACAAAATAAGTTACATTTACCCTGATCTTCAAATTCAAAAAGTTTTCACCCCCAGCTCCAAATGCATCGTGTTTCCTTCTGAAGCATCAGTGAGCGTTAGAACCTTCTGTAATAGTTGCATATGAGTCTCTCAGTTGTCCTCAGTGTGAAAAGATAGATCTCAAAATCATACAGTCATTGTTGGAAAGAGTTTAAATACACAAAATGCTGAGAAACCGAAGAATTTGTGGGACCTGAAGGATTTTTCTAATGAACAGCGGGCAGTTTAACTGTTCAGGACAAACAAGGAACTCATGAACAACTATCACTAAACAAACAAACAAACAAACAAAAAACACAGCTGTGGATCATTCAGGTAACAACAGTATTAAGAATCAAGTGTATGAAAACTATTGAACAGGGTAATTTCTATAAATTTAACTATTGTTTTCTCTTGTGGACTATATGTAATATATGTCCTATATCTTATATATGTCTCATATCTTTTATCTTATTCGGGTCAGTACTTAAAATATAACATGCATTTTGTATGATAAAATAACATGATAAACATGATAAAATAACATTTTTGCAGATTCTGCAAGGTGTATGTAAACTTTTAACCTCAACTGTATATAGTGTAGTGCACCTCGACTTGGGTATTCATGTTAAAACAGTTGAATTTGCCTTGAGTGAATGTAAACAGGCAGAAGCAAAATTGCATCTGTGCATTTAGTCTTACAATATAAATTAAGTCTATTTAATCTAGAAATAACAATGAAAACCACTGACCTGAAAGAATCACGGTCAGCAAATCGGCTGTTGTCATGAGTGTAGCATACCCGGTTGGCAGCCACATCCATCTGGGAGAAGGACAGCACTGGAACCCCTGGACTTTGGACCATGTGTAGGTGACCATGTTCAGGTGGGACTGATACAGTGTATATGAGCTCAGCTGGCTTGCTTCCACTGTCTGCGGCCATCAGAATGTCAGTGGTCAGAATGACTCTCTCTCCCTCCATCAAGGTCACTGGTTTAGTGATTAGAGCAATATCACCTGTATGTGGCAAGAAGGTCATATACGTGAAGAATGTAAACATGTACCCCCGGTTTCACAGACAAGGCTTAAGCCTAGTCCTAGACTAAAATGTAAGTCTGAGCTGTTTCAACTGAAACAAAATTGTACTGATTGATCTTAAAATATATCAGTGCCTTTGTTTTGTCTCAAGATGCACACCAGTAATGTTTTTTTCTAAGCATGTTTATAAAAATGACTTAAATGTCCTAATTGAACTATGGCCTAATCCTGACTTAGTCTAAGCCCTGTTTGTGAAACTGGGCCGTAAGCAAGATATGTGCAAGTAATATCACCTGTATGTGGCAAGAAGGTCATATACGTGAAGAATGTAAACATGTAAGCAAGAGATAGTGCAAGTAAGCTTATTGATGTTTGTTTGTGACAGTACTGGGATCTAGGGCAGGGACTACAGATGTTTGGGCCCAGCTCTGTTAATAATTCATGCTGGGCGTTTAAAGGTGGCTCATCCTTTACAGCAGAACGTTCTCACCTCAGTTCCTCCAGGATAAGCCAGAACAGAGCCAAGAGGACAATGACTGCCATGCTTGCATGTTCACCCAACTGGCAAAGTCATTTTGGCCATAGGGGAAGCCATTGTTTTTAATTATACATGCACAGATTTAATCTGTCAACAAAGTTGTTTTTCTTGGACTTTGATTGAGGAGAAAACAAAAGCAGCGATCACTGAGTCACTAAATGCAAATTGGCCTGTCACTATGCCAATGCTACAATGTCACGGGACAAAATTTGGATGGTCATAATATGTCATTGCACCTGCCGAAAGTTTTAACCCTGGTGCTTCAAGACTGAAAATTGTTAGTGTTGTTTTTGAGCCACTCCTACTATGTTAATAGTCGTTATATTTTGCTGTCAGTATAACTTACCCTTTTGAACAGCGCGAACAGAGATGAAGAAACTTTGTGGAGGTGTTGTGTTTTCCCCATCGCTGAGAACAAAGTGAAACCTGTCATGGCCTTTGAAACCGCTAACTGTAGAGTGAGTGTACCATAGGCGATTCATCTCCACATCCTCCTGGGTGAAATTCTGACCTGGACTCAGATCAATCCATCCAGCTTCTGTCTGCAGGAAATCACAGAAAATCACTTAATTACAAATACTCCAAAATCAGTCCTGGAGGGCCACTGTACTGCAGAGCTTAGCTCCAACCCTAATTAAACACACCTGAACCAGCTAATCAAGGTCTTACTAGACATGCTAGAAACTTCCAGGCAGGTGTGTTGAGGCAAGTTAGAGCTAAACTCTCCAGGACACCGTCCCTCCAGGACTAATTTTGGACACCCCTGTCTTAGGGGGATCTATTTTAAAAGTTGTGTAGTGTATTCAAGCCTTAAGTAATAAAGTAAAGGACTTTGCGTCCTTGCTAACCCTGAGCTGAAGGAGACCAAATCTGGGACCTGCATTGAGGATGTAGAGAAGATGGTCGTTGGGAGTGTCACGATCCCCTGCCTCCAACACTACACTGGAGATGACTCTCTTCTCCAGGGCCTCGACCTCAATACCTGCATTTCTGAGAACAAAGATCGAGACGCTTTGGACACTAAAGGTACCGGTGCCAAGTCTACATGCTAAAATCTGGAATCCTAAATAAATAAATACACAAACAGCTGCTTCTATAAAGAAGGAACACAAGCAGGACCAGCCTGTTATCCTAATCCATGAGGACTTTGAAACAAGGAAGGAGGCATCTGCCAAAAAGACACATTACTTCTGCTGTTTTGGAGTTTACATGCACACCCTTAGATCTTGCTGATCTTGGAGGAAGAGGATGGAATAGAAATTAGCAATTTACTCAAGGATGTAACTCAATTCCCAGTTACTCAGTCAGGGAGACACAGATTCCCCAGCCACATGTGCAGTACAGGTTGTGCTGACCCCCCTTCCCTAAATCCTATCCAGGATCGGCCTCCCCCTTCTGTTCCTGTCCAGTCTCCGCTACTAAAATCCCTCCCCCCGTTCCCGCTTTCATCCGCCTTTTTGGCTCTGAATTTGTCCCAGGGCGTCCTTACTTTAGTAGCCATGGCTTTTCATCATTGACTGGTATGATGTGGACACACGCAGTCCCCTGGACTGTGTGCCCACCATCTGTCAACTGTATGGTGAAAGCGTCCTTGAGGGTTTCTGTGTCGTCGTGCATATACATAATCTTCATTCCTATGGATCAGCACAAGAGAGAAAAATTCAAAGAGTATTTTAGTGGATTAAGTGTTTAGTGACATTTACGATACAGTCATTAGGTACTTGCTTCCCTGTAGCCTTTAACTGATATAGTTGGTTTGACCACTACTAGCAATAAGGACACGAGTGAACATGCTCCATTTTGTCAATGACCTGATCACCTATGTTTCCATGGCTCTTTATCACTCGCTAACAAGCAAAGCTGTGCAGTCACCAAGTACTTCATGCACGGTGACTTAATTGCACAGAGAGACTTTGCAGATGAAGCAGAAGCACCACAGGCTCTCTGTGACCTTTGTCTCCTGCAACATCTGTTCTGTAAGCCTGGATACCCACAGTGAAGGCACCGAGGGGTGGCTGGACCAGAGAAGGGACTCTGTCCTCATAGCCGTCCTCAACAAGCACATAGTAGTACCTCGGAAGTTAGGGGGCAGAAGTTTTTGGTACTACCAAACACATGGATTCCAGAACTGACCTTGTTGTAGCTCCTGCAAGGTGAACGACTGGATTGCTAAGGTTCGTTGGAGGACCTCGGGGTTCATGTTTTTGTATCTGTTCATCTCGAGACCATATATGCCGTTGACCAGTGTGCCATGGGATGGTGGAACCAGGATGGTCATTGTAAGAGTATTTGCTGGAATATCAACATCCACTGCGTTTAGAATATCTGGACTGAGGTCCTTCATCCCTCCTTCAATGACCTATCGGAAGGTGTAGAGCAAGACAGTAGTTTACTACTCAATCAACAGTTTGCTTTTCAGACAATTTTGTCTCCAAAAGAGATCTTACTGTGAAGTTGTTGAGCAACAGTGATGGGATCTCATCATTGGTAGGGTTGATGATGACGTAGAAGGCCATTGGTGCTGATCTCTGAATCCCATCACTGACACTGATGGTAAAAAAGTCTGCAGTAGGCTCTACACCCTGGTGCACGGACTGGACATAGTTGATGAAACCCGAACTGAGGTGGAGCTGACTGAAAGAAACTATTTATACAATATGACTTTAGTGGTCTGAAAGATAAGATCTTATAATAGGATGTTAAACAGGACACACAAAAGATTAACTGTGATTCTGCCAAGTAGGACAAGTTCTTGGAATTTAGGGATAGTTAGGGATAGTGGCTGTTGCTGTGCGCTGTATGTCGACGCAATAACCACAGTGCCGCCGTTAGCATTACTTTGAGATTAGGGTTAAAGGACAATATTTGTTTAACAGGAATGTTGTCCAGGAGACAAATGTCCTACTTGGCATAGTCACAGTAGTTGGATAAGTTTTCAAAACCTCAGGAATACTACTGACCCACTCGAAGTCCAGCATTGCTTTTCTCAAAGCCAGGGGATGGAAGGGTGTTCTCCAGGAACCCATATTGTGGCGGGGTCACCAAGTGAAACATGAGCTGGTCTGGATGACTATCAGAATCGGTTGCCTCCAACACCCCCCCACAGAGACATGCACTGGCACCCTCATCTACCACAAACATGTTACCTGACAAAACAATATACAGCATAACATCAGTACTAATATTTAGAGATCTCATTTTAGAGCTAAATGTGACTTCTCAGAAGTATGCAATTTTTTTTCCTTCTCAAGAGTTCATCCCAATATTTTTCTTCTTCTCCCTCTCATTTACAGGCAGTTCCCCTTGCTCCCCTCTTTCCTCACGCCTGCTATGCCACCCCACTAACACTCTCTCTCTTCCCCTGCTCTCTCGCTCGGCTCTCAGCCAGCCCGCTGCCACCTGGGTGTTGATAAAGCCATCATGCCAATGCTTACTGGCATCTGCTTCCATTTACTGCACTGATAAATAATGAATGGAGAATGGGCACTGATGAGGTTGTGCTTGGATAGAGCTCTGAAACAAGGGGAGGAATTAATGACCGCCAGTCTGGAGTAAAAGTGATAAAACTCATCCCATAGCAAAGCAAGAGCTGGATTTCCCTCATTTTCCCGTGCCTACTCATCTTCATTCAATGCAAATTAATTAAATGACTACTTTTTTCACACAAACCAGTCCTGATCTACAACACGGTGGCAACATTGGAGAATCCTTCTTTTTTCTCATGGAGATTAACCGAATTAGGAGATTATGATTGTGATTGAATGAGAAAAGAGATAGAAGACACAATGCAGGCCTGTCCATTGTCTTCTCCTCCATGTCCCTATTGTCCAGTTGTTCTCCCGGGAACATGTATCTTTTTCTACTGCGCTTTTTCGCCACACATGCTCTGCTCTCTCTCTATAATCCCAACCAGCTGTGTGTACGTCTGTCACCCCTCATACACCGATGACAAGCATGCTAGGATTTCTTGTGGACGTCCCAGTGGCACCTAGCTGGCATCTTCTGCTTATTGTCTTGCTCTGGTCACTGTCCTTCATTGATAACTGCAAAGTTTCTGGCATTAACAGTGAAATCCCCATCCTGGCAAGACGTCGCTAACACCCTGCTTCAAAATGTATGTTCAGGGGAACAAACCGCTTGCATTAGCCACACTCCCTGAGCTGGGTGTGCGAGACTGTGATTAAGTGATTCGTTCACCAAGCTGCAGTCCGTCACCTGCCTCAAATTCCTGGTTGCTTTATTGCTTGATTTAAGCGGATTGTCATTACAATGAATTAATTACACCTTAGCCAAATGCTCTGGTGATTAAATCTAGAATAGAGAGCATCTTTTAATCCTTTCGGTCCCTCAACACAATGCAGCGCCAGTGTATGAAATTTGTTGTAGATGTTTACCCAGTGTTATGATTGGGACCTGGTTGTTGACAGGCATCACAGTGATGTTGAGGTCATATACCGGAAGCGTGCCATGCAGGGGAACGGGTGGGGGGAGAGCATCCTCCTGGCAGCAGCCATCTATTGTTCCAGCCTCTCCATCTGACACAATGAGTGTGACAGTGTCTGAGACAGGATCTGGTCCAATCTCACCACCTAGTGAATGGGCAAATGTGTTTATGTTCATTCAATTCACAACAAAGTACATTTATTGTACTTTCAGTCACCAAGAAATTAAGGTTTTTGAGGAAAACATTCCAGGATTTTTCTCCATATAGTGGCCTTCAATGGGGATCAACAGATTGAAGGTCCAAACTGCAGTCTCAATGCAGCTTCAAAGGACTCTAGCCAAGAAATAAGGGTCTTATGAAAAAAAAAAAAAAATTATAAAAAGATTTATATACTTTTTAACTACAAATGCTCGTCTTGCACTACCTCTGCATCCACAACGTAATCTCGTTGGAAAGGTGTGCTTAGTTTGTCGTCCGTGTACTTAAATTCTAAAAGGTAGGGTAGGGCGAAAAAACTTTAAAATCGTCCAACATCGTTGTTTTACCTTTCTTTGCACATTAAGTTTATAAACAGGGTAAGTACAAATGCTCGTCTTGCACTACCTCTGCATCCACAACATAATCTCGTTGGAAAGGTGTGCTTAGTTTGTCGTCCGTGTACTTAAATTCTAAAAGGTAGGGTAGGGCGAAAAAACTTTAAAATCGTCCAACATCGTTGTTTTACCTTTCTTTGCACATTCAGTTTATAAACAGGGTAAGTACTTCAGCTTATGTCATGCATGACCTTTCCATCTTGACTATGTAATGCGTGAGGTCAAGCTAGTGCAAGAAAATGGCTGATTGTTTTGCTAGATAAGACCCTTGTTCCTCAGGTGGGATTGTGTAGAGCCCTTTGAAGCTGCATTGAAACTGCAATTTGGACCTTCAACCTGTTGATCCCCACTGAAGTCCATAATCCTGAAATGTTTACCTCAAAAACCTTAATTTCTTTGCGACTGAAGAAAGAAAAACATGAACATCTTGGATGACGTGTGGGCAAGTATGACATTATTACAAAACCTGTATTACAAAATCATCCTCATTAACCATTTTATTGTGCATTTTCAGTATATTTTTTACAAGACTATGCGTGACATGCCCACCAAAGGTGCAGAATGTGTAAAACAGGCCTACAGAAAGTGACACTAAGTTTTACTAACTAGCCTCCTGTCTCGGTTATAACCTGTGTGCAGGTAGAAGATAAGCCCATTGAGCACATCCAGCTGGGAGAACTTGTCCACGGTGACCCCATTTCGCTGTAGCACCCCGCGTGCAGGTGTTCTGGCAAGCATGTATGTTAGCCGAGTGTCCTCACTGTCAACATCTGTAGCAGAAAGGTACTCAACCGTAATCTGGACCTGACCCCCTTCTTTGCAGGACAGTTCAGCCTTCAAGTCGGAACCTAACTGTGGGGGTTCGTCGTTCACGGGCAGGATCTAATAAAAAATGCAAATAAGAAGCACTAAGCAAACATGCATTTTTTAAATGGAATGCTGCACTTTTTTAAACAGAAGAAACTTACCTGAACTAAAAGCGTTCCATGTGCAGAGTTGATTCCATCTGTGATAGTAAGACCAATGCTATCCTTCAGGGTCTCAGAGTCGTCATGAATGTATCTATCAAAATATAGAATGTATTGTTATTTTCAACAGATTATGATCATCCTCATTGAATTTAATCATCCTCATTGAATTTTTAACCTAACAAAAACAATCTCTAGCTAGAGTTTTTCATATTCATACCTGACCCTCAATGCTTTGAGGTCCTGTAAACTGAAGCTGTCTCCCTCTAGCAGTGCCGTACCCTGCAGCTCCAGTCTTCCATGTTGTGGATGAGTCTTCACATGTACCCTCAGCTGATCTTCTGAGCTGTCCACATCCTGCACCAACAGGTGCTCCTCCATCAAGAAACTACCACCACCTTCCTCGACCCTCAGCAAGTTAGTGAACATCTATGAATGAAAGTTTTGGAAATTAAAATTCAATTATTTGTAAACCACTGCTTTTGAAAAATTTCTATTTGAAAGATCTAATTTGAAGTGGTTCTTCAAAATGATGGACCATAACAACTAAGAAAATTATAAAATACACTAAAATATAACAATAAAAGAAGTGAGCAACTCACTTCTGGAGCTTGGTTGTCAACAGGTGTGACTGTGATGTTAAAGGTGAGTCCGGTGAGAGTGCCGCCCTGCTGGTCACTCACAGAAAACACAAACTGCACAAAGACAGGCTCAGGGCCAATATCCTCTATTGGAGGCATGTAAGCCACTTTGTGGTGATTCACAGCATGCTGTGGAAGACAAAAAAGAGGCACCAAAAATTTGTAGTATTACTATAGCTTGCAATCTTTAGGGAACCTATTTGTATGCATGTTTCAGACCTGAGTAAAGGACTTAAGCACTGGAACCATTGCATCTTTTTTCATGGAGTTTGTGCTGTCAGTATAAAACAGCCTGCCTGCATCTGATAACCTGCAAAAGAGAGGTAAAATATACATGAAATCACAGATATTCTTCTTCATCTTAATGCAAGAAAATGCATTCCTGAAAAACATACCTGGTGTTTCCCGGACTAAAGCAGGGATGAGTGATCACATACATAAGATCAGTATCCGAATGCTCTGTATCTCTGAAGTGCAGATTGCTCTGGGTGATGTAAACAACCTCAGTTTCCTTCACTGTGAAGGAGCGAACCGTTCCAGAAACCTCCTCAGGCAACTGGTCCTTCACTGGAAATACGTGGATCACTACAGTCTATGGATGAAGAGGTACACAGCAAACTTTACGGTTATAAAAATCCACACTGAAATGGAATTCAGTATGAAAACAGATACTAAGTTACATGTTTGTCCGATAGATTCGGAGGCTGATGGACATCTGAGAGGATGAAATCAAACGAGTCCTCAAACACTTCCTCCCCTGAGTGCTTATAGTAGATTAGGCCTTGAAACAGGTCCCTCTGAAGGAAGCTCTTGACTGGGATACCTGGTTGACAACAGCATATAACGTGAGGCACATCAGATTCTTTAAGAAATATAATCCATTAAATCCAACTGACCTGGTTCATGTGGAGAGGACTTCTTAACCAACTGTCCTGCTCTTGGAAAAGTAATCAGCTGATACTGAATGTAGTCGTCGCTGGAGTCCAAGTCTGAAGCCATCAGCATGTACTCCTCAACCCTAACCTTACCACCTTCCTGGACCTCAAAGGCTACGTTATTGATTAGAAAAGGAGGGGTGTCGTCTTTCGGAAGAACGTAGATGGGAAATTTGTGTCTGATGCTGTGGCGACCATCTGTGATTCGGAAGACGATGTAATCCCTGGTGGTGTCGCTGTCCGAGTGATGATAGAACACAACGCCCTCTCGAAGATCCTTGACCTTAAACATGAATCCTTTTCCACCTTTGGATGAATAAGAAACGATTGGTTACCTAAAACAGTTTCGACCTGTTTTAAAGGAGTGGTTCACTTCCAGGATAAAAATTTCTAGATGACTTACTCACCTCCCATAGAAGATGTTCACGTCTGTCTTTCTTCAGTCGAAAAGAAATTAAGGTTTTAGAAAAAAAAATTCTAGGACTTTAGTGGGGATTAATGGGGTTGAAGGTCCAAATTGAAGTTTCAATCCCTACCCTACCTTTTTGAACCGAAGTACACAAATGTAGAACTAACCATGTGGGACCTTTTTTCTTTGTGTAATGTGTTAAGTCATAGACCTTTAACCCGATGTTTCCCATTGAAGGCCACTATATGAAGAAAAATCCTGGAATGTTTTCCTCAAAAACCTTTATTTATTTTCGACTGAAGAAAGAAAGACATGAACATTGGATGACATGGGGGTGAGTAGTTTATCAGGACATTTTATTTCAGGAGTGAATAGTTCAACTAGTCCATTTAAATCCATCTATACTATCGTTTGCAATATAATTCATCTGGCTCGATGCAATTGTGAAAAATAAGTTTTGTTTTCCGCCCTGAAGGCACAAACGTTGGCTTCTCCCCCTTGCAGAAAAATAAAAAGAAATATGGCGTCCTTCCCAGGCAATGGCTGCTGCCCACCGTGAAGCTGAGCTTCTCCTGCTTGCCAGGGAGACAGAAGGGCAAGGTCACCAGACAGATTGAATGATGACTGGTTGCACAGCAAACCTAATTAGCAACTTTATCAGGGGGAAACGGCCACAAGTCCAATGGAGAAACAACTAAGTAATTGGGCCCAAAGGTGGCTGTGGGCAGCAGGCCCAAAAAAATAGATACTCGACGGAAGAGGACATTGGGCGGCAGCTTTCCATTTGGCCGAAGGCTGACTGAGGACTTTCCCAAGGGTCGGAGTCCCTGAGTTTGAGGTCTACATGAGCAATTCCCAATTTCCATCTAGATTCTCAAGAGAGACTGGTCCATTCTGGACCAGAACTTGCTGTTCAACTCAATCTTCCTGTAGTAAAACGAAGTGATTTTAAAGTGGATTTGGAGCCAAAGTTATGTGATGATTCTGTTCTCAGCCAGCGGGATCACAAAGCAACACATCAACCTCAAAAACGTAAACACCAATTAAATAAAGGGTTTGGCTTAAAGCAGGAGCTGTTGTTTGAGTAGGCTGGAGGCTTCTGCTGATCAGGTGTCAGAGAATGACACAAGGAATGGAGCCATGGGCCTGGAAATCCTCCAAACCAGGAAACACAAAAACAACCTACCGCAGTTTCTGTGGGAGAACACATGCAGCTAAACATCCCATTCAGTCCCTGAAATCACAATTCACCCTTTCCTTCCAAGAAACCAAAGATGTTGTTCAAAGTTCCTTCTTTTTGGGTGAACTATTGCTTTGATTTCATACTATAAAACTTTTTAGATAGACGTGATTGTCACCAGTTCTCAAAGCTTGCTAAGATAATAGTCTGATGGAGGAGAAATGACCTTGTGTTGGACATCTGGCATGAAAAGCCATAAGTCTTTCCAATCTGCTTCTTTCAGGCTCTGTGCAAACAAAAGTCTGCTGGAGTGGAAAGACAGCCGCTATGGCTCTAAAGACATCTTTGGTCCACGGCCCCTGGCAAAGTGTCGCCGAAGCATTTTACACCTGATTAGCAAATCCATGCGGGCCACCCGGACATATGTTTCTTGAATGATGCCCACATGAAGGATGGTTTCTCCTCCACGTGAATGAAGAAGGAATAAAAAAGTGGGTTTACACTTATCAGTGGAAAAAGGCTTCTACTTTCTGAGGTGACAGATTAGATTCCTTTACCTCTAACACTTAAGTGTCCATTTAGTGGGCCGTCCATAGCTATCAGGGTGACGGCATTTATGTTGTCGTTATCAACAACCTGTAGATGCTCCCATGTGATTGGTCTGGACTGGCCTTCCAACAGATCCAACCCTGTATAGATAAAGATGTTTAGCCTCAGTCTCTCATTTAGAAAATTATTTATTTTAGCTAATCCGATATCATACCCATATTCCATGAGACTCGAGGAGCATTGGTCTCTGCGGTGCGAATAGAAATATGCATCAAGATTGGAGGACTCGGCACAAATGAACCATCAATGGCTTGAAACTCCACCTGGAGAACAGATGAGTAACAAGCAAAATAAATAAAAATTTTATTGAATTTGACATTATTTTATTGAATATGTTACATATTTTTTCTTCCCAAACACTGGTTGGAAGTCATATTAAATATGAATTATTTCATTCTTTGACAGATAAAATACAAACAATAACAAAAAATACAGTCTCAACAAGACAGTTTCATAATATTATAAATATATATTATAAACACATTTATAATAATATTTTCCACAATATAAAACAGTGTTATTTTATCAGTGTTATTATTTATTTACTATTATAGTATTTATTAATAATTAGAGTTAGCTTTGAGTTTAGATTACATTTTATAAAAAGATTTATAAAATTACTATTTAACTTGTGATTTATTCCAGTAGTAATTTTAGTACTTCAACTTCAACTTTTTTTATTCAGTTTTAAATTAAATATTTTCATGTAATATCTAATATTTAATTTTAATTAATGAAAATGACTTAACAGTTTCAGTTTAACAACAGCAACACTGCTATAAATGGGTATTTATACAAAAAATAAAAAATACACACACACAGACACACACAAAGAAGACAGGATAATGCAGAAACTCTCAATGAGGAATTGGTTCAACACTGCAGCTGCAATTGCTAGCCAGTTCAGCGTTGAACAGTTTGAAAACCCCTGGGCTAGGCTAATAGACATGGTTTTTGGATAAGCAAAAAACTAAACTCTTAAAAATAAAAGTTCTTTTTTGACATTGATGGTTCCATGAAGAACCTTGAAGATCCATGGAACCTTTCAAATGCAGAAAAGGTTCTTAATAGTCGAAAAAGGTTCTTTAGATTTTTTAAATGTTCTTCAAAATGGTTCTTTAAAGAACTGTTCACTTAAAGGTTTTTTGAGGAACCAAAAATGTTTTTTTATGGCATCACTACAAAAACACCCTTTTGGAACCTTTATTTTTAAGAGTGTAATTGTCAAACCTTGCTTATTGGCTCTCACTAACCTCGTAGTTCCTCCTGGCTGTGTGACTGCTGTTTGGAGGCTGATAGGCAATTTTCATCTCATTCAGGTCTTGCCATGAGAAGGAGAATGCCGTTTTGGTGTGATCATCTAAATGAGTAATATATCCCTCCACTGGAGGTTTGGTCACGTTGAAGATCAGCTGGGCCTGAGGTGTCTCATCATCTTTGGCATCTAAAGCAGCAGTGGTCATTGGAGTGAGGATGAACTGATCCACCTCCAGGATGAACGTAGACATGAAGGCAGCATTGGGAGGTTGGTTTTGCATGGCCCCCTGGATCAGTACAGGTATCCAGAGACTCTCAGTCTAAAAGAGAAAAAGGGAAGGAGAAGATTCAGTGGGTTGTGTTTGGTATTTATTCATACGAACCTGATTCAGATGTTTTACCTCCAGCATAGCTCGGGAGGTCTGGTCCCTAAACTCCACCCTGATTGGAATGTAATCAATCTCAGATGATGGAGGACTGAGATGCTGGTACTTCAGACCCGAAGTGAGGAACTCAGCACAGTCGGTCTTCAAGAACTCAACTTCCTTTGTGTTGTGGTCACAGGCTTTATTTCCCGGGCAGGCGATTCCAGTATGACGTCCTTGAAAAGTTTGAATGCAGGTGAGAAGTTCTTAAAAGATCTTTGCCTCGTCATAATAAGGTCATTTTGATATTTAAAGAGACTTGTTGACCTTCAGGGTCCTGTTTCTCTTTTGTACATTGGTTGCACCACATTATTTTGTCGGTTGCACAACATGACATGAATGATTTGACAAAAGCTTGATGATACACTTGGAATACCTTTTCTCGGTCCAGGGTCAGAAGCCAGCACTGATTCGGGATCCTCAATGACCAGTTGACCAAGCATTGGGACTTTGATCTCAGAGGTGAGAAGACGTACCGTGCAGGTCACACCAGGCTGGGTTTTAAAGGTCAGAACACTGCTGTTGATGGCATTGGAAAGGCCGTAGAACTCAGGAACCACCAGAGGAACATTTCCAAGCTCTGTGAGGCTCTTTTGAGGTTCTACTACATGGATCTTTAGCAGCACATTCTCAACAAAAGTCTCTGTTTCTGTAAACCTAAGTACAGGCATAAAAAAATGCATTTGTAAGTATGGAATTTACATTAGGCCAAGGAAATAGTTTTTTGCTGCTCTCAAAAGCCCTAATTGATGTAACAGCTGTAACATGTTGGTGTTGGACAAGAATAAAGACCACACAATGTTTCACCTGTAGACCCTTAGCATGACAGTGTCCTCTTCTAAAAGTGGGCTGCCATTGTGAACATACTTCACCTCGTCCGGAAAGAACTGGCAATCGAAAACCTGAAAAAATGACACATCAACAATTATTCTCACATACTATATAATGCATAAGCTAATTCTGGATTTGTTTTGTTACAGTACCTGAGGAGTGAGTTTCCCCACTCTTTGCGTGATGGGCTCGGTGAGCACTACTTCGACCTTACAGGCCTCCGAAACCCCATCAGTGTGGAACTGAAGTTCACTGGCCGTGACAAATACAGACTGGCCTCTGGCTACCCGAATTCCTGTGTTTATCCGAACTAGACTTGAAGTTTGGACATGTGGCCACAGGTGACTCAAGGTGAACAATGTCAAAGCAAAGATGTCCACCCCCATCTTTTTGTTGAGTTGCTTGGCATCCAAGGTTATTCGCTTCAGATCTACTGTCTTGCTCTCTTTCGAGCAGTATGCTGCATTAAAATGAGGAATGAGAAAAGCAAATCAACAAAGAAGTATTAAATACTACAAATCTTAGATTCATGAATATTTAGAAGGGTAAGTTCACTCAAAAATGACAATTCTGTCATTAATTACTCACCCTTATGTCGTTCCAAACCCACAAGACCTTCATTCATCTTTAGAACACAAATTAAGATATTTTTGATGAAATCCGAGAGCTTTCTGACTCTGCATAGACAGCAATGCAACTGACACGTTCAAGGCCCAGAGAGGTAGTAAGGACAATGTTAAAAAAGTCCATGTGACATCAGTGGTTTAACTGTAATGTTATGAAGCTACGAGAATACTTTTGTGTGCAAAGAAAACAAAAATATCAACTTTATTCAATAGTTTCTTATTTTCCACCTTGTAGCTTCATAACATTAGGGTTGAACCACTGATGTCACATGGACTTTTTTAACATTGTCCTTACTACCTCTCTGGTATTGAACATGGTAGTTACGTTGCTGTTTATGCAGTGTCAGAAAGCTCTCGGATTTCATTAAAAATATCTTAATTTGTGTTCCAAAGATGAACAAGGTCTTACAGGTTTGGAATGACATGAGGGTGAGTAATTAATGACAGAATTTTCATTTTTGGGTGAATTATCCTTTAAGAATAATAATAGACTACAAAGTTGACCTGAAACAGCCCAGTTGGACCTGACACAGGGATGGGACATTTTTATTCTATAAAGCATTTAATTGGTCAGATATTTGGACACGCCCACAAGTGCAAGATGAGTCATCAGTATTTTTAGTCCTAGAATAGTGTGCATCTGTAGCTTATACACAAAATAGTTGTAATTTGTCTTTTTAAGTTTATAACTAGAAAACAACGTGTATATAAATATATATAAATATATATTAAAAACTCTTTAACAGTATGATTTTTGCAGTGTAGGAGTACACTAGCATTAGCCTTAACTAAAACTGAAAATATTAAAAAATAGTTTTTGACTTTTAAAATAAAGCTGAAATAAAATAAAATTATTAATTATTATCAGATAAAAAAATAAATTAAATTAAATGAAAATTAAAAACAATATTTTTTTGGCAACTATCTGAAATAAAATAAGTTTAAGTTTAAGTACTAAAAACTAAAAACTGAAATAAAAATAAATTAAAGCTAAAAAGAAATATAACCCCCCCCCCCCAAAAAAAAAAACTAATATAAATGACAAGCACATAAAAAATTACTAAGACTAAATATATTTAACAATGACAAAAGCACATAACAAAATTACTAAACAAACTAAAATTGTAATGAAAATGAAATAACAAAGTAAAAATAAATGAAAGTTAACAGAAATATTTAAAACCAAAAAATATATTTAACATTTTCAAAAAATATTTAAAACAAAACATACTAAAATGGCAAAGCACATTGCAAATGACTAAAATTAAACAAAAATTCAAATGAACATGGAATAATATATACACTGCCGTTTAAAAGTTTGGTGTCAGTGTTTTTTTAAAGAAGACTCTTATGCTCATCAATGCTACATTTATTTGATCAAAAATACAGAAAAAACTTAGTAATATTGCAAAATGTTATTACAATATAAAATGATGGTTTCTATCTTAATATATTTTAAAATATAATTTATTCCTGTGATGCAAAGTTGAATTTTCATCAAACATTACTCCAGTCTTAAGTGTCACA
Source organism: Garra rufa (assembly GCF_049309525.1). NCBI lineage: Eukaryota > Metazoa > Chordata > Actinopteri > Cypriniformes > Cyprinidae > Garra > Garra rufa. The sequence goes on along the minus strand of NC_133367.1, from coordinate 26,350,816 downwards.
TGATCCTTCAGAAATCATTATAATATGCTGATTTTTTATTAGAATTATTTATGTTAGCAACAGTTGTGCTGCCAAATATGTTTTTTTGGAACCTGTAATACTTTTATTAGGGTTATTTAATGAATATAAAGTTAAAAATAACAGTTTTTTTTTTTCAAAATACAAATCTTTTCTAACAATATAAGCACTTTTGATCAATTTAACACATCCTTGGTGAATAAAAGTATTAATTTTTTTTCAAAAAAAAAAGAAAGAATAAACATTTACTGACCCTAAACTTTTGAACAGTAGTGTATATTGTTAGAAAAGAGTTCTTTTATAAATAAATTATGTTCTTTTTAACTTTTTAATTATCAAATAATCCTGAAAAAACTATCAAAGTTTCCAAAAAAATATTAAAGGAACACTCCACTTTTTTTTTGAAAATAGGCTAATTCTCCAACTCCCCCCGAGTTAATGAGTGGATTTTTACCGTTTTGAAACCCATTCAGCCGTTCTCCTGTTCTGGCGATATCACTTTTAATCACTTTTCGGCTGGTCTTAGTACACGATATAACTGCAGAAGAGTCAAGTTTTAAATAGGACAAATACCGAAACTCGTTGGTCATTTTTGAACGTGATGCTATTGGTCTAATAGGATTCAATGATCTATGCTAAGCTATGCTAAAAGTGATATCGCCAGAACAGGAGAACGGCTGAATGAATTTCAAAACTGTAACACTCAGCTTATTAACTCGGGGGGAGTTGGAGAATGAGCCTATTTCCAAAAAAAAGTGGAGTGTTCCTTTAAGCAGCACTGTTTCCAGCACTGATAATAACTCAGCATATTACAATAATTTCTGAAGGATCATGTGAATACTGAATACTGCAGTAATGATGCTGAAAAATTCAGCTTTTTTCACAGAAATAAATTAGAGTTTTAATGTATATTAAAATAGAAGAATGTTATTTTACATCATAATAATATTTCACAATATTACATTTTTTTCTGTATTTTTGATCAAATAAATGCAGCATTAGAAACTTATTTAAAATACGTTAAAAATCATACTGATCCCAAACTTTTGAATGACTATATATATATATATATATATATATATATATATATATATATATATATATATATATGACTCAATATATAAAATATGAATGTTACTAAAATTTTACTGCTTCAAACCAAACAGTCTAAAAGCCTCAAAAATCATTTTTTGATTAAATGAGTATTTTAAACTTTTACTATGAACTAAAACTATATGGAAAAGTAAGGGTTAATCGGCCTCATGCTGCCTTGGTGCTGGAAATGGAATCAAGCAGCATGTGAACAAATGTTGTTGTCGCCTCCTATGTATCCAAACACTACAGGTGCTATCAGCTAAAGATTTGATCCTTGCAGAATGTTTTGGCCACATTGAGCATTTCATTACTTAATACAAACTTAAATGGCTAAAGGACACTTTTCATCATGCCTCATGGTGCAAACATGCTCTTTCTAAATGGATTTGTAAATGTTTTGACATTTGAGAAAAGCTTTAAGCCAGATATTTTAAACCTGCATGTTTAAACATGACTCGGCATTAACACTGCACACTCATGCCGTTAAAAAAAAACGCTAACACGTTCAGACAAAAATACAGCAGCAACAGCCTGAACCTCTTGCTAGAACTTTATAAAAGGCTTTTAGAGAAAGTTAGCTTCTCAGGAAAAGTATAGTGAGATTTGCATTTGAATTTAATCCGGTTTCGCAATGTTTTATCAGTCTAAAACACAGAACCGCGGATGGAGCAAGAAGAATAACATACCTCCAGCTGAATCCACAGTTGGCCTGTAGTTCCTTCAGCGTGTGTAGACTAACAGAACAGCTCAGCCCTCCTCAAACAGCAGAGGTTTACCCTCAACTGCCCCCCTGCTGAAGAAAACCACAAAGAACTGTTAGCAAAACACAAACAGAGCCTGAAAGACAGATAAAGAGCCGGAGATAAGAACAAAAGACACTAAAATCACGGCTGTTTGCGTTACCTTGAGCAGAGCAGAGCAGCAGAACCCAGCAGAGCAAAGGAAAAGACATGAAAAAGGGGAGGAAAAGTTCAATCTCCTCACACAGGAAATGTGCAGACCAGTTCCAAAGGTTTCTGCGTCTCACAAACCCAGATGTTCTTATTCCCCGAAGATGGAAAGACCCTCCTGCTCTGAAAAAAAGCATGAAGGTTCAATGAAAAAAGACATTTATGAGTTGAGAAAGTGAAATTAGTAACAGCTTTGAGTACGTTTTCAATTTTTCTCAAGGCATGTTTGCTTTGATCTTTTATGGCCTTTCAGTCTTCGTGAAAGGGATGGAAGTTGCGTTTTACGTTAACACAAAGGTGTTTTGACAAACTAGAGCACATCCGCACTCACGTGATTCACAAACACAGTCTAGCCGCCGCATACACCTTCCTCTTGCCCTATAGGCTGACCCGTGGGACAAAGGCATGCCTTCTCTCCTGCTGTGCAACTCCGTTCAACCCCAGACTGATAAATGTGGGCCGGTCACTCTTGTCCACCCCCCGCTGCCTCTGCATGGGGGTGAGAAACTCGGTTGCCATGTCATTCACTCAATTTTGGGTTTTCAGGAAGTCATTCTAAAGGAAACTATAGTGGACTGGTTACGCAATTAGTGGTCGGAGTCAAAAATGTCAAAGATACACAAGCAGTCAAAAATTTTGAACACTAAGATATTTAATTTTTTTAAAGAAGTCTCTTCTGCTCAGCAAGTCTGCATTGATTTGATTCAAAGTACAGCAAAAACACTAACATTTTGAAATATTTTTACTATTTAAAATAACTGTTTGAATATATTTTAAAATGTAATTTATTCCTGTGATTTCAAAGCTAAACTTTCAGCATCATTACTTCAGTCTTCAGTGTCACATGATTCTTCAGAAATCGTTCTAATATGCTTTTCTAATAAGTTTTGGTTTTTAAGAAACTTTTATTGTTATTATCTATAATTAAAATTTTTGAGTTTGTTTTTTAGGATGTATTGATGAATAGAAAGATCCAAAGATCAGCATTTATCTGAAATAAAAAGCTTTGGTAACATTTTGTAACATATGCCATTCAAAAGTTTAGAGTCTGTATAATTTTTATTTTTATTTCACATAAACACTGTTTTTTCCGACCTTTCTGTTCATTAAAAAATCCTAAAAACATACTTAGCTGTTTTCAACATGTTCAAATGTTTTTGAGCAGCAAATCAGAATATGAGAAAGATTTCTGAAGGATCATGTGACACTGAAGACTGGAGTAATGACGCTGATTTCAGCTTTGAAATCACAGGAATAAATGACATTTTAAAATATATTAAAATAGAAAAGAGTTATTTTAAATAGTAAAAATATTTCAAAATTGTACTGTTTCTGCTGTACTTTGGATCAAATAAATGCAGGCTTGGTGAGTAGAAGAGATGTCTTTAAAAAAACATTAAAAAACAATTAAAAAACTTGACTGGTAGTGTACATGCAATAAAATACAATGAAATATTTATAATAATAAATAAATACAGAAATCTGAGAATAAACACTAACATTTATTATAGAGAAATATAGAACAATTATGGGAGAAAAATCTGCCAAACTATATTTAAAATTTTTTTATTTGCACTATACATACGTTTTTTTTTTTTTTAATTAATACTTTTATTTAGCAAGGATGCATTAAATTGAACAAAAGTGACAGTAAAGACATTTATAATGTTACAAAAAAATCTAATAAATTGGTTCTTTTTAACTTTCTTTTCATTAAAGAATCCTGGAAAAAATGTAGCACGGTTTTTCACAAAAATGTTAAGCACCACAACTGTTTTCTACATTGATATTAATAAGAAATGTTTCTTTAAAAGCAGTAAATCATCATATGATTTCTTAAGGATCATGTGACACTGAAGACCGCTGAAAATATAGATTTGCATCACATAAATTACACTTTAAAATATATTTGAATACAAAACAGTTATTTAAAATTGTAATAATATTTCACAATATTTCACAGTATTTTTGATCATAAAACGCAGCCTTTGCGAACACTTCTTTTAAAAACATAAAAAAGTTACCAGCCTTAAACTGTAAAACTGGAATAATTCTGGAATAAATGTTACAAAAATAAATAAATAAATGTGATAAAAAGCTTAGAAATTCTAGATAAAGGAGAATTTAAATTTCAAATGAATTTGCATGTTTGGAAAAGCAATACAATTATTTAAATCTTGCGTAGTTTATTTTAGATCTTTTATCTATCAGAAAAATTATATATTTTATAGGTTTTTAAATTAACAAGGTAATTGATTATGTTTATTAAACAAGTTCAAACTCGGGGGCACCATAGAAGTCCATTATACGGAGAGAAATCCTGAAATGTTTTCCTCAAAAAACATAATTTCTTTACGACTGAAGAAAGAAAGACATGAACATCTTGGATGACAAGGGGGTGAGTACATTATCTGTAAATTTTTGTTCTAAAAGTGAACTACTTCTTTAAAGCCATTATATTGTTCTTTCTTTATTCGCAAACGCGGAACGAACACAAGATGGCATGAACCAATCACAGATGTTCAGAACAAGTCATATCCAATCATATTGCCTCCTCTCACGTGACTTTCCTCCATTCATTCTCAATTACCCTCCACCAAACTAACTGCATGCTTTAGGGGGTCTGTTAAAACTTAATGGGCTCAGGGGAGGCGAGAGAGACGCGAAGTCCAGCTGTAACTTTACCTGCTGGTGTCGCTGTTGGACCATGTTTCTGTGATTTATACACTTTCTAATGTTATGAAACAGCACTGATTTTCCCAATATCTGCTTTGCTATGATAAGTTCCTAACCTACTTTTCCTGTTTTCTTTAGACGTTCGTGAGATCCGGCAGTGACTCTGGGAGAGCTTACATTCTCATACATATATCAAAGTCTCCCGAGAGCTGAAGTGGTATAACACATGCTATAATGAAGATACAACTTGTCCTGCCCTAGTTTGAGCCCTGCTTTTCCTGCTTAATGATGCACCCCTCACTTGCTGGATTCCTGTGAGTAGGCCTTATTTTTGGCTCTTTTTGGTGTTTTTTGGCAGGATAAACTAGTAGATATCCTTTGAGGGTTTGAAAATGAAAATTACATATAAAATATGGTGAATTTTCAATATCTAAGTCCCTCTGTCTCTCTCTCTGACTGAGCGAATGGTTGATTAACGGATCTGAGGCCGCATGCACACAGAGCTGATGGCGCCGGCACGTCGCTTCTAATTAATCCAGGGCTGCATCCAATCAAGAATGTGTTGAGGCATGTTTAACGAGACCATGAGACAAAACGCGGTCACTTGTTTCCAGCTCAGACTGAGCTGCTGGCTGAAATTAGCCTGTCTTCTTGCGTAAAGACAACTTTCAAGGTGTTTCATGTTCTTGTTTAGTTTTATGAAGTTTAAAGCAACACTAAGTAACTTTTCCCTCAACGCACCCTCTACAGGTTGGAAGCGGAATTGTCCATTACCGCTGTCGTAAATAATTTAGCCTACCGTCGCGTCACATGCACGTTATTTGTTTGGAGGCTATCCAGGACTGGCTTTGGAAATAACGATGTGCAGTGACAAGGTAGAGTATGTTGTATGACTTTATAAAAGTATGAAAACCTTTTGTGAAGCCTGCCGTAAAGCAAGTCGCATTTGTAGTCTCATTTGAACTACAAAACCGCGACCCGACGACCCAAACTTACATAGTGCTGTTATGGCCGATAGAGGGTCGCAAAGCGAATACGAAAGTGCCGTTTCACCCTGTTATGAGTTGATGAACACGAGTTCGGAAACATTATTTTAAGGTAAAAACAACTCTTTAGTGTTGACAATTCCGCTTCCAACCTGTAGAGGGAGCGTTGAGGGAAAAGTTACTTAGTGTTGCTTTAACAAATGGAAAAATTAGAAATATTCCCTTGTCAACTAACTGAAATAAGTTTAGGTACTAACATTTCTCTAACTAAAACTGAAATAAATATTAAACTACATAAGATAAAAAATGTATTCCTTTGTCAACTAACTGAAATAAGTTTAAGTACTAAAATTATTTGAACTAAAACTGAAATAAATATTAAACTACATAAATTAAAAAAAGAAAGAAAAGAAAATTAGATGCAAAACTTAATAAAAATGGGAAATATTCCCTTGCAACTAACTAAAATTAATAAGTTTAAGTACTAACATCACTTGAACTAAAAAGAAAAAAAAAGAAAATTAAACTACGGAAAAAAATATATTAGATTAGATTAAAAAAAACACAAAACCTAATAAAAATGAAAAGTATTCCCTTGGAAACTAATTGAAATAAATAAGTTTAAGTACTGAAATCACTTGAGCTAAAACTGAAATAAATATTAAACTACATAAATAAAATAAAATATAATAAAAAAAAAAAATAAGATGCAAAACTTAATAAAAATGGGAAATATTCCCTTGCAACTAACTGAAATTAATAAGTACTAACATCACTTGAACTACAAATAAAAAAAAGAAAAGAAAATTAAACTACGGAAAATAAAATATTAGATTGCATTAGATTAAAAAAACACAAATCTTATTAAAAATTTAAAGTATTCCCTTGGAAACAAACTGAAATAAATAAGTTTAAATACTAAAATCACTTGAGCTTAAACTGAAATAAATATTAAACTACATAAATAAAATAAAATAAATAAAATAAAATTTGATGAAAAACTTGAAACAAAAATAATAGAAATATATCCCCTATATTAACTGCATTAAAATTACTCTAACCAAAACTGAAATGAATATTAAACTACATAAATTAAATTAAATTAAAATAATAATTAAATTAAATTAAATTAAATTTTTGAAATAGTCTATTAGCAACGAACTGAAATAAATAAGTTTAAGTTCTAACATCACTTGAACTAAAAATAAAATAATTATTAATATAAAAAATATTATTATATCGTAATACTTAATAAAAAATGAAAAGTATTCCCTTGGAAACTAACTGAAATAAATAAGTTTAAATACTAAAATCACTTGAGCTAAAACTGAAATAAATATTAAACTACATAAATAAAATAAAATAAAATTTGATGAAAAACTTGAAACAAAAATAATAGAAATAGAATAGAATAGAAATATTCCCTTATCAACAAACTGAAATAAGTTTAAGCACTACAAATTACTCGAACCAAAACTGAAATGAATATTAAACTACATAAATTAAATTAAAATAATAATTAAATTTAATTTAATTTAATTAAAAATTTAAAATATTCTATTAGCAACTAACTGTAATAAATAAGTTTAAGTTCTAACATCACTTGAACAAATAAAAATGAAATAAATAAAATACAGTTTTAGCTAAATAAAATAATTTACATCATTCTTTTGTAAGTCGCTTTTGGATAAAAGATCTATCTATCACTGTAGCTTAGTAGCTGAAATCACAATCAAATTCACAAAAATATTTGAAATACAAAATTGCAAGAAAAAGAAGTACGAAGCCCTTTTAAAAACTGCTTAACTTTCTGTGGTCTTATTGCAGCATAAAAAAAAAATCCTGCGTCTTCATTTTATCATTTGCAAATATGTTTGACACTGTCACGAAATTGAGAGGATGCCAGCAACTTGTATACGCTTTAGTTTTAATGGCATTTGAAGTGTCCACTCACTCCTGATATGTTCTGACTGCTACCCTTTTGCTGTAGCGGCACTGGCCGAGTGCCCACCTTGCCCTTGGGCATCTGTCATACTTGGGCCTTGACTTTTCGTCTGGTACCAAGTTAATGTAGCTTCTCGACCGTTGATTCGGGAAAGGCAAGCCCAGTGAGCTGCAAAAAATAACATTTGCTTAGCATGAGCTTGGAGTGCAGCGATTATTGAATTTAAAGGGAGTTTTGATCAAGCAAGTACCAACAGCTTTTGAAAAGTTGGCACTAGAGCATCAGAAAGAACTTTTTTAATTAACAGGTAATACTTACATATCACTGGAGACTGGGAGGATGTTGATTTAACGCCTTACGATCACAGGATCAAATAAGGCGATATTCCTCATTCGTTCAGCTAATCAACAGTAGTTGGATTGGTGATGCTGGCATTGGATCTGACCCTGAAGCCCAATGGCAGCCTTTTCACTCCACCAACTTTGTGAGTTGTGAACAAATGCAGCCTTTGTGTTTTTCCTCATTTCCTTACAGATTGTGTCAGAGATTATCGTACTTGTTGGAGCCAGATGCAGTAAATGAAGTGAGAGATGTTTAATTAAGACCAAAAAGTTTTAATTGATGTTTACTAAGTTATTTCTATGAAATATGATGGAAATAATAAGCATACTACTGCCAGAGTAAGGTTTTGATAATCCCAATCTTAATAACAAAAAGATGCCATGCTAATATGTTTATTTGATCAATAATACAGTAAAAATAATATTATTGTGAAATGTTCTAACAATTTAATTTAAAAATATAGCTGCAAGCAGCGATTTTCTGGGGGTTAGGTGCTTTAAGGCATTTAAGAACATACATTATATTACATATTATTTAGCAAGCTGTATTTAGCTGTGACCACCTAAATCAATTTTAAAAAGCATTTCTGGCCAATACAGGTAATTTACCATAAAAATATAATTTTTTTTCTTACTCTTACTCTTTTTACTGTGGTCCGATCTCCCTAAAATGATGCATGCATGTGTAGAATCACCTGTCGCATGTGCTTACCAGCATTCGTGAAGGTTTGAGTTTTCGTTTAGGCTGTATATATTTAATATTTTTATATATAGAGAATTGCACTGTAGTGTTTTTTTTTCCAACCTCGGACAAACATTTCACAATCATTTAACAAACGGTTTGCAGTATTTAGAGGCATAGTTGTTCAGAATGAGGAGGTCTGTCGTATTATTCAAATATTGTGCTTATGTGTGAAAAACTGCGCTATATACAATCGTTTACGCTATTGAAAAATGCGATATTGTCCCCCCAGTGGCCGATTTCTTTCAAATTTCTCACAGACCTTTAGGGCCGTGAGTCAAACAAGCCCACTACGTTTCGTTCCGACCAACCTCCATTAACCTTGTCTAACAGGTGCTTGACCCTCTGTGGTCTGAGGGTGTTTTGGGGCCCTGAGGAAGTTTTGACATGCCCTGACATTTGTGCTTTTTTCAGTATCTTAAAAACATATTAATGACTAAGGTCTGATTAGATTGTAATTAGCACAAATTGGGCTAAAAGAATATGTAAGCAACATGAATGTGCATGTTTGTGTTTTTGAGAAAACAACATTTATGCGTGGTTGGTGAAATAATACCATGAAACACATACAGAACATTTATTCACAAGACTTTTGAGAATTGGATGGGGTAAGCTGGAATTTTTTCAACCAAATAATGTGAAAATCATCTTGTTCACTCGTTCAGAGAAAACAATATATTGTTGTAATTTTTCTAAAACATGTTTTGTGATTGAAAGGGAATATGCGTAGGAATGGCAATGACCCATGAATATTTAGCAATTCACACCTGAGAGACAAAGAGCCGTGCCCTAATGGCCCATTATAAGACTCTGACTATTATGTAAGGAACAATGTGAGAAGATTCAAAGAACTGAGTTTTAGATTATTTGTAGTTTATTTACAACACAGTATTAAAATCTACATAAAAACATCAAAATATACACGAATATGAAACAAGTAAATCATACCTGATATTTAAGTCATTGCAAAACTCATCAGTAATCAAGGAGTTTGTTTTACACTAGAATTATCAGTGTAGTTGAACATCTGAAGTTGGTACAGTGCTCTCAGAGGAAAACAAGTAAATGTCATCAGGATTCATCTGTTGAGCAGGTTTCAGATTCCATGATTTTTGTGATATACGCAAATGTTACCTCTGATTAGGCTCTATATGACACGTATGTAATGTGTTGTGAGTTTGACGAAGATATCTCATTCTGTTATAGCTGTTTTAATAAAGGCAGCCCTGCCCCTTTTGAACATTTTGGCGTTCCTTTGCAACAGAGAGTTGAAAGTTATTTTTCTTTTTTCATATTTATTGATATTCACTCTCTAGAGTATCTTCCTACACTGGTTTGGTTCCATTCGGGCGGAAAATGTAGGACTAGTTTGGAAAAGTATGTTTTTCCAAAAATACAAAATACCCCAAAATTTCACAGATTAATCCGAGGCATTAGTTTTGTCCAACGTGAGCCAAGGATTCCAATGACATAAGGCATTTGAGCCTGCAGTTTAGGAGTTATGAGCAATTTCATACTTTTGATCGCTGTAGCGCCCCCATCAGGCCGATTGGGGCGAGCCTGGTGACATTGTAGACAGTGTGAATACTACCATCCCTCCAATCTTCAAGTGTATATGACTTACGGTTTGGTCTGCCCGAATAGTTTTATGTGGAGATTGCTGATCTTCGGCCATTCTAATAATTACAATAGGGTTTTGAACCCCTAATAACTGTCATTTATTCCTGTGTTGGCAAAGTCAAATTTTAGGAAGCCATTACTCCAGGAATCCAAGATACATTTTTTTTCAGGATTCATTGATAAATAGAAAGTTCAGATGAACAGCATTTATTTGAAATAAAAAAGTTTTTATTCTTTGTTAGCTCTTTTCCACCAAGTCAGTTTGAGTGCTGGTTCAGAGCCAGAGCCTATTTTCAAATTGGTTCTTTGTCTTTCGACGCTCAAAGCACCAGCTCCGAACCAGGAAAAGTGGTTCGTAAGTAGCACCAAAACATTGCTGGTCTAGAAGTGTAAGGACTGCTTACATCAGGGGCTGGGGGCAGGGTTACAGTGACCAACAAAATGAACAGAAACGTTTGATCGCCGTTTTTGAAATAGCAGCTAAACACGATCATGTTGGATTCACTGTGTTTGGATGCCATAGGTTGGCAAAGCCTTGAACATTAACAGCAAAGCAACGTCCACCATTTTTGAAATAGCAGCTAAACACAAACACATTGGATTCGCCGTGTTTGAATGCCGTATCTTTAAAGGCTCAGTTGAACCAACTCTGAACTGACAATAGAACTGGCTCTGAACTAGCACCCGGTTCATGCTGGTGGAAAAGTATGTTGGACCCAAAATGGTTCTTCTATGGCACCGCTATGAACCGCCCTCCCTTTGGGACCTTTCATTTTAAAAGTGTATTTTTATGTATATCAAACAAAAGCACTTGTACTATTAACACTAATTTGGGCTCTTTGAATGAATCCACCTTGGGATTGTGGGATCTTACCGGGGTTTCTCCGAGACAAGCCTAAAGTGTGAGTACGACTCTATAGGCCACCAGAGGATAATTGACAAGCTCCTGCAGTGAGGACTTGTCAAATGTAATGAGCACTGATGAATCATGTGTGATATGTGAAGGGATCAGGGATAAACAAAGAGTAAATCTGTAGAGGGGAAGCCCACAGTCTTCCCTGAGGTTTTAGGTAAGGGATTCTGCTGCATTCTGGGTATTAGGAGAGCTGTGTGAACATTTTGGGAGGTGGGGGGCAGTGGTCTTGAGGAATCATGGAAGATGTTGACCATCGCTGGCAGTAAAAAAGGAGTACTTCCGCAATTATGCAAATGAGGCTGACTTTGATGCAAAATGCCCCGGACTGGTCACTAATGTTCATGGCTCGTGAAAGGGCAATACTCCCTAGGAGAAATAACGCATGTTAGCTGAGTACATGGAAAGAGAGTAAGAGAGAGAGATGTGGTTGAGAGAGGGACTCTTAATGAGAGTCGTAGGCAACTCCTCCAGCACAGTACATTATCATATTTCCACGTAATTAGTTTGTTTTTCCACATGAAATGAAAAAGCGGGTCGACGGTGCATCCAGTGCTGGAGGGTTAAGACGGGGCAGCCACCCTGCATCCACCTCTTCCCTTTGCAATGAACTCTCACCCCACCAGATAACAATAACAACCCCCAATGTCCATTATCTGGCAAAGACATGTTCATATTTGGATAAATGTAATTAATGTACAGAGAGATTAAGTTTTCTCAGTAATGGATCTCATGAATAGTGCATGGAGGCCAGTCAGTACGGGTGAGGGGCGTTTTGAGAAGGTGAGAGTATGTGTTAAAAAGAGACACGAGCAGATGAATGCTGGCACTGTAGCTCTATATCAAAACCCATGAGATCCCTCAGGGCTCTATATTGGGACCATTTTACTTTGAAGAAATTCACTTAAACTTTTAGTTGAACTTAAGAAGAATCACAGAATTTACTCTCAAAAATTGCATAAAAGATTTGATAAGTGGTCTTGAGGTGTGTTGACTATTTTACCCTCGTTTAAAAAAACAAATAGTAGTAAATAATAAAGAAAATGAAAAAAAAAAAATATTTAGACTCAAATTAATAGACTAATAAAAGTTTTGTTTTAATTTACTGTACATTGAATTGGTCATCTCATGGGGGTTGACATGTTAAGATCACATTACCAGCTGAATAATTCTCTGAATAATTGTGAGTTGTGAAGTGAAAATTGCAGGATATAAACTTACAATTTTGACTTTTTTTTATAATTGCACGTTTAAATCTTAAATTCTGACTTTTTCCTCACAATTGCGCGTTTATCTCTCGCAATTCTGACTTTTTTTCTCAGAACTGTGAGATATAAACTCGCAATTTTTCCTTAGAATTGTTTGTATCTTGCAATTCTGGCTTTTTTCTAGCAATTGCGATTTATATTTCACAATTCGGACTTTTTTTTCTCGCAATTGCAAGTTTATCTCTGGCAATTCTGGCTTTTTCTCACAATTGCAAGTTTATCCCTCACAATTCTCACAATTCATCTTTTTTTCTCTCAGAATTGTGAGATATAAACTCATAATTACAAGCTATAAAGTCAGAATTGTGGGATATAAACACAATTTTGACGTTTTCTCAAAATTGGGAGTTTATATCTCGCAATTTAGATTTTTTCTCACAATTTTTCCTCAGAATTGTTTGTATCTTGCAATTCTGGCTTTTTTCTAGCAATTGCGATTTATATTTCACTTTTTTTCTCACAATTACGAGTTTATATCTCTAATTCTAACTTTTTTTCTCGCAATTGCAAGTTTATCCCTCACAATTCTCATAATTCATCTTTTTTTCTCAGAATTGTGAGATATAAACTCATAATTACAAGTTATAAAGTCAGAATTGTGGGATATAAACACAATTTTGACTTTTCCTCAAAATTTGGAGTTTATATCTCGCAATTTTGACTTTTTTCTCAGAATTGTGAGTTTCTCTCGCAATTCTGACCTTTTTTCTCAGAACTGTGAGATATAAACTCACCATTTTGACTTTTCTCAGAATTGTTTGTACCTCACAAGTCTGACTTTTTTCTCACAATTATTTCTCGTGTTTTATTTTTCTGAATTGAGATATAAACTCGAAATTTTTACTTTTTCAGAGTTGTGGGTTTGTATCTCGCAGTTCTGACTTTTTTCTTGCAATTGCGAGTTTTGACTTTTTCCTTAGAATTGCGAGTTTATATCTCACAATTTTGATTTTTGTCTCGCAATTGTTAGTTTATATTTCCAATTCTGACTTTTTGTCTCACAATTACAAGTTTATCTCTAGCAATTCTGACTTTTTCTCACAATTGCTAGTTTATCTCTCACAATTTAAAAATTTTTTTTGTATCTCGCAATTCTGACTTTTTACTAGCAATTGCGAGTTATATGCCACAATTCTTACTTTTTTCTCACAGTTGTGAGTTTATATCTCCAGTTCGGATTTTTCTTGCAATTGCAAGTTTATTTCTGGCAATTCTGACTTTTTTTTTCAGTTTTCAAGTTTAACTCTCACAATTCTAAATAAGGTCAGAATATTGAGAGATAAACTTGCAATTTTGACCTTTTCCTCAGAATTGTGTTTGCATCTTGCAATTCTGGCTTTTTTTTCTCGCAATTGCGAGTTATATCCCACAATTCTTACCTTTTTCTCAAAATTGCAAGTTTATATCTCCAATTCTGATTTTTCTCGCTATTGCAAGTTTATATCTCGCAATTCTGACTTTTTTTTAAGTTTTCAAGTTTAACTCTCACAATTCTAAATAAGGTCAGAATATTGAGAGATAAACTTGCAATTTTGACCTTTTCCTCAGAATTGTGTTTGCATCTTGCAATTCTGGCTTTTTTTTCTCGCAATTGCGAGTTTATATCTCACAATTCAGACTTTTTTCTCACAACTGCAAGTTTATGTCTCGCAATTCTGACTTTTTTTCTCACAATTGACAGTTTATCTCTTGCAATTCTGAGAAAAAAAATTGCGATTTCAAGTTATAAAGTCCAGTTCTGAGGGGAAAAAGACTAATATTTTATCAGAATTGCAAGTTTATATCTCACAATTGTGACCTTTTTTTCTCAAAATTGTGAGTTTATATCACAGAATTCTGACTTAATATCAAGTAATTTCGAGATACTATTTCACAATTCTGAGAAAAAAGGTCAGAATTGCGAGATATAAACTTGCAATAGCGATAAAAATCAGAATTGGAGATATAAACTTGCAATTTTGAGAAAAAGGTAAGAATTGTGGGTTATAACTCGCAATTGCTAGAAAAATAGTCAGAACTGCAAGAGAGAATTGTGAGATACAAACAATTCAGAGAAAAAAAATTGCGAGTTTATATCTCCCAATTCTGAGAAAAAAGTTCAGAAATGTCTGAATTGTGAGATTTAAACTTGCAATTGCTAGAAAAAAAGTCAGAATTGCAAGACAAACACGCAATTCTAAAGAAAAAGTCAAAACTCACAACTGCGAGAAAAAAGTCAGAACTGTGACATACAAACCCGTAACTGTGAGAAAAAAAGTCAAAATTTTAAGTTTATATCTCACAATTCTGAGAAAAAAAAGTCAGTGTGAACTCGCAATTGCAAGAAAAAAGTCAGACTTGTTTGATAAAAAGTTGCAATTACCTTTCTTTAATTTTTCTTATTCAGTGGCGGAAACAGGCCTCCATACATATTTCTACAATGGCATCTGTAAAAAGGTTTCTTAAAAAAAAAAAAAAGCTTTAAAATATTAGCTTTTGCATCACACTACATTCACACTAAATCAATTGCCATTTGGACTGATGAAAAAAATTACTGAATGGACCTGTAAATAATGTTACACACACTTGACACTGTCAATTAGTGATAGATTTATATACATTTACAATAAAATTTGGTCGCATATGCTGTTTAAAGGAGTTTAGTTTTTAATAACACTAGTTCGCCCACAACTTAATGTGGGGAGGGTGTTGTTCTTGGTCTTATTTGCGCTCAAATATATGTCGAATTGGCAAATGATGCAGCGTAAGTCATGTGTTGTGTTCTGGATAAAGGTCTGATGTGACAGCCACGCACAGATTTACCAGCGGCTACGGTAGCCACGTGTCTCCTCTAGTGCGCGCTGAAGCAGCAGCGCAGTAACTTTGCATTAGAGAGAATGGCTAGAGTAAACTTGGCCACCGTCCTAGCGTCATGCCTCATCGCTTACCGCCTAAAGAGGATGGAAACTTCCGCCTCTGTTTTCCGGAGCTTGTTCGAATGAATCTTACATAAAACTCCTTGACTAGTCTAAAATATAGGCCATGTGGCCTTACACTAATTGTACACATAGCCACATTTGTAAGAATCTAGATTGAACTGTTGTAGAGCAATAGGTTTGATTTCATAGATGACATTTACTGATGCAGTAAATAATAAGTAGGTCAAAATCCACAATCTTGCCTTGTTTGTTTACTGTGCATCCTCTCTCACTTCCCTTTTGTTGCAGACTTGGTCTCGCCAGGGCTGGAGAATCTTGGCGGGGCGGCTCGCGCAGACAAGGGTAGCGTGGCGTTGGTCCAGAGCTCTGGCCACATCCCAGTTCAAGCTTAATCACAGTCTCTGGTCAGTACAAGGCCCTTTCCCTTTCACAGCCAGCTGACATCAGAGCGGTCTGGGACAGGGGAGCAGAGCTGGCTGCCATCCGCGCGGCTCTGCCTCCGTCCCTGGCTGCTCACGCATGCCAGACAGGTGTGTAATCTTCAGTTGGAGACGATGGAGGATGGTAGGCACTTCAGATCAGCACACATAGCCCTGGCAAAGAGGGGGTCTGGGTGGGGAGGGAGGGGAGGAGGAGAGTGGGAGGACCTGCCAAAACCACGAGCACAGATTGCGCGGGAGAGCCAAGCCTGGGCCTGCCAAGCCTGGGTGACCTAGTCGCTATCTTCGTCCAGACGCCGGGTGTCTCAAGGTGTCAAGTGGCTTGTGTTTTTGTGTACAATCAGAATGTAAATGCGTCTTAGGTTATGCTGTCCACGTAAAGCAAGGAGGCTGACTCATTCTGATTAAAACAGAGAGGACAATGTTATACAGACAGCACAAGCTGAATACGTCACATAATAGAAAACACAAGCTCAAAAATGCAAGCTCATCAAAAGCCATTACTCCCCTGACATTTTCCAATTGTCCCAGCGTTTTGGGATAAAATATCTACTCTGGCATAATCAATAGGGTAGGATGAGGGAAGATGCCAATGTGTTATTACAGAAAATATAAACATTTGTTAATTTAGCTGTTATAGCAAAAAGTTTAAAATATTAAAATAGGTGTAAGAAGGGCATGCTGGATAAGCTTTTACAGAATGTTTGAAAAACTACTGATAGTTACCGGAAATGACACAGGCTTCTCCCAAAAGATAAGACGATGTACACGAGGTATCATTGTGGAAAAAAATATTTCTCAGCTTTTATTTACATTTAAACAAAAAGTGGCATGTCCAAAATTATTCATACCCTTCTCAATAATCAATAGAAAAGCCTTTATTGGCTATTACAGCAATCAAACGCTTCCTTGCTGACCAGCTGTTTGCATGTCTCCACTGGTATTTTTGCCCATTCATCTTTAACGATGAGCTCCAACTCTTTCAGGTTGGAGGGTCTCCTTGCCATCACCCTGATCTTTAGCTCCCTCCACAGATTCTCAATTGGATTTAAGTCAGGACTCTGGCTGGGCCACTGCAAAACGTTAATGTTTTTGTCTGCTAACCATTTCTTCACCACTTTTGCTGTGTGTTTTGGGTCGTTGTCGTGCTGAAATGTCCACTGGTGCCCAAGGCCAAGTTTCTCTGCAGACTGCCTGATGTTGTTGTTGAGGATTTTGATGTATTGCTCCTTTTTCATGGTGTCGTTGACTGTGATTAGGTTCCCTGGTCCACCGGCTGAAAAACACCCCCAAAACATTAGGTTCCCACCACCATGTTTGACAGTGGGGATGGTGTTCTTAGGGTTGAAGGCTTCTACTTTTCCATGCCAAATGAAGGCCAAACAATTGTGGCCAAACAATTCAATTTTTGTTTCATCTGACCATAAAACAGAAGACCAGAAGTCTTCTTCTTTGTCCAGATGAGCATTTGCAAAGGCCAAGTGGGCTTTTGTGTGCCTTATCTGGAGAAGTGGTATCCGTCTTGGTCTGTGTCTGTGGAACTGCCTTGAGATGTTGCCACCAGCAGAGCCCAGATTCATCAGGATGGCCTTGTGGTGATCCTTGGATTGTTTTTAGCTCTCTCGCTATCCTCCTGGCCAGCACAGGTGTCACTTTTGGCTTCTGACCACGTCCTCTGAGATTTTTCACGGTGCGGAACGTCTTGTATTTTTTAATAATACTTTGCACTGTAGCCACTGGAACTTCAAAACATTTAGACATGGTCTTATAGCCCTTTCCTGACTTGTGAGCAGCCAGTGAGCTCCTTTGTCTTAGCCATGACTGTCCACAAACCAACAGCAGAGAGCTTCTGTTTTTCACCTGTTGAGTTGATTAAAACAGCTGTTCCCAATGAATCAGGGTAATTAGGATGCTTTAGAACAGCTTGGACTATTTGGAATGGAATAGAACTTTGGATTTCCCCATAGACTGTGACAGTTTGCAAAGGGTATGAATAATTTTGGACATGCCACTTTTTGTTCAAATGTAAATAAAAGCTGAGAAATATTTTTTTCCACAATGATGCCTCTTGTACAAAAAACTTGCTGGTTGAATAAAAGTAACTTTCAGAATTTGCCAGGGGTATGAATAATTTCGGGCTTGACTGTATATATAGCTTTTTTTTTTTTTTTTTTTTACTTCTCATTCATGTAAAATACAAATTTAACTAATTTTTAACAAAAAATTTTGACTAATAAAAAATGACAGACAAAGCAGAATCCAAGTAAAAGAGATTAATTAAAAAAACAATTCTATTATTCTCTATATGAATATTTACATATTTAATAGCCTAATCTTAATAAAAAATATGTCGTAATAGCAACACTATAAATGCAAATTTAATGATTTTACTCATCTAACCTATAAGTTTTAATGAAAGTGAACTTCTAATCCATGGAAATATTAAATATCCACCCTATTAATTACAAAAAGTATTACATTGAAAAATAATAATAATTGGATATGACGGGGCTAAAGGCGTTAGATGGCAGAAAAACGTGCCGTAGCACTTTCCAAAACATCCAGTTTTCAAGGTACACGTGCAATTTTGTCTGATCCTTGACGCGATCGCGGGCAGCAACGCAACGATAAAGTAGCAAATATAAGAATGGCTAAAGTTTTTGAATATATCTTGAGACAAAGGACAAAGACAAAGCAAACGATTTTAAATAACTAAAGAATATCTAAAAGTGTGGTATTTGGGGTAAAAAGCACCCCTGCTGTTGGGGCTAAAAGGCACAATAAATAACATGGTAATTATTAGAAGGCTGACTTTTCTATTTGTTGACATGACATTGTTAGATTCAAATGGTAAATATCATATATTATGTTGGGCGTCCATCTTAAAAATAATCACCATGTTTAGAATGAAACCATCATATATAAAAACATGCTATTAATCATATAATATAATAAAATATCAATTGTTGTTAATACTGTAAATCTATATTAAATTACTATAGGATATCCTTTTCAAAATCTTTACATTTTAAAATAATTTTGTTTCTGTATTTTAAAATATATGTTTTATTTGAACATATTTTAATGACAGTACATTTACAAACTTTGCTAAAGTGATTCTTTTGAACAAGTGTGAACAAGTGTTAACACTTTAGTGCAAACCAAATCACCTAATGCTTTCCTCCATTTTCTGATACAAAAAAGAAATTCTCAAACTTGATAGGTGCATGAAAAAAAAAGCGTTTTTGCCTGCAATGTCTCCCCTTAAAGCTCCCAGTATTTGCATTAACTATTTTGATATTTATTCACTGTATATTACGTCCTGAGATGTAGGAAATGCTTCACTTCAAAGGACCTATTTAAATACTTACAAGTTAGCTTCAAATAATACGTTAGCAATACATGTAAGTGCCTATGTCATACAACCTACAATGATTATGATTACGCCTATGAACATTTGGGGTAAGTAAATAAATAAATAAGCAGTCTGACGTGAAGGCCATGTATGCAAATGAGTGAAGAAATGTCAAATTTGCATACATTTTCAGTGACCCCCGTCGCTGTCTTCCTCCCAGCAAACGCTGCCATCTCCTCTGACAGCCTGGGCCATTGTCCAGACGCCCTGTTTTGAATACGGCCTGTCAGAGAGAGTGAGTCTGATGCGAGGTGACAGCAGATACAGCCCGAATGACTGACCGGCCACTGACACACACACACACACACACACACACACACACACACACTGAAGATGTGCTCTGGGCCTAGCTGAAGTCCTAGAAGAAATACAGAATAAAAGCCACTCAATTATGCAAATGTTTTTGTTAATTTAATCAATTACATGTTGACTGTACATCAAAAAATATACAAGTAACCTGGAGGTCTCATATGCAAAAAAGATTTTGATTGAAGCTAGAACAAGGGGACAAGTATGTGCATGGACAGTCTGTCAGTCAAAATCTTGTAACTCATTGTAAAAAGCATTTAAATAAATATAGGCATATTTAAGCTATTTATTAACTTACAAATTGAGTTTTAAGAAAACACAGCAACCACTAAAGCCATGGTTATATGTACACACCTCGATTGAAGTGTTTTGCATTTGGATTCCCTCTGCTGGACTTCACTGGCAATGCAGCAGGATGAATCCTGTGCTTAATTTATTCAGACCGTCTCTTATAGTCCGGCCCTGATTAAATAAACAAGAAAGCTACTCGGTTCATAACTAAGTTCTTTAAAATGCATGAAGGTTTGGTTTTATGGTATTTGTAATTTAAATCTGCTTAAAGTAGGCTAGCATTTCAGAAATGCAAATTCGAAGACAATGAGTTGATCTGCACGATTAATATATTCATTTATGTTCCAGGTCCCCACCTTGCATTGCGCTATTTAATTTAGATGAAGTCTAGCCTGGAGGTGATGAATTTTATAAGCCAAATATATCAGCGATAATGTCAAATGTCTGGCAGGCTGGTTGCCAAGAAAAGAAAAAAAAAAAAAAAATTATTTTAGTTTAGCTTTTAACACAGTAAATAATGGCTTTTATTTAATGCAAGCTAATCATATGCCATTATATATACTTTATTAACAATTGTATAAACGTATGTGCAATACATTTTTAAATTTATAAATTTTCAAGCTATATATATATATATATGGATCAAAGATGAAAAAGGGTTTAAGCATAAAAGCAATAAGTGTAATACTGCTTTAAACTGTTGTTTTTCAAAAAAAAAAAAAACATTTAAAAGTTTTCTGTTTAATTTAATTGCATTTTTGTTTTTCTGAGCAAAAATTAAATATACAGTTTATACTAATTTACAGAAGACACCCACTAAAGTATCATTCAGTGTAACAGTCTTGTCAGGCATATTTACAACAAAAATCTATTTATGACTAAGACTAATTACTTTCACCCAAAATACTACTTAGTTGTAATTCTACATTTTTAAGTTTGCCACTATCCTAGGTTTTGCCCATTTGTCAGTAAGATTTTCTTTACTCATTTAAAACACACACACACACACACACACACACACACACACACACACACACACACACACACACACACACACACACACACACACACACACACACACACACACACACACACACACACAAAATTGTACACTAATACAATATTACTTAAAAACTTAATGATCAGTGTGTGTGTGTGTGTGTGTGTGTGTGTGTGTAAAACTGATATATATTGTTCACATCAAAAGAAATTTTCTATAGAAAGCACATTAAATGTAAGTAAAGTGTCTACTTTTAAGGTTTCAAATAGGTTTTTGGAGAATAAAATGTCAAAATTTGCTTGAAATAATGTTACATTGTCATTCAGTGCATGTAAAATGTTTTGTGTGTGTGTGTGTGTGTGTGTGTGTGTGTGTGTGTGTGTGTGTGTGTGTGTGTAAACCTGATCATTAAGTTTTTAAACAATATTATATTAGTGTACAATTTATAAGGTAGAACTTAATATTTAGTATCCTTATTACAAACAACAATTGAATGAAAGAAAAGTTAAAATTCAAATATTTTAAGATTTAATCTATACATTTTAGTTTCATGTCACCACACAATATTAAATCTGAAAGCCATTTTTAACAGTCTACATGTTATTTTTTTTATTTATTTAACATTGCGTAGTTTTGTTTATGGTTTTTGAGGATGAGGGCATGCTAGCAAATGATAAATTTGTCCGCTTCTGCCAAATTACACATTCATTTGTGTCAAAGTACCATAAAGTTTGATGATGGCTTTGCACAAAAAAAATTCTAATTTTGTGTTTTTCTACTCCTTTTCCCAACAGTACTCACTAGTTGTGGACTACAGGACATCTTGCGGACTTCTGCCAAGTGCTTCGGTCTCCACGCTCTCGATCTACAGAGGTGTGTGGAGCGGATATAATTTTATTTGACTGCCGCACAGTTCACCTGAGGCGTCATCTGCTGCCTGACACGCTGAGCATTTAGGGAGCTAACACATCTATTATATATACATGAAACCTAACTTGGGCACGAACAGCAGATGTTGCCAAAGACACAAGTTTTGTTGTCGACTTAGCGCAGGGAATTGTATAAATAGGACAGGATGGATGCCCGCGCACATTCGTATTGCTCGCTAATGGCCACACGTGCGTAGCCCCCCAAAGTAAGAACACGCAAGGCCTTGGATGAGATAAGAAACAGCAGCGAATGTGGCCGGACGGAGATATTGGCCACAGTTGAAGACCTGGCTGTGAGCTGTGCGGACAGGAAACAGATTTCACTCCTCAAACACAGCGTTCCTCAGCCAGATCCAGACTGTGAGTTCGCTGCCAGCCACTGTTCACAACCAGCCTGGCCACAATCGCTGTGAAAACCCATTCTGTTTGTTGTGTCAATGTGCTGTACCCCCCCAAAAAAAGAATAAACAACAAAAAAAAAAACTTACAAGCCTAAAGTGGGATAGCTAAGGGGGGTTGGGTTGCCCACATGGGACAGGAGCCATCTCAAGCTGGACAGGTTCCCCATCATATGGCAGTCTTACACACAGCACATGGTTCTTGCTGAACATGACAGCCACAACAACTCTAAAGCCAAAGACACCGCGCTAGTTCTCCGTGCCATTTTGGAACGCGCGGATGGCTTGTCTTCAGTTGATGACTCGAGATAGCATGCGGTGTCTTGAGTGCCGATCCATTGTCTGAATGTTTTGATGACATTGAGTCTTGAGTGAAGCCAAAGATGTTGTACAACAAAAAGAACAATGCTGTTTCTCTCATAACGTATGGTTTATAAATAATATTTTCGCCACGTGTGGTCACAATTTGAGAGTTAACGGCCAATAAGATAAAAAAAAATTAACAATTAGACCTAGTATCTCAAAATAAAATCTTTTTCCTAGAGACAAACAAAGAGATAGAAAGTCTCACACTGTTGTCCAGAGAAATCCAGTAATGATGATCCCAGTAATATCAGGTGGCTATTCTCAAAAATGCCTCAAATTGCTCTTTTGAGCAAAGTCTATAATCAAAAATGATTTCTGTATGTGTGGGAACTAGGGGTGGGCATAGATTAATTTTTTTAATCTAGATTAATCTAGATTAAATCTTGGAATTAATCTAGATTAATCTAGATTAAAATGGCTAATTTGAATTCTGCTGAAGGCATTCAGAATATGTGTGCTACCCAAATAATGACTAAAAGTAAGTCTTTGAGAATGGATCATAAAGCTCATAAAGCTGTTCTATGATAATTTGTTGATGAAAATAAATTATGTTCAATTAGATGTACTTGTGTTTACTAACTAACTAACAATGAAATTATTTTTTCTACCTATTAGATTGTGTTTTTTTTAACGTCAACACCTACCCAGCCCATTACATGTTACACAGTACTTTTATTTTGACAGGTTGCCGTGACGTTTCTGTGTCATACAGTATGATATGATGCTAGTTTTCTCAAATGAAACGGTAAAAGTGACACTCACAGCAGTTTGGGAGATTAAGTTTATCTGTTCATGTGAGATTAAAAAAAAGCCAAAAATTACCGGGAGCGTCACGTGTGTTTCAGTATGAGTGTAGTAAAAGCTCGCCTCCGCCATTCATACATACAGCTAGGCAAACGGAACATTTCAGATTCATATTAAAACGGTCTTTTTGCATTTCAGTTTTCACATACACTAGTCCATATCGCGATTTGAATTAAGTGACTGACCAACATTAGATTTATGAATCCAAAAAACGACGAATTTACGTGGCATTTCGCGCTATAGTAGATTCGGTTTTCATGAATGGAGGACGACGCGATCCCGTCTGTGTTTTGGCGGAGGAGACTTAAACGCGTGACCATATTCGGTATACATCCGCGTTAAACTATCAAGGTGAAAGTCATCATAGCTTGCGTAGTTTAGACCCAGCTCCCAACCCAAATATGAGAATAGATTAACGGCGATATTTTTTTTATCGCACGATAAGAGTTTCGCGTTAACGCACCACGTTAACGCCGATAACGGCCCACCACTAGTGGGAACGCTTTCGTGAGATGCGAAATACGTACCAAAAGGTACATAAGTCCAACAGAAATTTCCACTAGAGGCGATAAAACAGTGAGAACTTGTAATCGTTTTCGTACATAGTTGTTCCGTACATATTTGGACTTAGGATGTGGAATCCTTGGGTATGAATCCCGTGAAAAACTCACAATGAAAGAGCTTAAAGATGAGAGATCGAAAACAAGCTAAAACGGCATGTTTGCGATTGCATTTTTACGTCACATTCGCTTTTGTTCATACTATCGGGTAGGTTTAGTAGTGCAGATGGTACGTTATTTTAAAATGTCACGGAGCATTATAGTTATAGCGCCATATGACGGACATTTCAAGTCAGAACTGTGCCGATAGAACCATGTACAAAACCAACATCACGTAAAACGTACCATATGTATGTTCATCTGTTCCGGGGGTAAAAAATTTACATATAATGTACTCACCCCCTTGTCATCCAAGATGTTCATGTCTTTCTTTCTTCAGTCATAAGGAAATTGTGTTTTTTGAGGAAAACTTTTCAGGATTTCTCTCCATATAATGGACTTCTATGGTGCCCCTGAGTTTGAACTTCCAAAATGCAGCTTCAAAAGGCTCTAAACGATCACAGCCGAGGAAAGAAGGGTCTTATCTAGCAAAACGATGGGTTATTTTCTAAAAAAAATTACAATTCATATACTTTTTATCCACAAATGCTCGTCTTGTCTAGCTCTGTGTACTCTGTGTAGAGATTAAAAAGTATATCAATTGTAAATGTTTTTTAGAATATAACCGATCGTTTTGCTAGATGTTCATGTCTTTCTTTCTTCAGTCGTAAAGAAATTATGTTTTTTGAGGAAAACATTTTAGGATTTCTCTCCATATAATGGACTTCTATGGTGCCCCCGAGTTCGAACTTCCAAAATGCAGTTTAAATGCAGCTTCTTCCTCGGCTGGGATCATTTAGAGCCTTTTGAAGCTGCATTTAAACTGCATTTTGGAAGTTCGAACTCGGGGGCACCATCGAAGTCCATTATATGGAGAGAAATCTTAAAATGTTTTCCTCAAAAAACATAATTTCTTTACGACTGAAGAAAGAAAGACATGAACATCTTGGATGACAAGGGGAGGCTATCGCACCGCTGGAAAAGACTCTCAGCCAATCAGATTTGTTATATGTTAAACCAATGGAAGTCAAATGTTTCTTATCACATTCTTCTCAAATTATCTGAGCTATTCTGTCCACATTCATATTAAGGTTCTATACATTTGCATTCCTATATTTCTTTGTTTCTATTTATATTTGTACTTGTCCTGAGAAGGAATAATTCTAAGACTTAATACTGTGGGAACATTAAAAGAATCTAAATTACTGGCCCTCCAGTGAATCTAAATTGTTGTAATAATCTCAGTATTATCAGGACGCTTGACATTTAATTACTCTTTATGAACAAATCAATAATTCAACAGGATTTGCTGAAGAAATCAAATCTTTATATACTTCATATGGTAACAGGAGACACTGGTCCTCTCCCACTGTCAAAAACCCCATACAAAAGTATAATATAGGCTATAGATTTAAGATTTTGTTTAGAAGTTTTCAGTTAAAAACTTTGTTTGTTAAAGGGTTAGATCACCCAAAAATGAAAATTCCTCATGTTATTCCAAATCTGTAAGACCTTTGTTCATCTTCAGAACACAAATTAAGATATTTTTGATGAAGTCCAAGAGCTTTCTTACCCTGCATAGACAGCAAAGCAACAACCATGTTCAAGGTCCAAAAGGTCACTGTTAAAAAGTCCATGTGACATTTGTTTTCGGATTTCATCAAAAATTTAATTTGTGTTCCAAAGATGAACGAAGATCTTACATTGAATGAAAGTGAATCGTCATTTTTAGGTGAACATAAAAGTCTCTTTAAAGTGTGCAATGTTAGTGCTACTAGCTAAAAAATAATGTAGAAATAATGGGTGTTATCAAACACATTTCCCATTTACTCCCCAATCAGTCAAACAGATAACCCCACCCCAAATTCATTCTATTGGTCAATGCTGCTGTGTCAACCACAGTCGAGCCGCAATATTTACACTTTTCTAAGCATTTTGTATTTATGATAACTTTTTGAATTTACGAGATGACTCATAATCATCCAAAATGTTCATATCTTTCTTCCAGTCAAAAATAAATCAAGGTTTTTGAGGAAAACGTTCCAGGATTTTTCTCCATTTAGTTGAAAGTCAAACGCTCTTAATAAAAAAAAAAAAGGTAAAATAACGATTTTGCAGTTACCTAAATTTGACCTAAAATTATACCTGTTGAAGTCCACATGGAGAAATGTTTTTCTCAAAAAACTTAATTTCTTTTCGCCTGAAGAAAGAACGACATGAACATCTTGGATGACATGGGGTTGAGTAAAATGATCAGTAAATTTTTATTCAGGAAATAAACTATAATCTTTTAAAAGAAGAACACAGACAAAAATGATGTGTAAAACTAAAATATCCTCAGTATTTGGCAAGTAGAAACAACAAGAACAAAGCCAGTTGTTCATTCATTTTTTTTCTAGGGGCCAAGGGCCAATTTCTAGCTCAAACGCCAAACCTAGAGGCAGGAGGAGGATGATGGGATTGCAGCAGTGGCCAGTTGGAAGCTGCATTCAAGTGGAGCTGCAGAAGCCTGATAGCGCTCCAGCCAGCACAGAGTGACCAGGGCCAAAAAAAACGCTGGCCTTCCCCTGACACAAAACTTCAAAGGTGACAACATGTTCCTCACGGTTTTAAAAAAGCAAGATTAGGCCGATTCTGATGGCGGGTTGTACTGTCTAAACATCTGAACCTGAATCCTTCTTCTATCTGCCTATCCAGACGCTGCACCATTCCGCACCAGATTGCCAGGCCCCCTCTCTCCGCCACACATCAGTACCCAGCCTGCTGCCTGCTCCCTGAAGGATGGACCAACACCTGCTGTTGGCAGGCACTGCCTCCCCCTTCCTCGTTTCCCCATGCACTGTCTTCATGAGCTCCAGTGCTTCAGGGTGAGATACCATGGGGGAAGAAAAGGCTTTGGGAAGAAGGAGGGGTTCGCAGAGACCCTGCCTGCTCTGTTCAGTTGAACCGGCTCAAGGTTCTTCCTCTTCATTGCCTGAAGCCCCTAGTGTTCCATCCATATGGTTGTCGCATCTTTTCTTTGTGGTCTTGGTGGAATTACTAGATGGTTGACCTGACCTGCGTGCATTTAGGATGAAGGGGTGAAACTAACCAGAAAAAAAGAACGAAGGAATAAATATAGCATGTGGTGAATACGCAATCATGCGCAAGAGTCAATGAGCCTCAATCTTCATTGACTAATGGGTCATATTATGGTGCAATAATCCAGCTTTACAGTAATTCATGGATATGGTTGTGTATTTAAGACTTCATCTGTTAGTTAAACAAAACTAGTTAGCAAACCAGAAGAATCTGTGATAATATTTTCATTTTTGTGGAACATACAGTAGATGTAGTAGATGTACAAAATTTGAAATTGTGCAAATTTAAAAAACAATGTTGCCAAGTATGTGAAACTGGACTACTTTAACACAGTTGCCATTGGTTTTTTATGTCCGTGGGTTGAATTGACCCATATAATGTGATATTTATCCTCTGGAATGTGAAAAAAATCTGTGTTGTGAAAACCTGGCAACCCTGAAGAAACATAATGGTAACACTTTACAATAAGGTTTATTAGTTAACATTAGTATATAAAATAATATAAAAATACAAAAATATAACAATTAAAAACATTTTTTTATTAATGCATCCTGAATTATTCATGTTCATACTGCTTCAACATATTAAATTTAAATACAAGCTAGAATAAACATTGATATCTAGATATTCCATGTCTACTTCCAATCTGAATATCAAATAATTGGGGGTTTAGTGACAAGATTTCACAAGCCTTGGCTCTCAAAGGCAGTGTAAAGACAACATATGAAACCTGATGAGATTTCTGAGACCAAACGCAAATTTGAAAGTCCAGAGTTGTTGCCAAAAAAAGAGCAAAATATAATTTCGTTTTTCCTCCTGAGGCAATACCTCAGAAAGGCCATTGAGCTCTTGCTAAGAGCATCTGCTGGCCTATGCTAATTTCAGGCTTGAATTTTTGAAGCCCAGTATGGAAGAGTCCTTTGGCTATATTTTCCGCACGCATCTAGGTTAAAGGACAAGGGGAGGTTGAAATGACCGAGTGGACACAAAGGCCAATAGTGAGCCTGATCTTTAAACCCGATGCAGGAGAAACTAGGGCATTGGATGGTAGATCAAGATTGAGTCAATTTTTTAGTATTCACGTTCACAGCGTACAACCAACTGGGAAAAAAGGTGGACATTTGAGACCGCATAACCAATTAAGAACATGTACTAATGAAGTTAACACATTTCTGCTGACAGCTCTCCTTAATCATGTCATTTAACCACTTATTAGCCAGCATCTGTCTGAACGCGGCCATTGTTGCTTCAGCTTGGCTAAATGCAAATCTGCATATTGACAAATCAGGCTGATGTTCGTAAAAAATAGGCCTGCATTTATTGGAATAGATCCTTCCTATTATGCTAATATTTAATAAAAACTCAAAATTCCCTGATAATTTACTCACCTCCATGTGATCCAAGATTTTCATGTCTTTCTTTCTTCAGTCACAAAGAAATGAAGGTTTTTGAGGAAAACATTCCAGGATTTTTCTCCACATAGTGAACTTCAATGGTGGCCAATGGGTTGAAGGTCCAAACAAGCATTTGTAGTTAAAAAGTATCTAATTGTTATTATTCTGTCTAGAAAATAACTAATCGTTTTTCCTAGACCCATATTCCTCGGCTGGGATCGTGTAGAGCCCTTTGAAGCTGCATTGAAACTGCAATTTGAACTTCAATCTGTTGGTCACCATTGAAGTCCACTATATGGAGAAAATCATGTGCTAATATGCTAATATTTAATGAAAAACTCAACTATTCATCTCTTTTTATCTTCAGTCGAAAAGATTTCTGAGGAAAACATTGCAGGGTTTTTCTCCATGTAGTGGAGGTCCAAATTGCAGATTCAGTGCAGCTTCAAAGGGTTCTACACGATCCCAGCTGGAAAAATAAGAGTTTTATCTCACGAAACGATGGTCATTTTCTAAAAAAAAAAAATTACATTTATATAGTTTTTAAGCACAAATGCTCATCTTGCACTAGCTGGACTTCATGCCTTATGTAATCACACACGCATGAAGTAGGCGGAAGTACCGACCCATTTTATTTATTTTTTAGAAAATGACTAATTGTTTCCCTAGACCCATATTCCGTGGCTGGGATCATGTAGAGCCCTTTGAAACTGCATTGAAACTGCAATTTGGACCTTCAACCCATTGGTCACCATTGAAGTCCATGATATGGAGAAAAATCCTGTACTAATATTCTAATATTTAATGAAAAACTCAACAATTCATGTCTTTCTTTCTTCAGTCGAAATTAAAAAAGATTAACGTTTTTGAGGAAAACATTCCAGGATTTTTCTCCATATAGTGGACTTTAACGGTGGCCAATGGGTTGAAGGTCCAAATAGCAGTTTCAATGCAGCTTCAAAGGGCTCTAAATGATCCCAGTCAGAGAATAAGGGTCTTATCTAGTGAAACGATCTGTCATTTTTTAAATAAAAAAATATATATATACTTTTTAACCACTAGCTTAACCTTGTGCATTACATTGGAGAGGTCACTTTTTGAACTGAAGTACACAAACAAAGAACTAACCACACGTGACTATTCCAGCGCGATTGTGCAATGCGTTAAGTCGTAGACGCGAATTGTAAAGCTAGTGCAAAATGAGCATTTGTAATTAAAAAGTATATAATATTTTTAATTATTTAAGAAAATGACCACTCGTTTCACTAGATAAGACCCTTATTCCTTGGCTGAGATCGTCAAGAGCCCTTTGAAGCTGCACTGAAACTGCAATTTGGACCTTCAACCCATTGGCTACCATTGAAGTCCACAATATGGAGAAAAATCATGTGCTAATATGCTAATATTTAATGAAAAATTCAACTGTTATGTCTTTTTTTCTTCAGTCGCTAAAGAAATTAAGGTTTTTGAGGAAAACAGTCTAGAATTTTTCTCCATATAGTGGACTTCAATGGTGGCCAGTGGGTTGAAGGTCCAAATTGCAGTTTCAATGCAGCTTCAAAGGGCTCTAAACAACCCCAGCCAAGGATTGTTTCACTAGATAAGACTCTAATTTCTCATCTGGGATCATGTGGAGCCCTTTGAAGCTGCATTGAAACTGCAGTTTGGACCTTCGACCCATTGATCCCCATTGAAGTCCACTAATCCTGGAACGTTTTCCTCAAAAACCTTAATTTCTTTTCGACTGAAGTTAGAAAGACATGAACATCTTGGATGACATGGGGATGAGTAAATTATCAGCAATCAATCATATCAATTCCTCAAAAAATGCAGAGTTCAATAGATACTGGATTGTAGGAATGACCCGAATACAATCGCAGTTTTGCTTCGTGACTATGTTGAGCGATGTGAGCAGAGGGAGCGGTTTAGATGCATAATTGAACGTTTAAAGAGGACAAGCTTGGGGTAATTACGCTAATTAAGAGCAGTAACTAATGAAGCCATCCCTCCTGCGACAGAGTCACAGTCCCTCGTACCATTACTCGCCATTAATCTTCCATAATCACCTATGTCGCGCGTTAGGGACATTCAGGCACGCTGCAAAGCATTCTGTGACAGCCAGCCAATGGGAGGAACATTTCAGTTCTCACAATGGTTTGTGATATTGTCCAACTGGAGTAAAATGATAAAAAAAAAATTGGTTTTAAGAGTATCACAGACAAGGCAAACTAATTTAGCAATGTTCTGTAGCACTCACTGCCAAATAAACTGGTACACTGTGTCTCTTTCCAAAGTGATTTGAACTGTTTCACTGCAGGGCATTCTGGGCATGGACCACTACTCCAAAACAACCCTCAGTGGCTGCCATCCAGCTTCCACTACTTTTTTTTCCAGTTTGAAATATAGAAATGACAACACAGAGCCAGCAATGTTTTACATAATAATGGACAGTGATTGGATGATGGCCGTACAATTGCATTTTCATCTTGACTATGCTAAAAATATTCACGTTATGCAAATAGATACAAATATCAATCAAAGTCTGAGACATTTATATATGATACAAATCACTGGTATATAAAAATCAATGAAGGAAATCAGTTAAATTAGAGAATGACCCCATGTCATCCAAGATGTTCATGTCTTTCTTTCTTCAGTCAAAAAGAAATTAAGTTTCCAGGATTTTTCTCCAGATAGTGGACTTCAATGGGGATCAAACGGGTCCAAATTGCAGTTTCAGTACAGCTTCACAGGGTTCTACATCACCCCAGCAGAAGAGTAAAGGTCTTATCTAGTGAAACGATTGTTTTTTTTATTACAATATATATACTTTTTAACCACAAATGCTCGTCTTGCACTAGTTCAACTTCACACATTAAGTAGTCGTGTTAAAAAAAACACGTGGCATAGGCAGCAGTACTGACCCGGTTTACGAAACGAACGTGCAAAGAAAGTCAAATGCCCTTTACAGTTTTTTCCTAGTACCAGTGTTAATATTGACAGGCATTTGATTTAGTCTTAGTCTTTATCTTAACAGTCTTAGTCACATTTTAGTCATTCGAGTCATTTGGCAAAAAGTAATTTTCAAAAAAGTCAAGGGATTTCCCCCCGTCTGGTCTATGCATCCCTGCCTCTGCTGAAAGCTACTCCTACTTCCCGATCGAAATCAAATGATTTGTGCTTTAAAATCCTGTTCTGAATCAAATGATTCACCAAACGTGCTTTGAGGTTTCGTTTTGAATCAAATGATTCGCGATACGCGCATTGAAGTCCCGTTCTGAATTAAATGATTTGCCATCCGATTGGAGCGCTTCGAAACAGTGAATCATTTTGCGACGCCATGGTTTACTGATTTTGAGTTTTAAAAGGCTCCGTTGATACTTTGCTCACTTTCTCAATGTAATTTATTCGTTTTTTGAAATGAAATCATTACAATGAATAGGCCTAACATACAATGTTTTTATTAAATTGTGATCATGTTATACAGTTTCCGTCATATTAAAAACATTTCATGACTTGAGACTCATTATCTGGTTCTTGCCTAAAAAGATTGGTATATAATAAGCGTTGCTAACAGATTACACTAATGGTTTGTTCAGTCTCCACCTATGGAGAGAGAAAAAAGTTTTCAAAAGCACCCCCACCCCCCCATTTTTTTCACAAATTGCACATATACGTCACTCATTGTTTACATACTGTAGTGCATATTGGCCTCTTAAAAGGGTAATTTCTTGTGCTTAACCTGATTCTGGCAACCAATTAAAAACTAAAAGATTACATTTCCTTGTGCAAAATCATCTGGGAGTGTCGACTTTTCGCCGACTACATTACCGGAGCACGTTGGCGCGTCACGCACCGGCTGTTGTGAACGCACTCAATACAGCTGAATGTTCTGGTGGATCCGAGGTAAATAATGATATAAATACTGTTCAGGTTCTTGGATAGACCGATCGTTATGTGTCTCAAGACCTCAATGTATAATCACAAGCCGCAGGGTTTAATTTGGTTTTGTCTGTGTATGTTTTTTTACTCTTAAAGATTTGGTAACCATTGACTGCCATTATATGACTGACAGGCTGCAACGGTTTGAGTTTAAAATCTTTGTTTGTGTTCTACTGAAGAAACACAGTCACCTACATCTTGGATGCCTTGGGAGTAGGCAGATAAACATCAAATTTTCATTTTTGGGTGAACTATACCTTTAAGCCATAACTGACTGTGTTTACGTGAGAAACTCAACACGATAGACATTTGGACTACTGTGTGTGTGTTTGAGCACTGAAAACTGATCGCGCACTGGGTGAAAACTGAAGAAGTGAAACGTGCATGAGAGAGCGTGCTTCTATTAGCACAATTCCGCCTTCGGTAACTTTAAGTTAATCGACAACTAATTGCCCCTTATGATCCAATGACAGCCATGCTGAAAAACAAGACAGTTAACATAGCCAATAGGATGTATTTTGAATGTCCGGTAGTCCTCAAATAACATTCTAGTCTCATCTCGTCTTGTTAACGGGGCATACATTTTTTCATAGTTTGTATCATTAGATATTAGTTTTAGCTTGTCAATGCAAAATGTTTGTTAACAATTTTTTTTGTCGTCGTCTTAACAGTTTCCTACCATACCTTCTGCCATCAAACATGAACTTTCCAACATGATTATGTAATGCATGATGTCGGTCATTTTTAACTAGATAAACCCTTATTCCTGTCTGGGATTGTGTAGAGCCCTTTGAAGCTGCAATGAATCTGCAATTTGGAACTTCAACCTATTGGTCCCTGTTCAAGTCCCATATATGAGGAAAATCCAGGAAGATTTTGCTCAAAAACCTTAATTTCTTTGAAGAAAGAAAGACATGAACATCTTGGATGACCTAGAAGTGAGTAAATTATCAGGAAATTTTAATTCTGGAGTGAACTAATCATTTAACTGTATACACAGTTATATTCTTTGCCACTTTTATTCATCTAACAGTGAAGTATGTACAGAAAATGTGACGATGAGTGAGGGGAAGAAATCTCAACCTGGATTTAAACCTACATCGCCCACGTGACCACCAAGGCTGGCCACCACAAATGCACCAACCACAATGCCACATCCAAGTTAAATATTTACTAACTCGTTTGCATTTTCTTTTCAGGCCTTAGGTTTCTCAGGCTGTAGCTCAACACTGATCTTGGACAGTGATGCTACCTATTAACATTTAAACCTAGCGGACGGCTGGATGTAAGAAGAATAACTTTACAGGCCAGCGGTGACACTCTTTAGGCCTTAACCCCGGTGTCCAAGACCAGGCCTGTTCCAGCAGTCACCACCCGAGTCTGACACCAGAGCCGAAGGCCTGCAGGGAGGTAACAAGGTGTGAGGGCAGCTCTCCAGACAGACTAGACTGAAAACAAACTAAAGCAAGTACGTTTAGATGCTAAATATATCAGTTTGTGACTTAAAACACTAAAGGAACTTGCATAACTCAACACGGACTGCATGGGAACAACAGATCAGAGCTAAAACACAAAGCAGAAAGGTGGTTTGGAAATCTACCATCCTTTAAGGTGTTATTTCAGAACAGTGGCAGTATCACAAAGTGCAGAGGCTTTTTTTAATGCCGTCTCTGGGGGGGGGGGACGGCGCTACACCAGGCCAGTGTGACTGCCAGACAGCTCTGCTTGTCTGTTAATCTGCGCTCGCTGTGAAAGGGGGGCAAGCGGACGGTGCTGCCAAACACAAGACGCACTGCAGATGGCAACACTTCCATATTCTGTTTCTTTTCTGGCCGACTCTCCTTCTCACCCGCCGTTATTCATATGCATGAATGTGCTGTGAATACGAGCGCCGCCGCTTTCCCCATTTCCTGTTTCACCATTTTATACCCCCTGCAGATTCGCACATATCAGCTAACAATTTCACATCGTCGTTGAGGTTCGGACGCACCCCGTTTTCAAAATGACGAGCGTAAATGTCTCAAACGAGCACGATGGAGATGTTACAGCCAGAGTAAAGCATGCCCGTGGCACACTAGCTCAAAGTACTTGTGATGCCCGCATGCTTTTTCTGGGTTTGTGCCGCAGCACTGCGATGGACATCTGCTGGGGCTTGGTGAACATATGTTTCCACAGCGCTCCATTTCCAAAATGAAAAACATAATGTCTGTCCAATTAAATATGCAAAAAACAAACACCTTTTTAACTAGCTCAAAAGACATTTTGTCGTTCTGAAGTTTAATATTTTGATTTCGTGACTCTTCGGGAACTTTTCGGAGACGCGCTGACAACTTTTAAATGCGTTTCTAACAGGATATTATACATTTACGAGAAATTCAACTGTACTCTAAGCTTTTTAAACTGTTTTGTATTTAATTTTTCATATTAATAGTTAAAAAAACACATTACAATTTTAGTTTTTGCCCATATTGTAGACTTCAATGGGAATCAACGGGTTGAAGGTCCAAATTACAGTTTCAATGCAGCTTCAAAGGGCTCTACATGATCCCAGCCGAGGAATAAGGGTCTTATCTATTAAAACGATTGGTAAAAAATAAAATAAAAATGTATATACTTTTTAACTGCAAATGATTGTCTTGCACTAGCTCTAGCTCTGTCTATAACTTCACGCATTACGTAATCACGTAATTCTTCATATGTGTACTTCGGTTCAAGGCGGTAGAGTAGGGTGAAAACCTCCACCTCATTCTCTCCTCCAACTTAAAAATCGTTCAACGTTTTTGTAAAAAGTGACTTTCTTTGCACGTTCGCTTTGTAAACCCTGCATTGTAACTTCCGCAAACATCTCACATGACCTTTCCAACGTCCTTACACTGTGTCCTAACTACATGCGACGCGACAAGATTCCAGTGACAAGTAATTTGGCTGTCTACACCAGACATGACACGACAGCGCGACATGACAGAATTACTGAAATATCACAGCCATTCAGGAGCGCAAGTTCATAATCTAATTCATAAATATTAAACCTTTTTGACATTATTAAAATTTCTTCTGAGTGACTGATCTTTGTCATGGAAAACACTTGCTGGTTCGCACTGAGTTTGCAGTTTTAACGTACAGTATATGTTTCTGTATAGACACTTGAATTGAATAAAGCACATAATCAGTACCGGAGATTATAGTTGTCAGATTATAGTTGTCATAGTTTGTATGTTGTTGTTCAGCCACGACGTCACACGACGTTAGGACAAAAACTCAGATTAAAGGAACACTCCACTTTTTTTGGAAATAGGCTCATTCTCCAACTCCCCCCGAGTTAATAAGTTGAGTTTTACCGTTTGAAATTCATTCAGCCGTTCTCCTGTTCTGGCGATATCACTTTTAGCATAGCTTAGCATAGATCATTGAATCCTATTAGACCAATAGCATCACGTTCAAAAATGACCAACGAGTTTCGATATTTGTCCTATTTAAAACTTGACTCTTCTGTAGTTATATCGTGTACTAAGACCGGCGGAAAATGTAAAACTGCGATTTTCTAGGCCGATGACATTAGGAACTACACTTCCATTCCGGCGTAATAGTCAAGGAAGTTTGCTGCCGTAACATGGCCGAAGCAGGCGCAGTAATATCACGCAGCACATGTGCAAATGCTAACCTAGCTGGGAACTAATTTCAGGCACTGCGTGATATTACTCCGCCTGCTGCGTCCATATTACAGCAGCAAACTTCCTTGACTATTACACCGGAATGGGAGTTCAGTTCCTAATCTTATCAGCCTAGAAAGTCGCAGCTTTACATTTTCCGCACATTTTAAATAGGACAAATATCGAAACTCGTTGGTCATTTTTGAACTCAGTGCTATTGGTCTAATAGGATTCAATTATCTATGCTAAGCTATGCTAAAAGTGATATCGCCAGAACAGGAGAACGGCTGAATGGATTTCAAAACGGTGAAACTCAAATTATTAACTCAGAGGGAGTTGAAGAATGAGCCTATTTCCAAAAGAAGTGAAGTGTTCCTTTAACATGGAAAATATACCTTTTATCGTGTTGCGTCGCGTGTAGGAGACGGTGTTACGTAATGCATAAGGTCAAGCTAGTGCAAGACAAGCATTTGTGGTTAAAAAGTATATAAATTTTTTTTTTTTTTTTTTTAGAAAATGACAGATTGTTTCGCTAGATAAGACCCTTATTCCTCAGCTAGGATAGTGTAGAGACCTTTAAAGCTCAATTTGGGCCTTCAACCCATTGATCCCCATTGAAGTCCACTATATGGAGAAAAATCTTGGAATGTTTTCCTCAAAAACCTTCATTTCTTTTCGACTGAAGAAAGAAAGACATGAATATCTTGGATGACATAGGTGTACGTAAATTATCAGGGCTTTTTAATTGTGAAAGTGAACTAATCTTTTAACTTAAAACTGTCAATTCATAGCCAAAATACCAGTCAGTATATTTAAACTTTCTTAAGTGAAAAGTCCATCCCCTGTTTTCCTTTTACATCAAAATACACCAACATGTTGTTTAAAACTGTTTTCGCTTGTAAACAGTTCTTGATCTGTGCATACTTCTCTTCTGTTTCAGACAACATGACTTTTTCACTGGAGAAGGACTTGTGGTTTAGGTTTGAAGTTAAAAACATTTTAATGATGGATTTGTTCATTACAAATACACAGCTTTTTACATCACAAGGCATTATTGTGATGTTTTTATCAGCTGTTTGGACTCTCATTCTGATGGCACCCATTCACTGTCCTTTGGTGAGCAAGTGATGTAATGCTGAATTTCTCCATATCTTTTCTAATGAACAAACAAACTCATCTACATCTTGGATGGTTTGAGGGTGGACATTTTCTGAAAGAAAATTATTTTTGGGAGATCAAAAATGTCTTAATTTTTGTTTTCCGAAGATGAACGAAGGTCTTACGGGTTTGGGATGACATGAGAGTGAGTAATTAATGACAGAATTTTCTTTTTGTGGTAAACTAGACTCTTAAAAATAAAGGTTATTCTTTACTGGCATCAATGGACAAAGAAACCTGAACATCCATGGAACCTTTCAAATGCAGGAGGTTCTTTATAGTTGAAAAAGGTTCTTTAGATATTTAAAATGTTCTTTGAAATGTTCTTTTAGGAACTGTTCACTGAACGGTTCTTTGGGGCACCATAAATGATTCCCATAAATGGGATCACTGCAAAAATACCCTTTGAAACCTTTATTTTTAAGAGTGTTTCTCACATTTTTTCAAATAAACACAAAATTGAAAAATAGCTATCATTTCTTTAATGCAAACATATTGCATACAGTAGCTTAAATAAATAATTTGCATTTCTAATAATCATACTTTACTCATCACCACAAGCACAGCATATTGTTATGATCCCGACCACGACAAAATTAATTGCATTGTTTGGTCCCAGCCAGTTCAGCATGAAGTCTGTCGTTCGTCCAGTTAGCACATGGATATGATTAACTGTGGCAGGAGGCATGAAAGCACTGAGCCTTACTGTAGGCTGATCAAATTAATTATGCTAAATAGCAAAAGAGGGAGAAGGCCAAAACTACATTGTTCGATGTGATCGGGGATTAGTCCACACCAACCGCTCAACAACACACCGACTGCTACAGCTAAACTTTGCAATGAATATGATTTTAGCATAGGAACATGTACCCATAGGTTCCTATGCTTAGACCAAGCATATCTGATTAAATTATTCAAGCGTTCATGCCCCACGGCCTCAATTTAGCATATATCATAATGAACATGGTTAGAATTGGTATTTCAATTGATAGAGACTCTTTTGTAGTCAAAACTTTGAGTACACACTTAAAAATAAAGGTTCCAAAATGGTGTTTTTGCAGTGATGCCATAGAACCTTTCAGTGAACAGTTCCGAAAAGAACCATTTTGAAGAACATTTAAAACATCTAAAGAACCTTTTTCGACTATAAAGAACCTTTTCTTGGATGGTTCTATGGATGTTCAAGGTTCTTCACAGCTTTGAAGAAGAGTGTAGAAGAACAAAAGCCTCACCGAAGGCCTCAGTTCAAGACTTTAATCCGATAAATTTTAGGCTTTGTTGGCAGGGGATCACCTTCAGTAGCCCACTGTCCTTCTCGTCCCCTCCTTTCTACGGTACCTTTCTCCATTTTTCCTCATTTAGTCTCATTTTTCTCTCCACACCTTATCTTGCACACAAGGCCCTCTGCCAAAATCTCAATATGTTGTGCACCTATAGTGACGATTTTCAATTAATGCCTCCATTCATCACCGTACAAGTGATCTAATTCTGGATGTCCCTGTTCTAGAGGGAACAGTGTGCTACGATTTATGATGCCTGCGATACAGTAGCTCAGCTTACCCTGATGGACTTTTTCATCCAATCACATCTAATAAATTATGTCAAGCAGGCCTAGGGATTCATTATTGTTGTGTACACATTAAACAAAGAGTCATCATGTATAGGCCTACCAGTCGTGTGTGTTTTTTTTTTTTTTAACTAGGGGTACTTCTAGAAAATAAATGAATTTATTAAATTTGTCCACTAACAGAGTAAATATACACGTATTGCAGGAAAAATCAGTTTTTTCACAACACGTCATCAGTTGGCAGCAATGAATGTAAACGATGCCAATGAACCGAACAAACTTGCATATTTTGCTGATTATTGCTGCTGAAAAAGGTCAATTATTGTCATGTTTTGGCCTGTACTAATCGGTCAGACCAGGAATTTTTTTTGGGGGTACTATAGACTGCCAAAAGTTGTACCAAATCAAGGAGAAGAGTTCAAAAAACTGTCTGAGGAACAAGAGGCATTTGTGGTTGGCCAAACTGAACCAGGATTTCCAGGGCAAGATTCTTGACAATGTTTGTGTCATTTCCGGTCAGGTAGGTGAAATATTATAATGCTAATATATTAATTAATACCGCTCATAAGTATCTTTACCACCTATTAACGTTAATTAGTCAAAATATTGTGCCCTTTCCTGCCTACTAAGTCTAAACGATTTAGCAGCTTCCACACATTTTTTCCATGGTTTAGACAGCATAAACTAACAGAATAACATATTCAGTAGTACATTAACCATGTAATTCATGCTGTTGTTTATATCCCAGTATGGCTTTGCATCCAGGTAACTGACCAAATCGTGATTAAAGTGCCTTTTATTATAAGCATTTCCCCCAGAGTCATTTCCTATATTGTTGCTAAAAGGCAGTGTGCTAAATGCTAATCTTACAGCTAACATTTCCTAAATCAAACTTTAACACATTTTGAATTCTCTGACAAAGCTTTATTGGGAACAATGCAGAATAAATTGTGAAGTGATATTTACCTTGATTCTTTACGATGATGAAGAAACATAATTTGGTTTGAAGCTGAACACACTGTTAAAAATGATTTTTATCCCTGTAATTAGTTTTAAAAATACGTCTTTTGACATCTATGTGTCTTTAAGATACCATCATGTATTATTTCACGATATATAGCTACTAATAATTTTTGTTTATAATAATTTGACCTGTGAAATCAGTGAAAATTACGTTTTTTCTAACACCTATGGATCTTTAAGATACCATCATCATGTATTATTTCACGGTATTTATTAATAATATTTGCAGACCTCCGAGGCAAAAACAGAATTTGTCATTTTCTGTTGTGGCTTTATGCGCGTGCGCGAGACGTCTGTTTCCCGCGAGCCCGCGACAAGCAAGCAGGTGAGGGAGAAAAAGATTTACCAGAGGTAACGTTAAGTTATGAATTGTGTACCTGTTAAAAAAGTCGTTTCACAGTTCATAGACGGACAAGACGAGAT
The DNA here is from genome assembly GCF_049309525.1 of Garra rufa. Classification (NCBI taxonomy): domain Eukaryota; kingdom Metazoa; phylum Chordata; class Actinopteri; order Cypriniformes; family Cyprinidae; genus Garra; species Garra rufa. Next base: position 26,310,495 of record NC_133367.1, on the reverse strand, counting down.
AAAAATTGTACTTAAGGCCGTAGTTTGTATATTTAACATGCCATTTGATTTGAAATTAGTTTGTGAATACTTTGAACTTGCAGAACTGTCGCATTTTCCGCGTTTGGCCAAGTACGACGCGTCAGGTAAACTGAGGTAAAACATTTGAACTACGCTATATCTGATTCAACGCTTTGCCTTTACAACATCTACAAAACTTATTAAAACTTACATTTCATGTAAATCGTGTTTCAAATATATTGTATGACAAGAAATGTTAAGTACACTGCCTAACATATAGTATTATGGTGCTTTGTATACAGGTATGGAACAAAGTACCATCGTCAAACATTGATATTTTTAAACTTTATTTACTATAATTTGAAATACTTAAGCATGTAAATCTATCTATAAGCTAAATAAATACGTGAATCTAATTAATAATAATCTAATTAAATGAATGAATGAATAATAATTAAAAATGTATATATATTTTTAATAAATGATATTTATTTTTCAGGACTTAAGAGATGGGGTGATGAGTGGGAAGATGAGTGAAGGTCAAGACAACCGTGCTGAGGATGCTGCTGGCTGACATGGGACATCTCAGTGACAGCTTTGGCCGCCATTCATCGCCATTCTCTGTGATTAACTATGATGTGCCAGGATGGACATCACTGAGGCGGGTATATTGTAGGGCAAGAGCCCTGCGCCACGCAAACCGCCTATTGCCTTAAATGGCAGAATGGCACCACATCTTGTTTTGGGGAGATGCAGCACTGTGGCATTTGGCATACCTTATCAGCATTTGGCCGCCATTCATAGTGTCTGCAGGGCTTTTTTTCTTCCAGCGTCCCAGTTTTCGGACTCATGCAACATAGCAAATCCTTCAAAAGTTGTATGTTTTTCTTGACTCAGCCATCAACTTTCCACTAACAGAATTGATGAATGCCTTCAAATGATCCATTATGATGTCTTTAAAGATTCGCGGGTATAAATAGCACTGAAGGACACTTGCAGAGAAAGGTTATCTGCCAAGCAGTCATTAATCTGTTGCGTGGGGTTAATTGTCTCGGAGTTTGTTCTCGTGTCAACATGGTAACAAAATGACCATCGCTTTAAAGGCATTTATCAACTCCAATATTTGCAGGAAAAGATGCCTGGGTGTGATTATAATGAACGTGAAGCTGATATAGCACAACTTGGCCACATGTAGCTGCTTGAAGCAGATGGTCCTCATGGCCGTAGCTCAAGCCGCTTCTCTTTACCCGACTTTCTTATCTCTGCCAGGCCCTTAGTCTCAGGCTGTGCGCTTCTGGCACCCGTCACGCGCAATATTCATTTTTTCACTCACGCAGGCTATATCGACCATAAACACAAACAGATATGTGCGTATTGGGACCAGCTGTCCCTTTGGTTTCACGTTCGTACTTTTATTTGTATTTTTCCCCACCTTTTCAAACTCGCACCAATACATAAATCTCCGTGTTTTTCCAGACACATGCAGTGCAGCTCCAGTAAATTGTTCTGGATTTCATTCTCATTGATTCCAGACAGGTTTTTTCCTAACAATGGGTGCATTATTGGATGGTTTTCCCTGGCTTCCTCTGGCAAATTGAAACATTTTGGACCGCGCTAGGGCGGACGACCATGCGGTGTGTTTCTAATTGGTGGAGCGCATTTGCAGCAGGTCCCTATTACTGTCTTTGTTTAGCGTTTGTCTAGCAGGCGAAATCAAGCGGAAGTTTTCCACAGTGGCATTAGGCTTCTATTTCTCTCACATTAATGGCTTATTGGGAAGTATTTCTGTCATCGCTTGCCTGCAGTAGTTTAGGCTTTCGTATCTTCGGAGGACTGTAGCAGGCCTAGAGAATATCGGCATGTGACATTTCAAAGACATTGTTGAGGTATCAGTCATAACAGCCGAGTAATATCGATGCTAACAAGACCATAGATGACGAGGAGCTGTTTATTTGGCTTCATGCAATTCCCTTTACAGTTTAATAACCTGGAACATAATGGCATCTGCCAACAATCAGAAGGGAGAATGCATGGAAATAAACACTGGCGCTTCCTGGTTTTGTCAAATGCCTCAGTTTTGCTCTGCTAGACATTTCTTTTGTCTATTTAAAAAGCTATTTTAGGCCATTCACGGGTATTATTCATAACAGTTGATTATTTTATTTTATTGCATGGTTTGAATTTGGACTCATTTTTAACAGCACGAGAACTTTAAATGTGGCATGAAATGAAATTTCCCTTATCTATTGTTTTGTTCATCGATTTGTTTCGTCTGTCTTTTCCTATCAATCTATTGCAAGTTTCTCATCGCATTCTCCATCTAACCAAAGGATAGAGTAGTATCTGATATTTTTTTTTCTTTTTTGATAACCCATTGATTATACTTAAATGTTCATCACAACAAGGAAGAACATATCTGTCGCTACTTCCATTTCATCATGACTTTAATGTTGTATGAATTTGTTGCATTTTTAACGTATTTTAGAACTCTGGTTATAGGTTCAGTTAAGTATGAGATGTCTCTCCTAAAATTCTTTAGGATAGATAAAAACAGACAAACGAAACAGATGTTTCTGTACAGATCAGCATTGTCCATATAGAGTTTTCTGAGAACATGATGAGACGTAATTGAGTCTTCCATTGAATGGAAGACTGTTTCCGCCCCTAAATAAAAAAAAACTTTATTCTCGCAATCTTGCAATTCTGACTTTTTTCCTCAGAATTATGCAACACAAACTCGCAATTCTGACTTTATATCTCAGGATTATGTGATACTAACTCGCAGTTCAGACTTTTTTCAGGTTTACGTAATGCAAACTCACGATTCAGACTTTTTTCCTCAGATTTGCATGATACAAACTCGCAATTCTCACTTTTTTTTTATCAGAATTGTGACTCAAACTCACAATTCTGACTTTTTTTCTCATAATTGCACGATACAAACTCATAATTCTGACTTTCTCAATTGCATGATATAAACTCATAATTCTGACTTTTTCTCAATTGCATGATACAAACTCACAATTCTGACTTTTTCTCAGAATTGTGATACAAACTCACAATTTTGGTCATCATAATTGTGAGATACAAACTTGCAATTCTGACTTTTTTCCTCATATTTGCACGATACAAACTCGCAATTCTGACTTTATATCTCAGGATTATGTGATACTAACTCGCAGTTCAGACTTTTTTCAGGTTTACGTAATGCAAACTCACGATTCAGACTTTTTTTCCTCAGATTTGCATGATACAAACTCGCAATTCTCACTTTTTTTTATCAGAATTGTGACTCAAACTCACAATTCTGACTTTTTTTCTCAATTGCGTGATACAAACTCAATTCTGACTTTTTTTTCTCATAATTGCACGATACAAACTCATAATTCTGACTTTCTCAATTGCATGATATAAACTCATAATTCTGACTTTTTCTCAATTGCATGATACAAACTCACAATTCTGACTTTTTCTCAGAATTGTGATACAAACTCACAATTTTGGTCATCATAATTGTGAGATACAAACTTGCAATTCTGACTTTTTTCCTCATATTTGCACGATACAAACTCGCAATTCTGACTTTTTTCTCAGATTTGCGTGATACAGACTCGCAATTCAGACTTTTTTTCTCAGATTTGCTTGATACAAACTCGCAATTCTGACTTTTTTTCTCAATAGCATGATACAAACTCCCAATTCTGTCTTCTTTTCTCAGAATTGTGATACAAACTCGCAATTATGACATGTTTTCTCAGATTTGCGTGATACAGAGGCATAATTTTAACTTTTTCTCAGAATTCCAAGAAATAAAGTCGCAATTCTAAAAAAGTCAGAATTGTGAGTGTATATCTCAATTCTAGATTTATAACAGGCAATTGTGAGTTCATATTTCTGAAAAAACTCACAATTATGTTTTTTTTTAGTTTTTTATTCAGTGGTGGAAACAGGATTCCATACAACTGTGAGCATACTGATTTTCTTTCATTTCTTTTTTTAGAAGAAACGCCATAATTATCCTACCCTTTTAAGTTTACCTACCCAAAACTAATAATTTGTATATAAACTTACTTTTAAACTGTAAAAACTTTCTAAAAATGTATTTTTAGTTCTTAACTCCCTGTCACAGTTATTCCACAACTTCACATCTATGAGAAACTTTTTTGTAATATGAATTGATCATTGCCCTTATTTTTAAACACATGTGTTTCACTAAGTTCATACTGACCTGTTTTGCCAGTGTGTTCATCCTGTTGTTCATTTTATATTAGCTGAAATCTCGTAAACAAAAACATGAACGCTATCAGAAAGTACTTAGCATGTCATGCTTAACCAAGTGCTGTGTGATGTTCAACAGCATGTGGAAATGCTAAATGTGCATGAAGAACATGATTTATTTTGGAAAATGAATTTGTCATTGAGTTTGAAAACAGTAACATCAATGTAGCGTGGATTCACAAGCATGTCGTTCATGGTTTGCAGGCTTCCAGCTGGTGAGATATTTTCTGAATTTCCCAGGAAACAGATCTTCAATTTAGCACTTGTACACTATAGATCTATACCTTGTAAAATTCAGACCTGCCTTTGATTTGTGGAGTTTCCAGTAATATAAGATAACTGGATGTGAAGGTTAGGGCATTGCTAGGTGGCAGAGAAGTTTTCCATTGCAAAGCTTGTGCCAGATGAAAGAACCAAAGAAAAACAGATGTAGACAATCATCTTTGGGGCATTTGGAGTAAAATAAGGTTAGCAAGAGGAAGATGCCACACATAAGCATTTGGTTACTTTTTTATGTTTTTTCCCCCCATGGATTGAAATGGACTTTCTAATCACTTAGAAAGAAGTCTTGAATCATGTGTCCCAGTATATAGGTCTCATAATTTTGAGGTGAATTATTTTCAAAAGTCTGAAAATCTGTGTATTTTTAAGGATTGTCACTATCCAACACCATTTTTCTGCAATTAAGCACGTTTTTTTTTAATATGTGTACAACTGTTCAGAACTGTGCTAGGTAACCATGTACTGATTAGCATCTTTGAAATAGGTTCAAAAGTATCTCTAATTTTCACTAGCGAAACATTTGGTGAAGTTTCGGTAGCGACTTCCTTGTTTTTTTGGGTTGTATTGTTTAAAATTGTCACTAGCGAAACAGTCACGACTGAAACCTGTCATCATTGTTTCGGTAGTGTCAAAAGGAAACACATCATCCTCATATTGGGGGGAAATAAACACAATTTTAATACAGTTATGCCAATTCGGTAGTATTTTAATATGTTTTAGTAGTGTTTTACTAGTTAAAATTCTCTAATGTGATGTGGTTGCTACTAAAACTTTACTGTCACTACCAAAACATGGGATGTTTGTCAAAAATAAAGTATACTGAATTATCAACTACACTGTAAAAAGTTTTCACCAGTTTCAACTTAAAAACCTAAGTTTAGCAGCTGCCTTAATTTAAGTTAAATCAACTTAAGTCATTTAAACTCACAAGTTAATGCAACTAATTTTTATTGTAATAAGTTATAATGACTTGTTGTTTTAAGCTGATTTAACTTAAAAACCTAAGTTCAGCAGCTGCCTTAAATTTTTAAGTTGAATCTGGTGAAAACTTCTTACAGTGTAAGATGTTATGATAGTTTTTGGTTCAGTATATATGTAAACTAATTAATCCTTAACTTTGAAATCAGTATGATCAACTTTTCGCCTTTTACAAGGAAAAAAGTATTCAAAATACAACAAATCTCATAAATCACGTTTGAAATATTGATAAAATAGTAATTATTATTGATTTACCTCGAAAAACGTTTTAATAAAAATTACATTTAATATTACAAAACATTTAATGATGTTCCATGAAGATATTTTGTAGATTTTCTACCGTAAATATACCAAAACTTGCATTACTAAGAGCTTCATTTGGAAAACCTTAAAGGCGATTTAGTTTTTTTTTTTTTTTTTTTGCATCCTCAGATTCCACATTTTCAAGTAGTTGTATCTCAGCCAAAAATCCTTAGTTATTCAGCTTTAACATGATGTATAAATCTTAATTTCCAAAAAATTGACCCTTACGACTAGGGTCACAAATGTTAAGGACATTTTGAGTTTATGAAACCTTACTTTAATTTTTTATGTTTATTTTTTTGGTTCAAGCTGAAAATGAGATGTCCTAAGATGATAAATTGTTATTGATTTACCTCTGAAAACAGTTTAATAAAATAGAAACAATAAATATTTACATAAAAGATGTAAACAAAATCTTAATTGGTCAATATAACACTTATTAAATTATATATTATTGTGGTTCATTAGAGACAAATCTGGAGAGTACAAATATTCCAAAACTTTCTGAAAATACAATATGAGAATTATCTGCACAATTACTAGAAATGTATACCTTGGTGTTATGCAATTTGCAGACAAAAATTGTGGAAAAAGACACTTTTTTTTTTTCCCAAGATGTTTCCAACTTTGAAATATATATATGTCTCTCTCTCTCTCTCTCTCTCTCTCTCTCTCTCTCTCTCTCTCTCTCTCTCTCTCTCTATATATATATATATATATATATATATATATATATATATATATATATATATATATATATAAAAAGCATCTAATCCATTTATTTTTGTGTAAATTTATGTTGTCATTGATGCTTATCCACTATGTTTGATATACATTGTGAATTGAACTTGCTTAAATACATGTCTTTCTTTTTTGTTTTTGATATATAGGGAAAGGGAGCCAGCGATATATTCAAGTATATTATTTTCTTCATCAGTAGAAAGTGTATTAAGGTAGGATTATACTATGAAATGTCACAGAAAGTGATGCATCTGAAACTTGAGAGCAAGTTTAATCAAAGCAGGTCAGATCAGTGCAAGAGTGCCTTCTACTGGGCAACAGAGGAACGAGAGATTGATACCAGCAATTTCCATGTGTCCGTTTTTTTGTGTTTCAGAAAATTGTATTCATAAGCATTTCACACTAAGAGAAGGTGTTTTACCTAATAATTCTTTTTTGATTTTTTAAAACTCATTCTAAAGGACGAGTTTGCTTAATCTAGTTAATTCTTCTTTTCTTTAAATTATTTATTAAAAGAAATTAGGTTTCAAATTGTAAATACTGTATGTTATTTACATGAAGGTGCTTCATTTCATGAATGCATCTCTCCTCATTTATATTCCGTTCAGATTCACAAAAGCGTTCCGAAGCAATACCACTTAAACAGACAGCATTGTTGAAATGATTACCCCCCAAGCTTTCATACTGAGAGGGCTGTAATTGCATTCCTGTGCAATGTTAGCCCATTCTTTGGCTGTGCGTGGACCCCGATGACCTGTGAGATGTATATAGTAAACAGTGCTTGCTGGCCGTATGGCACGGCTCCCAATCAGGGCTAGTGTCCAGACCCCTGCCGTTCTGCTCGCAAGATTATCCGCCGTCATTTCTCACTGAGCCCAGTGTTTTAGTTTTAGCAGCCACGGGTTTTATTTGGAGCCAAAGTTCACACTGAGAGAACTTAAAATAGAAGTACTTACAATTAAACGTATAATAATAGTAAAATAAAAAGCTAAAATTCAATTAAATAACTTTTATTGTAAATTAATTTAGTCATGTTGAATTTGATGAAATACATTGCATGGTCAAAATGATCGATTTTTCTTTTATGCCAAAAATCATTAGGATATTAAGTAAAGATCCTGTTCCATGAAGATATTTTGTACATTTTCTACTGTAAATATATCAAAACTTAATTCTTGATTTCTAATATGCACAGCTAAGAACTTCATTTGGACAACTTTAAAAAGTGATTTTCTCAATATTTAGAGTTTTTTCCACCCTCAGATTCTAGATTTTCAAATAGTTGCATTTCAGCCAAATATTCTAACAAACCACACATCAATGAAAAGCTTATTTATTCAGCTTTCAGATGATGTATAAATTTCAATTTTAAAAATAATTGACCTTTAGGACTGATTTCGTGGTCAACGGTCACAAATGTTAAGGACATTTTGAGTTTATAAAACATTATTCAATTATTTATTTTTTTTTGGTTCAAGCTAAAAACATCTTAAGATTATTTTAAGAGGTCTGTTTGAGTATATCATTCTAAAAAGTCAAGATCTTCTTTCAGACTAAAAAAATGTGATCACCGTTCTTCTTTTTAATCTCCTGATAGGTTTGCTGCTCACTTTTGCGATTAGTGACCCAGACCTTCGGATAAGGGTTACCTGTGGTGTTCCACTTCTCCTTTCCCAACAATGTTCCCAATATCTCCGGCTAAATCACATTCCTCAGCCATCGTCACAATGGGAGAACTGTTTGATGCTAAGTCTCTCCCTCTCTCACCCATATCTCAGGTATTCCCCTTACTTAGGAACCCAAAGCACCCAGACCCTCTCACAACCTCTGTTGCTATATCGCTTTTGAGCTTAGAGGGAAAAAAAGCGCATTTCAGGGAAAAGCATTAAAAGTAAAAAAGTGATTTTAAAAAGTGTTAAAATTTAGAAAGTGTTAACTTACATTTATATATTTGAGCCTCGCCGTAAATGATATCGGAATGGTCCGTGCCTTAACTTACTAGTAATAATTCACAGTAATGTAGTTTCAACATCGTTGAAACAAAAGCGGCAATAGGCGTAAGATATTTTTGTTGGTGTGCTCTACGATTCAAAAATAAATTTGCCCTAAAAAAGCAACCTTTTCCGGCACAGGGGGATGAAGTCCAAAACAAAACATTGCATGATAGTCTTTAAGTAGTTCCATCTGTCCAGCAGAATTTCAGGCTAATAGCCTGTGGCGCATCAGTCCGTTCCCTTAACTCCCGCAACCTGACTCTGTCCTATTAAATCTCTCCACTCCTCCAACAAAAAAAAAAAAAAAAAAAAAAATGAAGTGAATGAAGGAGAAAAAGATCTTGAGCAGACCTAAGTCAACTAAATTGTGATAGTGGTGATGATGATGATGATGATGATGGCGGCGGTGATGAAGCGCGAGCCCTAATTAAGGAGAAAAAAGGACCTCAGGCACTCAGTGATGTGGAAAAAAGGGCTCATCATTGTGGTGTATTTTTTTAAGGACAGCTCGCTCTGTGAGCAGATGACTGCCGCTCACCTTGCCACGGGGTCTGCGTGAGATTGGTTCATTGTCAAGGATTTTTTTTTTACCCATGATTCCATATGGTATGGAGTGGGCTACATGTTGCCCAACATGCCAGTGCAAATGTTTTCTCAATTAGGTGTCTTATCTCCGGTGAGTGCACTAGCATCAGATGAAGCTTGCTGACAGCGTAATGGCAGCTAAAACCTCGGAAGGCTCCATCAAATGGCAGCTCTGCTACGACATCTCGGCCAGGACTTGGTGGATGGTAAGTTGGCAGCGACCAAATGTTTTTTTTCTTCTTCTTTTTCTCCTTGTTCTTCTTTTACCTTTTTTCTTTCTTTTTTTTTAAGAAAACTGCCCTCCTTTTTTTCCTGAACGCAGTTCTGAGTTTTATAAAAGTTCCACTGTTCGTTTTTACCATCCAGTTGGTTGGGATTTGTTCTTTATTGTAGTTTTTTTTTTTTGTTCCACTTAACAGTTCCTCTATGGTTCCTGTCACATTTATCTTCTTCTGTTTGCTCTTTAATGCACTCCTCTTTTATTTTCCACTCTGTTAAAGATGTCAAAGAACAATTGACTGTTTTTTTTCTCAAAACATCCACGTCGAAACAAAAGCTCCCATTCAAGTGACATTTCTCATTCATTCATTACTTTCTCCTGTCAGTCTGTATCCGCAAACGAGACGTCCCGTGTGTGCGCGTGTGTTTTTTCCTCCTCGCGAAGTCTTCCAAAGTTTTGCACAGGACTCCAAAGAAGGAAAACCAGGACTGAAAGCATGAAAGTCTCGCATCGATTCTTTTAATCCCTTGTTTACACTGAGGTTTTGTGGTCCACGCGCGGTTGCTCGGTGCTCCGCTCGTTGCTCTGACACTCCGTCGCTGCAATTAAACCATGGAGAGAAGAGAGGAGAAGAGAAGAAAAAAGAAACTCCAAAGTGTTCTGGGACTAGACGGACTCTGTGCCGGGGCAGATTAACTTGCTTGTTGTGGTCAGTGAGGCCAGACAACCTTTGACATAACTGTCGCTCCACCAGAAATGAAGAGAGGTGAAAGTGGGAGAGAGAAAAAAAAAAGACCGGTTTGTAGATCGCGGCGAGATGAGGAGGGGTAGGGATTCACAATAGTCTATTGTGGCCGGCAGTTACAAATGAGCCGCGTCGGTACATGAAAGGCTTTCGTCCTGGGTTCATTAGGCAATGATTCATTAGCCCGGCTTGAGTTTAAACAGCATTATTGCCTTCATTATTATAATAACTGCTAAGAACTTTTTTGTTGTTGTTGTTGTTGCACACACTCCTTTTTAAACAATGTGCTTGTGTTGCGCTGGGACAATAACTTATTATTTCCCAGTTAGGGAGCACAAACTTGATGTCGGATTGTGTCTCCCCCACCCCTCCTTTCACTTTTCCCCTCTAACCCGGGTCACACAAGCTTGTCTCTCTGTGTGACACTGCTGAGGAAAGTTGGTGAGGGAGAAACTGGAGTGCTTGTCTTTTTTGCCGCCTTTATGGGAAACTGCTTGAGCGCCAGATTAGAGGAAGAGAAATGTTATATTCGGGTATCTGGGTGAAGGGCTTAATGGGATCGGTGCATTTTCTGTGAAGTTGAGGGTGGTAATGTGTATGAATTCTTCTCTGCGGGAAACACTGGGGCACTGTGGGAATGTGAGCTTGTGGATTTTTTAAAAACCCCTTTAAGTTTTTATTTAATTAGATTTAAATGCGCATATTTAAAAAAAAAATGTTGATCATAAATTGCACTTTCTGTAGTTGTGCTGGTGTTAATATTTTTTAACTTAATGACAAGTTCATGTTTAAAAATGTCTTACTTTGGAGATCTCCATATACCACAGTCTTTTAAAACATTAATGCTAGTATTAATATGAAGTATATTAGAATATTTGTGTTTTGGCTTTCTTTAGATAAAATGGTTTAACGTGATTTGGAATTCTGAAATCACATTCTAACTTTCAAATGTTCTTAGAATTTAAAAGATACAGTATGTTAGATATTTAAATTGTAAGTGTATTAGAATATTAGTGTTTTTGTCTGTTTTTAGATGGAACGGTTTAATATTTTAAATTCTGAAATCACTCTAAATTTAAAATGTTTTTAGAATTTGAAAGATATGTTAGCTGTAAGTGTATTAGGATATTGGTGTTTTAGATAAAATGGTTTAATATGATTTGAAGTTCTGAAATCACATTCTAAATTTGAAATGTTATAAGAATGTAAAATATATCTTATGTTATAGTACAAATGTTTTTCTAATGCAACATGTGGTCATCTTTGGATCAGACGGTTTTGCTGCATCTGTACCCGGCGTACTGTATTTCAACACGTAGATTTAAAGTAGTGTTGACTTTTAAAACAAATTAAAATGGTATTAAATAGAACTTAATATTAGTGACCCCCCCCCCCCCCTCACTTACCCTGTTTTTCTGCTTTGAAGTTTAAACATTTTCTGTAAATAAAAATATCTTGCTAATCATACTCTTAACAATATCATGCAATATTTAACTTTTATGAAATAAATGTTCAGTTTGGAAATTCAATTTGAAATATTACATGGTGGCTGTATGTATTTGTAAAAGAAAAGCTAACAAAAAAGAAAAGTTGTAGTATTTTACAGTATTATATTTTCTTTTTTTCTTCTCTAAAGTAAATTTTAATTAATGAATAAGGTCAAAATAGGATCTTCTTTGCCCATTTCTGATTTTTCAATGCTTGAAACATCCAGACAACCAATACGCTGCTGTTTACTTTTAATTCTAAAATGTGAGCTTTTATTAAAATCCAATTTCACAAGAGCTATATTTGTGCGTAGCATAATCTTTCAGTTCTTTGGTTCATCGTCACGGTTGGATTGTCAGAACATGTTTTGTTTTTCAGTAGCAGTTGCTCATAAAATTAAGATAATTAAAGATGGACCAAGACTGACATCCTTACATAAAAATAAGAAAGTAATCATCGTCGACATGCGTGTAGACATTGTTTTAAATTACCTACTGCATTTAACACCGCTGTTCTCCTGAGGTGCTTGAGCGTTTGGGGCGGCCCAGATCAGGAGTGATGTCCACTCACCAGTGCGCTAATGCTCCTATGATGGGATCCCTTACCACCTGAGGGGCTAATGGGATTTTACCCTCTGTACAATTGGCACTTCTCTAATCTGCTTGTCACCCCTGAGAGGCACAAAATTCGAGGGTGAGGGCATAAAATCATTATATGATCGCTGCTGTCAGGGTCCACCGGCGTACGCCGCCCCGCAGCGCTGTAACGTCACAGATCAAATTAGGTTAAAAGAGAGTCAAAAACAGGATTCATGTCAGGATTCATAAGCGCTGAGTGTTAATTCTCTTCGCACGTGTCGTTAATTGCAACTCTTGAAAAGAGCCTTATAGTTATAACTAATATAATTGCGTCTGGCTTGTTAATTAAAGACTTAAGGCGACTTTGAGTGTATGTAATGGAAAATAAATTATTCATGGATTTGCGATTGTTTCTTTTATTGGATTTAGATTATTGTAAGTTTTTATATTAGGTTTGATTGCTTGCCCTCTTTATTTATTTATTATTAATAAATCAAATACTGATAAATCATTCTGCTTGTGCAGTAATTGTGTATTTTTATATGCAGTAATAGAATCATTCTTTTTATTTTATAATAGTGAAATAAGCGAAATGTCATACGGTTTATTAAAACAACTCACAGCTGGAGTTAATTGCATTAGGACGCTTGTTATAAAACTGCTTCTACTTTTAGGTTATTTAATAAAGTGTTTTTATTTTATTACGCACACTTCATGACGCAACAAAGCTTTAGAGCGCAAAGAGCCACATGACAAATCCCGACGCAAATCTATCATGGCACTTTGTTTTACACAACGTCCCATTTTTGCCGCCTGTTGTCCGGGCAGTGTGTGTCATGTCGGAGGGGAAGATGTTTCTAATTTGGCCTCCACCGTGGACTACGGAGAAATGATTAGAGTAGAGGAAATTGGAGGATTAAAATTGTCTGCTTGAACTTCCTGAGCACCGCATGCTCTCTCAGTGTCTGTGCTCTGGGACTTCCAGGCCGAGCCCTGAAGCGAGGGAGCAGCTTCACTATCCCACTCGCTTAGACCTCCAGAGCTGGGCTGGTGCTCAGAGCACACACTGAGCGTACAGTGACTCCCAATCTGTTAATGTGCGCCGCGTTACCAGTTCTGAATGACTCACCACCCACCCGATAGAGTTGGAATTAATTTGTCAGTGGGTGACAGAACAGCACCTTTAAAAGAGCAAGTCTGACTTGCAATACAAAGTCGTTTTTAACTTTTAGAGACATTCTGCTTGACTTAGGCAAAGTTTCTAATATCCGCTCATATGTTTAAATGTGCCTCAGGGTGTCTTTGCCTCTTTTGCAATGCGATGTATATCTACTTCATGAGCCTTGTGTTTTATGCCCAGTTCCAAGAGCTTGTTTTCTTACTTTTTCATCTTCTGATTATATTTATGCATATATACATATATATATATATATTTCCATCCCCCATATTAAAACTGCCAGAAGCTGTGAAATGCTTGTTCGAATAAATTAATGCAGTGATGGGCTCTGAGAATATTGACAGGTGAATTTTAGCATTCTCTGAAGCTCGCACTTGGCACACGATTGTTTTGTTGGCGTTCCATCAAGAGATGCGAAGAAACGAGGATCAGATTTGGACGTGGCTCTGTGTCAAAAAAAAAAAAAGGAAAAAGAAAACAACAGAGGAAGTAAAGGAAGCTGAATTTGGAGTCGGTTCAAGATATTAACTGAGAAACCTTTGTGTCTTATCAAATATGCTGGACCGTTTTGCAGCGTTTTTCTAAAATAGGTGCTTCGTGTTGGATTCTCACTGTTGCTTTTAAGCGCGGCATACTTTCTGATTACAGTTTTAGAAGAAATTACATCAATGACTTCAAGAAGCGTGCAGTTTTTTTATGTGTATACAGTTGAAGTCAAAAGTTTACATACACCTTGCAGAATCTGCAAAATGTTCATTATTTTGCCATAATAAGAAGGATCATACAAAATGCAAAAAGATGGAAACATGGATTAGGAGCCAGGGGTGAAAACATTTGTACAGAACAAAGATACATACATTTTTCTTATTTTGCCTAAATATCATATTTTTTTTCATTTAGTACTGCCTTTCAGAAACTACAGAAGATACTTGCATGTTTCCCAGAAGACATTATCCTCAAATTCAAAATGCATAGTGTTTCCTTCTGAAGCATCAGTGAGCGTTTGAACCTTCTTTAAAAACAGTTTGCTCAAGGGTTCTTTGAGGAACCAAAAACGGTTCTTTTAAGAAATATTCACTTAAAGGTAAAAGAACCAAAAATGGTTCTTTAAAAAACAGTTTGTTGAGGGGTCCTTTGAGGAACCAAAAATGGTTCTTTCAAGAAATGTTCACTGATAGGTTCTTTGGAGAACCAAAAATGATTATTTTAATATATTTAGATTTTTTTTTCATTTAGTACTCCCCTTTAGAAGCTACAGAAGATACTTGTTTCCCAGAAGAGAAAATAAGTTAAATTTACCCTGATCTTCAAATTCAAAATGCATCGTGTTTCCTTCTAAAGCCTTAGTGAGAGATAAGAGTCCATCAGTTGTCTTTAGTGTGAAAAAATGGATCTCAAAATCATACAGTCATTGTTAAAAAGGGTTCAAATTGTTAAAAAGGGTTCAAATACTCAAAAATGCTGAAAAACCAAAGAATTTGTGGGATCTTTCTGAAGAACAGCGGACAGTTAAACTGTCACTAAACAAAAACAAAACAAAAAAACAGCTGTGGATCATTTAGGTAACAAAACGGTATTACAAATTTAGTGTATTTTATGTGAAATATGGTATTCAGGTCAGTAATAAATAAAAAACAACATGCATTTTGTATGATCCCTCTTATTTTTGTAAAATAATTAACATTTTAACTGCAAGGTGTATGTAAACTTTTGACGTCAGCTGTATATAATATTTTATACATGCCTTTAATATCTTGCTCTGTAATGCATTATACACATTATGCATATGAAATGTATAATGTGCTACATTTCTCCATTATAGCGACATGGACAGGTTGGTGGCTGTTCCCAGTGGCCGGGTTGTCACTGCTATGTGACACCTATACCCTTGCCAAGGCCAAATGGCCTTTTCTGCGCATGTAGAGCGAGCGCTAAAGACAATTTGGCCCAACTGCCACTAAATCGTCCTCCCCGTACAAGCAAAGTGTCTGCGTTCATCTATATTTGACCTGATGCTATCAAAGCTGTTTGTGAGACGGTTCGTCCCGTTGTCTCACTTCTACCTTCCGTGCCTCCCCCTCTTTTCGATCTAAGCCTGTCTCTGTGTGTCTATGCTGTGGAATGAAAGGATCAATTGTGTGGAAGAGATGCGTGTGAAATCCCTGCTGTCTAGTGGGGGTTAGGGGTCGCTATGTGAGAAAAAGGACCCCTTTCTATTCCTGGCATGGCTCTGTATGGAACGCCACTCTCGGCAGGACAGCCCCCCCTCCCCGTCGCTGTCGCTCTTTCGCCCAAGTCCCTCACTTTTCTCGTACTCTCTCGCTCTCTATCTGCCCCTCTCTCTTTCGCTCCCTAGAGATCCGTGGCTACTGGCCAAGACAGCTGGGTCTTTGGGCCAGTCTGGTGCCTTTTTTCTTGTCTTGTTTGGGACAATAAGAGTGAAGATGCTCCCTTCAGATGCTTCTAAGAGTTTGGTTGTATGCTTCTTTATTGGTAGTGACGGTTTCATGAAGAACCTGTAATATCAATAAGATATTTTCTTTAGATTTTATATTTCAATATTCACACTAAGATAAAATGGCTTTTATGAACTGTTCACTGAAAGGTTCTTGTGAACCAAAAATGGTTCTTTTAAAAACAATTTGCTGAATGGTCCTTTGAGGAACCAAAAACGGTTGTTTTAAGAAAGGTTCATTGGAGAACCACAAATTATTACTTTTTTTTAAAGAAATGTTTACTGGAAGGTTCTTTGGAGAACCAATCAAGGTTCTTTAAAGAACTCTTCAGTAAAAGGTTCTTCAGTGAAAGTGCTCAAGGGCCCCTTGAGGAACCAAAAATGTTTATTTTTAGAAATGTTCACTGAAAGGTTCTTTGGAGAAGCAAAAGTGATTCTTTTTTCAAAGAAATGTTCACTGAAAGGTTATTTGAAGAACCAAAAATTCTTTTTTTTTTTTTTTTTTTAAATGTTCACTGAAAGGTTCTTTTAAGAACAAAAAATGGTTCTTTAAAGAACTCTTCAGTAAAAGGTTCTTCAGGTGCTGAAGGGCCCTTTGAGGAACCAAAAAATGTTCACTGAAAGGTTCTTTGTAGAAGCAGAAATTATTATTTTTTCAAAATGTTCACTGAAAGGTTCTTTGAAGAGCCAAAAATGGCTATTTTAAGAAATTTTCACTGAAAGGTTTTTTGAAGAACCAAAAATGATTTATTTTTAAAGAACGCTCTTAAAAAATAATGGTTCTTTATTGGCATTGATGGTTCCGTGAAGGACCTTGAACATCCATGGAAAAATGCAGAAAAGGTCCTTTATAAATGTTTTCAAAATTTTTAAAGGAACCATATGTAGGATTGTGGCCAAAACTGGTACTGCATTCACTTTCAAAATACTGTAGAACGGTGTATCCCCTCCCGCTCCCCCCCTGACTCGAGGTTGCCAGCTAAACTGCAGGAGTAGGCTGCTACAAGGAGCTTCCGATGGCAAGTGACGAGTCCTACACAGTAATTTGATTTTCTTCTGTTAATTATGTTTATGCTTCACAAGAGATGTTTTGCGAAGTAATTATGTATCGCAAAAATTTACAGATGGCGATTAGCCAAATATTTCGCAAAGATGTACTGTAATACCACATTTCAGTCGGAACATAGATTGTTTTCATACCCTGCTAGTGGTGCAATAAAAAGCTTTTTATGAACGCATTTAGCACTGCCGACCGTTGAAAATCCACTGTGTACGGAAGCAAAGTTAGCCAAACATAGATGAATCTAAATCTTACTTGTCCAGGAGAAAATTAGCAACGTTGGCGTCTATCTTGAAATTCTTCTCCGTTTTCAGCCGTCTCCATCTTTCAAAGGCATCTCCTATACCAATCTTTGTTTTATTTCGGACTTTGTCACGACGTATTTCGGATTCATAACGAGGTATTTTAGGTTTCGTAACGTTATACATGTTTTATCCGACACGTTCGTATAGCTGCAGCTGTAACAGAGATGGCAACCCAGATCACAAAACTCTACTGACTTTGTGATTGGTAGACAGCTGGAGGGTGGAGCCTCAGACCAAAACACAAAATGACAACAATAACATCAGTTGAGGGCTGCAACTCTCACTTTTAAATGACAATATCCTGGCCGGACCACTGTTGTCAGTGATATAAGTATTTGAAATTAACATGATTTCTTAATGTCTAGTGACATGTCAGGGCCATTTTATGATTAACTGACATACATTTCTTACATACGGTTCCTTTAAAATGGTTCTTTTAAGAGCTGCTCACTAAAAGGTTCTTTTACATTTTTAAAAATAAAGGCTCCAAAGGGGTGGTTTTGCAGTAATGCCATAGAAGAACCATTTATGGTTCCCAAAGAATCTTTCAGTGAACAGTTCTTAAAAGAACCATTTTAAAGAACATTTTAAAAATCTAAAGAACCTTTTTCCACTGTAAAGAACCTTTTCTGCATTTGAAAGGTTACATGGATGTTCAAGGTTCTTCATAGAGTCATCAATGCCAATAAAGAACCTTTGTTTTTAAGAGTGAAGTGTTCACTGAAAGGTTCTTTGAAGAGCCAAAAATGGTTCTCTTAAGAACTCTTCAGTGAAAGATTCTTTAGGCAACCAAAAATGGTTCTTTTTAAAAATGTTCACTGGAAGGTTGAAAAAAAGGTCGCCAATTGAAGAAGAACCAAAAAAAAAAATTTTTTTTTAAAGAAATCTTCAGTGAAGGTTCTTTAGGCAACCAAAAATGGTTCTTTTAAGAAATATTCACTTTTCAATTTTTTTGGAGAACCAAAAATAATTTGTTTGAGAACAGTTCACTATAAAGTTCTTTGAGGAAACTTTGGTTCTTCTAAGGCATTGCTATAAAAAACCTTTTTGGAAGTTCATGACAGAGATCCCTCTTTCGCCTTTAATTCAGTAGAAATAGTCCATACTGGTGTGCCCACTTTTAGAGACCAACGACTGTTTGGATTTATGTCATTTATACCCAATTATGCATGATGTAACTAAATTCAGTGGCTTTTTCCCAGTGCAGATCTCCCTTTCAGTACTTTTTCCATATACTTTACTTTTTGCAAGGCTTTATGTAATGGTGTAGAAGGGCTGATATCAGCTCTTCAGGATGTCTTTTTGAGGAGTTTCTAAACCAGGTATGGATCGTGCCATGGCACTCAGCCATTCATCTACCAATTATGGCCTCAACCAAACACTCTCATCTTTGCAGTTCGCCGCATTTTTTTTCAGCTTGTCTGTTTTCTTGTTCGCCAAGCTGCAATCATCAGATTGTTTATAAAGTTTTCGTTGTCATGTCTCACTTGATACTCGTCTTTCCGTGAACGCATTGGCGGTTGTATAGATCTGTACCCAAGTATGCAGAATGCGTGTTTCTTGGGAGTTGTCTTTTTTTTTTTTTTGTCATGAAAAAAAGGAAACAGATTCCAAAAACACCATCTGGTATTTGGAGGGGTATTTTTGCGTCTGTATCTGTGTGTACGTGTGTGTGTGTGTGTGTGTTAGGGGGGTGAGAACTGATTTTTTTTCTTCTCCATAGCCTTCCTCTTGGTCTCCAGCCACCCACCGTTTTGCTGCCAAAAAAAGGTGTAAGTCGCCAATTGAAGGGGGGAACATGGGTAATATTTGTGGGTGCGGGGCTTCACTGGTATCACTGGATCATGGCCAGAGCTATTATCCCTTCTAGTCTCCAACAGCACCACCGCACTCACCTGCTCCGATATATCTGACAAAGTGATCTACAAACATTAAATTATTTGATTTATGAGCGTAGTTCATAGCCGCTGAACCACACCTTCCCCTGTGGAAGTCACAGTGCGTGATGCTTACTTGCAGGACTAAAATGTCTTTGATTGAAATAAGTCAACATGTACCTGACTAACAATTTATCATGCTGGCAATTATGCTGAAAAGTATTTGGACACTTGAAAACAAATTAATTGCATTGTATTTGATCATTTGAAGTGGTGAGAAGTAGTTTTCTCAGAACTAAATCAGCTGATTTCGATGTGACTTTTAGTGGATGTATAAAAAAAAAATATGGACACGTTCCACTAATATTTGCAAAGTGTTGCAAACTGCGAAGTGTCACATTAATTTGTCTAAAATTTAAATAGTACATCTGGTGTTTTGTTCATTTTATTTTAATTATTTATTTTTAGATTAAAACCTTCAACTCTTTTTGAAAATGTTTTGCTTAATGTGTATGAACACTTTAATATATTAATATTATTTTTAATAACTACCACTTGTTTTGATTTTTATATAATGCAATCGTGCAATTACATAATGTAAGCATAGTATAAATATAAAATTATAATACTTTGTCTACATGTTAAACAGTATATTTGGTGTTTTATTTTAATATTTTTTTATTTACACTTTATTTTTTTTATTTACACTTTTATTGAATTTGAACTTTTAATTTAGTTTACAATTTTTATTCTTTTGCTACATGTATGTACTTTAAAAAAACATTTTGTGATGTAAAATAAAACAAAGTAGTGTCAGCACATATTTTATCAATATTATTATTATTAGCTATCTAAAGTAATAATATCAAAACATTTTTACATTTTGCTCAAGTTTCCAAATGTATAAATACAAATTTCCATTTCTCATTTTGGCACCATGAGTTCAGTCTTCACATCTTACTGTCTGTGTGGTCACATAATGCTTTGATTGTGCCATACTGGTGTCCTCTATACAGAATTGGAAACAGAATTTTTCCCTTGCATTTGGCCTTAGACTTAGTTCATGCACAAAATCATGAAATACGAACTACATTTTTTAGGCTGCACAGCTGGTTAAACAAAGTTGTGTATATATCAGTGTGTGAGAGCGTAAACGGTGGAAGCTTGTAGCAAAATTCATCCTAACACTGAATTTTAGTAGTTTATTATCCCACGTGTCCTAACTCATTTAGGAGATGTTAGAAGTGTTTTGTGGGAATTTATCTCATCTATCTAATGTAAAGTTTTAAATTTTACAATCAATCAGATGAGTGGATGATTACTGAAAATAAAAAGTAGATTGCCACTTAATTCATTAAAAGTGTCTGACTGGATTAGGTGAGATTACTATTCAGTGAATGATCAGATATGAGTGCGTTTGTTGGGAGACAGGACATACAGAGGACACAGTGTGTGTCTGCATGTGAGAGAGACAGTATGGACAGATGTCACTGAAATCAAGAGATTAAATATGATAAGACCACCACTGAAATCACCTCTGCGAAACATCGCTTGTTGCCAGATAATGAGAGAATTGGCCTACTTTCATAAGGTCAGAGATGTGTCACTTGCAATCTACCTGTTCAAGTCCTGTCCACCTGAAAATTTTAAGGGTGGAGTGAATTAGATGTTGCAAAGTTACAAAGACGTTTCCTTTCCTTTTTATTTTCATCTTTTTATATTTATTTATATATTTATTTCCAGGCGACTATATAAAAAAAAATATATTACGTAATATATAAAACATTCTGGGGTTGAGTTTCATGTAAAAATAAATAAAGCAATCATGATATCAGTCTGCATGTAAAAACCGGAGCCCTGGTGTGTTCTATTCCACTCATCCTGCTCCACCCATCTAATTAAATTGATGCAGAGCTATGCCTTCCAAGCAGGGAGGCCCCATTACTTATGTCTGCCCCAGTGCAGGGCACCTCATGACCCCCCTGAGCCTGTCGCCATGTTACACATGCTGCCAACAGGGGGTGCTGCTGACCCCATGACTCTGGGGAGGCTTAACAGCTGGTGGGGGCAACTCTAGAGGCCAGCATCCCTCCTACGGGATGCAAGAGTCTCATTTTGGTTTACGCCAGTTTGCATTTAAGTGCTAAACCAAATAGAGGATACACCTAAAGAGGTATCCGCATGGGTTATCCTGTACGACATGCCGTGTTCCTGCCTGGTTCTCTTGCTCTCCCCCTCTCTGGGCAGATTAAAGTGGGAGCCAGCTGGAGCCAGGGGACAAGCTGCCACGGGCCTCTCCAAGGTGACCCCTGGCAAAGCTGGCAGCACATCTGTAGCCCTGATGCATCCAGGAACTCTGTCGCCCCCTCTGCGGCCTAGGGATGCTGGCAGGGACAAGCCAGTGAGGGGCCGGCTGTCCTCCTGCTGTCTGGCAAGGGCCATGCTGGAGGGCACAGGGCGAGAGCTGGAATATGCTGAAGTTATGGCACTCATAAGTGCAGCATTTGGACCGGACCTGGTTGGACCTTCCGAGGTATCATTTTGTGCACATTCACACAGCCAAGTGTTATGTATACAGTTGAGTGGCATTAAAAGTCTTTTATGTCTGTTTTATAGTAAAGTGCGGAGCAAACAAAGGCTCTCATCTGTCCAGATAAGCAAGGCCACTGTTGGCTCAAAAAATTGGTCCACAGAGATTATCTCCTTTTTTTTTAACTGGCACACTTACAAACAAGGTTTGTAGCATGACAATTTATAGAATTTAGTGGATCCTCTTTAAAAAACATAAAAAATTTAAATGCAGCAGTGTAGACCGGTCAGCGATCCGGCTCTTGGGTGGCAGCCAGACCCTCTATACCAGAGTCTAAACGTTGCGGTGTGGTCGGGAGAAGGTGAGGGCGTTGCCTTCCTAAGTGGAGACATCCTCTTGCAATCAGTTCGCCCAGCCGGAATCCTCCTTACTGCAAATCCAAGCCATCCGCTGGCACACTCAAGTCCCATTTAACTCTAATTGTTTCCATCTTCCCGTGTCTAAATGTGCTTCCCTTGACAAAGATCCTCTTCTTTTGCTCTCGTACTCGTTGACTCGGAATATTTTACCTATAGCCAGGGCCGCAGTTGCCTGGTACAAAACCGTTATCCCAGGCCTACCAGTGCGATCACTCGGTTAAATTCGTGATCACTTTACAGGCCCCCTTCAAACCCCGGGGCCTGGGACGAAAGTTACAGTTTTTGATGACATTGATCCCAGGGCCACAGTTAGCAATTCTTGAGTCTGGTACAAAACCTTCATCACAGACCTACTGATGCGATCACTCGGTTGAAATCGTGATCACTTTCCGAGCCCCCTTCGAACCTGGGGCCTAGGACAAAAGTTACAGTATTTGGTATTACTTTCTGGATACAGAAAGTATCATGATTACTTTCTGTAATCAAAACTGGGTGCCCGAGGCTAAAGTTCAGCACCTACAGTACCTGTGGTTCTTGAACAGTGTGTACTGTTAATTCGGGCACTGTAAAACATGGGTGTCCAAACTCTGTCCTGAAGGACCACTGTCATGCAGAGTTTAGCTCCAACCCTAATTAAACACACCTGAACCAGCTAATCAAACTCTTATTAGGCATACTAGAAACTTTGAGGCAGGTGTGTTGAAGCAAGTCGGAGCTAAACTCTGCAAAAGACCAACCCTCCAGGACTGAGTTTGGACACCCTAGTTTGTCTTTTTTTAAGAACTCAATTTCGGCTGCATTTTTCACCTTGTTGCAGAGCGTCAGTTCCTGTTTGTCCCACAATGAGAGGGTGAAATACCCTTTAAGTAGTCATTTCTTTGTTCTACAACGCAGAAGTAAGGATATGAACCAGTGGGTTTATATAATTAAGATAATACATTAAAATAAAATAGTAAGACACACCAAGTTTTGTACAGCTAAATAGCTGGATGCAGAAATCTAAGCCGGAGCCATAAAATTTACAAATGGACCCACCCATTCTGACAGGAAAAATAAGGTGGATAGTTACTAGTGCTAAAACACCACTAAATGTGCGCAGAGCAGGTGATGGCACAGGTGCGCCACTGACGAGCGCCTGAAATCTGAGCTATCTGTGGGAGACTGGCCCTGATGGTCGACTGGGAGCATTAATGAACCAGATTAGGTGTCCCAACAGAGAGTTGGGGGGCGGGAGGCAAACGAGCCTCTCTGTCCAGAACCAGACGTTTTCAACCAGTATCTAAACTTGGCGTTATTGTGACTTTCCCTAACATAAAGAGAAACGTTTGAGAAGAATGAAGAGGTTTGTAAATAATAGAGCAATGAAACGTGAGAGCCAGTGAAGCTTAGTGGGCCTGTAAATGACAGTCTGGACCTGCGTCCATTCCAGCTGGAGGTCTCTGGTTGAGCAGTTACTCACTCTGGCCAGAGCTAATTTGTGTGTCAGGTTGGTCTGGGCCTTGTCGTCTGTAAATATGAACAGTTTCATGCCGTGGCATTTGGTACCCCCTACTGGTGCATGAGTGAACTTTGCCCGCTGTACATATGAGAACAATAGTTACTTTTTAGTTTCCTAAAACTTCTACAGAGGATATTGTTTGTCTTTTTTCTTCTTTCCTCAAGTTTAACTGTCATACATATGTATGTCCAAGCCCCTTATCCTTTAGGATAGTGGCATCATTATTACCTGACCTTTCCGTGGCACGGCTTCTCTCCCGAGTTGCGCTTTGCCACCGAAACCTTTGCCAGATGGCGTCTTCGCTCACGACTCCATCGGCTGATTTCCTCTTCTCCTCTCCCCCTCGCTCAATGTGGTGTCAGGTAGACACTGTAAAAGAGGTGCAGGGGGATAGCTTTTCACCTGCTCCTTCTGTAGGACCCCTGCTGAGAGCAAGCTGTTCACCCAGTGCCCTCCTTCAAAAGGCACCGGTGCACTGACACACCTGTCCTCCTCTTGTTCCTCTCCCTGTTTCCACATTCAAGGTACATAGACATGTACTATTTAGTGTTGCATTAATAGAATAAATCATGTAGGTAAATATTTTTTTTCTCCTTTTTTGGAGGGACTTAGTCTAGTACTTGTTCGCTTCACCTTTTGACTTCTGGTTTGGACCGACATGAGTGTTGAGTAAACGATGACAGAATTGCAAGTTTAGGGTGAGCTATTCCTTTCAGTTCTGCCTACGCTGCACTGGTTTTTGGAAAGGTAATAACATTTCTGTAGTGCTCCAGTACTGATTAGTTGGCTGTTGTCTGAGGTGCACCTGGAGAAAGTATGTCTGGAAGATCTCTTCAGAGAGAGGATGTTTATGATTTCTACAGGCTTGTGTTGAACGGGGTAACGGTGTACTGGAGCATGCGGTGGGGCAAGTACACGTGCAGGATTGAGAGAGAAAGGAGGGGAGCCAGTCATTGTTTAGTATCTTTACAGGACTGTAGCTAATAAAACTAAACTGGACCTGAGGGGAAGCAGCTGAACTTCCTGTAGTGGTTGTATTTATTTATTCGGAGGGTCCGTTTCAGGTCCCCTGAGCAGCCAGTAAACAAAGAGCTTTCCTCTGCTCCAGATTGCCTATTTTATTCTTATTTATTTATGATTTCCCTGAAACCACTTTAAGTTGCAACTTGATAGCTCCTAGCTTGTGAAAACGCCAGTTTCAACGAAATCCCTCCCAAAAAAAGACTAGCCAGTCCCTTATTTCTTTTTCGGCCTTTTAATTCCGGCCTCTGGCCACTCACGCAAATAAATACCTTTCTTCTTAAACATACATTGGCTAATTAATCTATCCCATCTGCTTTTGCGCTCTACATCGCTTCCATGACACAAGTTTCCCGAAACAGATTTGGCTTACCTTGCGTCGATGACTCGGACACCATGAAGAAAACTGGAAAATAAAATTGAGCTGAATTCACTGTATGTATGAACACAACCTGATGCTTTTCTATTTTTCACGTGCTTCGACAAAAGATACTTTTATATATTAAGCTTTTGTTTATATTGTCATTAAACTACCACCGGATGCTGTTTTAGTTCTTTATTTTGGATGAAAGATCATTCCGAGTGTTTAAAAATATGCTATTGTTTTGCTGTTGTTCAGAACAGATGATGCATCTGTGATCTTTGTGCATCTCTGGAGGAACGGCAGGTTTCGCAGACAGTTGTTGCTGGCTGCTGGAACATCTGGTCAGCCAAATGAGGATTTGTCTTTATTCCCATCGGTAATGGGAGTGAACGGTACAGTTGTAATATTTAAGGGAAAAGTTGTTTTTGGAACTTTATTTAACCCCGGAACAGCGTTTGGGAAGTTGCTTCAGGGCTCACAGTAGAATGTTCCCCGAAAGATGCGTGGAAAAGATTATTGAAGGAAAAGGAAGTAACCGGATGCATTATTTAATTTTAGAATATGCGGTTTCAGATGCCTTCTTAGATGCTTCATATACAGTTGCTTTTGCAAAATATATGTATTAATATTTTCTTAATTTAACCCACAAGCTACATGTTGTGTTGCTAGGTGGGGCTATGGAACATATTCAGTAGCTGGAGGAAATGCGTTTGATCAGTTTACGAAAAAAAATGACAAAGGACCAAAGGACCAAGTATATGTCGTTTCCCTCTCTTTTTGATTTGCACTCCTCCAGCAGACCCAGAAAGTGGCCTCGCACAACTGTTAGAACATGTGACATCACTCTGGCGGCTGTTTCTTCCAGAGGCTGGGCCTGAATATTCATGATGAGTGTATTCCCATGGCCCATTGGCTCCAGCTGTCCCAATATCAACCAACACACATACAAACGAACTCAACCCAAACACACGATTTTTTTTTTTTTTTTTTTTTTTTTTGCAAATGCACACTCAGACCGCTGCTGGAACTTGATCTGTTAACTTTTAATACTTCTTGGGTTGCCAAGATTGGTTTTACAGTTTAGAAAATTATATTTATTTATTTTTTCATAGTTTTTTTATTTTTATTTTAACAAGCCATTTTGTGTAAAGCTGTGCCATGCAGAATTAACAAATCACCAGAATACTGGTGTATTGCTGTTTTTTATTTTTTACCCTTTAGTGTCACCTCCTTGTGATGGTGAGCTCTTCTAACGCCTTGCATCTGAAGGTGGTCTCCGCAATGCCGTGCATCATGATTCATGCATGTCCTTCCGTAGCCATTCTGCCCTCTGCCGGGTCACTTAGCGTGTAGATAAGAGGCAGCGAGGGCTTGCAGGAGGCCGTAGCTGTAACCTGCTTATGAGTGATTTTGCCAGGCTGACAGATGGTGCTGGAGCTGTAGTCAGATGTGCCACATCCTTCACCGGTTCCCTGGCCCTGTCATAACTCCTCCAGCAATACACTTGGCCTCTTTTGCCTGCCCGCGTACATGCCTGCTCTCGCCGGGGACGGATTCAGTGCCAGCTGGGACTAGGACTCATTTTAATGTCCTCCTCGCTTTGATTTACAATATTAGTAGATCATTGGAGGTAATCAAAGTCCCTTTTAAAACAAGTCAGGTCATCAGGTGGGAGATGTTTTTAGGCACACAAGTCCAGAATTTTTGGCCAAGATTACATTTAAATTTAAATTGCGCAACAAAACTGTTTTTAAGACTTAAATGGCTTAATATAATGTACATTTATCTCTTACTGAAATATGTAGCAGAAAACCTATGGAAGATTTATGGTTTTACCGCAACATAACTTGGAATAAGCAACTCAGAACGAGAAGCAATGCAAGTCTTCACTGCTTAACTAGCGATAAGTAGAGGAGAAAAGAATAGGAAGATGCCTGTGGATGAATAAAACTTCCTAAAGACTTGCGTCTTTGTTCTCTCCACTTTAGCCCTGATGCCTTTGAGGCTTTAAGCAGACCACAGCTACTGAAAGAGCTTATATACGGCAGAAACAAGAAATGCTAGATGGCATCCTGGCAGGATGTAAACATGTCGACGCTTGTCACTAGGGCTGCAACGATTCGTCGACGTTGTCGACAAAAATCGATAATAGAAATAGTCGACAATGAATTTCATTGTCGATGTTGTCGCCAGACATGTTTTCTCCGACCGAGTGAGGCATCTCTCTGCCGAGAGTCGCACATAGGCATTAGCTTCTGTGCTGAGCGATAACATACAGAAATGGCGGCGTCCAATGCACTGAATGCAGCAGCTGCGCGTACCAAAACACGCCCGTTTCACACATACTCCGTCTAAAGTGCGTATTTTTTTTCCACACCCATGTTAACGGATTACAACGTTCACAATGTACGGACTGTAAACGCGTTCTGTGTGAGCGCAAAACGAGTCCGTGCTGCTTCTGCACCGCATACGTAATGCAGACTGAGTATGTATGAAACAGATATAAAGTTTGGGAGCATTTTAGCCTGCTACGGCGAATCAAAAGATTACCTGCATGGTTTGTAAAGCAGTCCTTGTGCATCACGGCAGCACCTCTGTGATGCACGAACATTT
Source organism: Garra rufa (assembly GCF_049309525.1). Classification (NCBI taxonomy): domain Eukaryota; kingdom Metazoa; phylum Chordata; class Actinopteri; order Cypriniformes; family Cyprinidae; genus Garra; species Garra rufa. The sequence continues at coordinate 26,282,985 of NC_133367.1, read as the reverse complement.
AAAGAGAAAGCACGTCGGACAGTTAAATGAAACCAGTTTGGCTGGCCTCGGTAAGATTTAAATAACGTGGAAGCCAATACGTTTTGTTTTGGATATACATGTTTGTTTACGGTATTATTGCTGCTGATGTGCCTGCCCCTGGTTTACAGGAAGAAAATGTTTACTTGATTTTAATTTATTTTTTCTTATAAAACATATGTGCCTGTCCTTTAAAAAGATTATAGAGTTTCTTAATTTATGCATTTATGTCTGTACTGACCGATTACTGTGCCTAAATGGCTTTAGACAGGGCATTTTTATTTACTTTTAGTATGAATTGGCCTATCAGCAGCAAAGTTCAATAAAATATGCATTTTTCATTGAAGTACCCCCTTCTTTCTTGTATTTACTATCATTTTCCACATAATTAAAGCAATCTCATGCTAAATTTGAGAAAAATTGAATAATTATCCGATTAGTCGACTAATCGTTTCAATAGTCGGTGACTAGTCGACTATTAAAATAGTCGTTAGTTGCAGCCCTACTTGTCACGATGCCGCAGCCACTAAAGGAGTTTCTCAGCACAGGTTTCACTCTATATCTGGGGGCGTTTAGACTCCTTGTGAGGAAAATCGATGGTATGGGATTTGGTTTAAGCCTACGCATTTATCCATCGCCACTTGTAAGCTCTTTCAATAGCTGTGGTCATCATATCAGTATTTAATTTTCCGTGTTGTGTTGCAGTAAAAATAGCAACAGGTAGCGCCGGTAGTTCACAGAGTGCAACCATTTTACGTAATGGAAGTAATGGCACCCTCCATAGTCCAAAATATGTATAAAACGCAGTCTTTCATCAGTTTTCTACGACATATCAGTAAGAGACATCATTTATGTTATATTAAGCCATACAAGTCTTAATACCTGGGGTTTCCTTTAAGGCTGGTAGAGACAGCAATGCAGAAGGGCAGTGATATCTATTCTTCCACTTGGCATCGGCCTCTGGATTCAGGCGGTTTTGTGTTTTCTTTAGTCTGCTGTCTTCGGGGTTGAGCTTGGTTCATCATCCGTCGAGAGCAGGAGTAAGTTTGGCAAGAGATGGATGGACCAGAGGGAGGAGGAAGTTTGCTAAAACAGGACCCGAGCCATGTGCTTTTCATTAACTTGTGCGGAAATAAGTGCTGACCCACTCCTTCGAGAGGGCACATCCATTTAATGCTGCAATGAAGAAAATTAGATACGGAGAGGGCTCAGGTAGCAGACAGAGCAAGAGATGGACCGCATGCGTGTACAGGGAACGGGTGGAGGAGAGCAATCAAACGCACACGCGGCGCGTCAGCTTTATTGAAAGTGAAGCTGAAAACTAAACACTTCCTTCGGAATTCCTCTCTAATTTGTCCAGGTTCTGTGTGGTCTGCCTGGCCCGTCACCTTCGTTCCCCCGAGTTTAGATCCTCGTGTTGTTACTTCGTCACACTTTGCTCCTGCCGTATACAGTAAAGCTCACGTTACGTTTTAGCAGCTTGTGTGCCGTCAGTTTCATGTAGACCACGTTTTGTATCTTGGAATTGCTGTAGATACATGTTTCCAGTAGACAAACAGGTTGAGATCTATTTATACGCGTTCATAAAGACATTATTTTGCACCTCAGAGTTAAAGAACTTAAGATACAGTTGAGGTCAAAAGTTTACATGCACTTTACATACTAAAATAAGAGGGGTCATACAAAAGGCATGTTATTTTTTTTTATTTAGTACCACAGCTGTTTTTTTTATTAGTGATAGTTGTTCATGAGTCCCTTGTTTGTCCTGAACAATTAAACTGCCCATTATTCTTCAGAAAAATCCTTCAGGTCCTATAAATTCTTTGGTTTTCAGCATTATCGTGTATTTGAACCCTTTCCAACAATGACTGTATACATTTTAGATCCATCTTTTCACATTGAGGTCAACTGAGGGACTGATATGCAACTATTACAGAAGGTTCAAATGCTCACTGATGCTTCAGAAAGAAAAACAATGCATTAAAATGCATTGTACAAAATGAACAAAATGAAGATGTGTACATTTTTCTTATTTAGCCTAAATATCATATTTTTTCATTTAGTACTGTCCTTCAAAAGCTACAGAAGATACATGTTTTCCGGAAGACAAAATGAGCTCAATTTATCCTAATCTTCAGATTCAAAAAGTGTTCACCCTCCAGCTCTTAATGAAGCCTTTTTCCTTCTGGAGCATCAGTGAGCATTTAAACCTTCTGTAATGGTTGCATATGAGTTGTCCTCAGTGTGAATATCAATTAATACTTAATTTTATTATATTGTTTCATTATATAACTTCCCAGAATGTCTGGAGCAGCTTAGCTTCTACAGATGTTTTGAAACAGTATTTAAGCTCTTGCTGGACTCGTACCAAAGACGAGTATAAAACTTTACCTAAGACTGGCGTGAGACTGAAACTGTGTTGATTTGAGATGTGGAAACAGACGCGCCCTGTTGCTGGATGAAGTCAATGATGATGTCCCAATTCTCCACCTGTATCATTCATTCACAGCTGAAGCCTTTGTAGGTTTTTACCCCTGCCATGCTCATCATTCTCTAGCTCTGTAGAGACACCTTGTTCCTGCCTATCCATTGTTGTTCTTTGGGAGGCTTCAGAAGACAATAAAAGTGATGTTGATAAATTTACAGGTACTCGGGTCAGATTTAAAACCAGCTTCGGTTCTGGTTAAAATCTCATAGTGCAACATTTACAGTAAGGATCATGTGTAAAAGTTTCTTGTGTGAAATGAGTTCCTTGTGAGGAAAGAGAAGAGAGAGGAAGCACATATACTGTGTTTGAACATTATACTGAAATCCTCCTTACATGTGAGCACATCTGTTCTCAGAACATAGAGCTTCTGCTTTCAAAGCGGTTGCTGGAAATGTAATCTATGGGATTTATTCTGGAAGCCACGCAATCCTGTGTTGACCTAAGGAATAGTTTGAAGGAGAAGCAGAAAAAGTAGAGACAGAGCGACAGCAAGTTCATATCGCAAAGTTTGTTGTAGTTGAATCTTGACATCTAATAACTTCTTTCTTTTGCGTAATAACTCTGTT